>NW_027204293.1:525000-1125000 GCF_024711535.1 Dipodomys merriami
CCACAATCAATTGAAAAACAGAAACCCTGAGAATGGCTCCAGGCTGGGCGCTGTGAGCTTTATCACAAAAAAGCCCCAGGGAAAAGCTACTGTTTGTTGAAAGGCCTCAACGCTACCCAGAACCTAGCCTCATCACCACATCCCCCTCTTTTGTGACTCTCAAAGCAGACCACCCTCCCAGAAAACTAACCTGGGAGGGGGATCTCAAAATTTTGGGTAAAGCAGAGCATTTTTCTGCCTCTTCCAACCAACCGACTTAAGAAACCAATCAAGCCACAGGACCTCAAGCTGACCAGAGACTCCAAGAGACTGGTTGCAGATAAAAGGGAGATACAGGATTCTTCCCACTCCTCCCCCCCCAAAAAAAAAAAAATCAAAAGACTTTTTTTTTCTTTTTTTCTTTTTTTTTTTTCTTCTTCTTCTTTTCTTTTTTTTTGCTTGTTTTTTGTTTTTTGTTACCTTATATATATATATATATATGTATATAAATTTTTTCCCTTCTAAAACTTTTATTAATCTTTAATTTTTGCCTCTTCTGAAAAAATAATTGTTTTCCAGTAACTTTTTTTTTCTCATCTTATAATTTTTATTTCAGAATTACGTGAATGAGAGTTTTCCTTTCTTTTCTTGTCTTCTTTCTCTTTTTCTTTCTTTCTTAATTATCTTTTTGTTTTTTATCTAGCTCTACTGAACTTCTGATCTTTTCTTCTCCCTTAAAGCTTTTCACATCTCCTCAATGTCCCTCCCCTTCTCTGAACATATTCACATTCCTCTCTAAATAGATGGTCTTTTAACCTCTATAATAACATTAATTTTTACGTTTCTATTCTTTTTCTGGTCTCTCTTTATTCCCCTTTCCGTCTCTTCTTTTTCTCTCTCTCTCTACTTGCATCCTACCCAACCCATTTCCTGCACTGTGATTAGGACATAGTTAACTCTCCTTGTGCCTCCCAACACCAATCTATTCCGATTTTTTACCCACATCTCTCACTAATCCTAATAATTTCTGGTTTTCCAAATTCTTTTCTGCGGTTCGAAGTCCTTTAACATATAGTCGTTTGATGTTGAATAGATGTATCTGTTGAACTAGATTGTATCTGTAGACTATTGACTGTACAAATGCAAACTTTGGTTGATGGTTGCCTTAAGATAGTGTTCTAGCACAAAACTGGTGCAATCTTTATCTCAAATGGGCCGAGTAAGCCGGAAAAACACAAGAAAAATGGCAAATTCGGGTATCTCAATTCCCAACCTTGATAATCAGGGATTAGAACAGATAAAGAATAATCCAGAGGAGAGTTCCCAAATAGCTCTACAAACACTAATAGCAAACATGATAAATGAGAAGTTTGACAATGTACAAAGGACTCTGTATGAGCGTGATAGGGAGAGAGAGGAGGCATCCCAGAAGTTTATACAGGAATATCATAAGCGTGAGGAAGCTTCTCAAAAACAGATACAGGATTTGCGTGAACAACTTGAGAATACTCAAAGAGAAAGGGAGGAATGGCGTGAGCAGGCAGAGAACACTCAAAGAGAACTGCAGGAATCCCACAGAAGGGAGGAAACTAATCAAAGAGTAATTCACGAATTAAGAGACCAGGTAGAGAATACACAAAGATCACTAAAGACATTCATGGAATCCATTAACAAAGAGCTGAAGGAAGTCAGGGAGACCACAAAGGGAATGCTGAATGGAACCCAACAGAAGGAATGGGAGTCCAAAGAAACCATAACCAATCAACTAAGTGATTTGAGAACAAACACTGAACACCAAATTAAGGAAGTAAAGAAATTCATACAAGACCTAAAACAGAGCTTCAACAAAGAACTTGAAGCCATCAAAGCTGACCAATTAGAAGGAAAAGAGATAAAAAACAAAGTAGAGAGTCTTGACAGCAGGTTAGACCATGCAGAAGATCGAATCTCAGGGATTGAAGACAGCCTAGATATTATAGAGAAAGAACATACAACCATCCAAGACAAGTCCAAGAAATATGATAGGTCTATCCAACACCTGGAGGACACCATCAGAAGGCCCAATTTAAGGATAATGTGTGTAGAGGAGCACCTAGAAACAGAAGTTAATGGTCTAGGAAATTTGTTTAACAGGATCCTAGCAGAGAACTTCCCAAACATACAAAAAGATAGGCCTATTCAGATACAAGAAGCTTTTAGAACCCCAAATAGACCAGACCAGAATAGGACATCTCACCGTCACATTATAATCCACACAGGATCAACCCAGACCAAGGAAAAGATCCTTAAAGCTGTCAAGGAGAAAAGGTTAATCACCTATAAAGGGAAACCAATTAGAATTACCTCAGATTTCTCAGCAGAGACAATCAAAGCAAGAAGAGCCTGGAATGACGTATGCCATGCCCTAAAAACAAACAACTATCAACCAAGAATACTGTACCCAGCTAAACTCTCCTTCATAACTGAAGGCCAAATAAAAACCTTCCATAGCAAAGAAAAATTGAAACAATACATCTCCACCAAACCAGCCCTGCAAAAGATTCTTAAAGATGTCCTACACATAGAAAACCAACAAGAACGCAACAAAGGCCAAGAAATTGCACACAAACTGAGAATCCAAGAACCTTAGGAAGAACCCAGTTTTCACAGCCCCCAAGAAGGTGGATAACATGGCAGGAACTCCCAAATACCTCTCAGTCCTATCTCTTAACGTTAACGGACTGAACTCTCCAATTAAGCGACATAGACTGTCTAGTTGGATTAAAAAACAAGACCCTTCTATCTGCTGCCTGCAGGAGTCACATCTTGCCTGTAAAAACAAACATATTTTCAGGGTTAAAGGCTGGAACAAAATCTACCAAGCAAACGGCCCTCATAAACAGGCGGGAGTTGCAATCCTAATATCAGATAAAATAGACTTCAAATTAAAATTCGTGAGAAGAGATAAAGAAGGTCGCTACATACTAATTAAAGGATTTCTCCTTCAGGAGGATATTACAATTCTAAATATCTATTCGCCAAACAATGGAGCACCCAAATTTATCAAAGAAACACTACTTTCCCTCAAATCCCAGATAGATCCAAAGACATTAATCGTTGGGGATTTTAACACACCACTCTCCCCACTAGATAGATCAACTCGGCAAAAACTCAACAGAGAAACCGCAGATCTAAACAGCTGCATAGATCAACTAGACTTAACAGACATTTACCGAACATTTCACCCAGCAGCATCAGAATACACGTTCTTCTCAGCAGCACATGGAACGTTTTCTAAAATAGACCACATTTTAGGCCACAAAGCTAACTTGTCTAAATTCAGAAACATTGAAGTTATACCTTGCATTCTCTCTGACCACAAGGGAATAAAATTAGAACTCAACACCAAAAGCCACCAAAGAAAGTCCGGTATCACATGGAGGCTGAACAACACACTGCTGAATCATGAGTGGGTCATGGAAGAGATTAGAAAGGAAATTCAAATGTTCATGCTATTCAACAAAAATGAACACACAAATTACCAGCTCCTCTGGGACACAGCAAAGGCAGTACTCAGAGGCAAGTTTATAGCTCTGAGCTCCTACATCAACAAATTGGAGAGATCGGAAACTAGCAATTTAATGACACATCTAAACCTCCTTGAAAAAGAGCAGCAAGATAAACCCCAATCCAGTAGACGGAAAGAAATAATCAAAATTAAATCAGAATTAAATGAATTAGAATCCAAAAAAACTATAGAAAGAATCAACAAAACAAAGAGTTGGTTCTTCGAAAAACTTAACAAAATTGACAGACCCTTAGAAAACCTTATCAGAAAAAGGAGAGAGCACACCCAAATTAATAAACTCAGAGATGAGAATGGAAACATCACCACGGAAACAACCAACATTCAGAACATTATAAGGGAATACTTCTCAAAACTTTATGCTAATAAGTTTGAGAACTTGACAGAAATGGACCTTTTCCTAGCAAATATTGACATGCCAAAACTAAACCAAGATGAGTTAAACCAGCTTAACAGGCCCATATCAAGCATTGAAATAGAAACAGCAATAAGAGACCTCCCAGCTAAGAAAAGTCCAGGACCAGATGGTTTTACAGCGGAATTTTACAAGGCCTTCAAAGCAGAGCTCACACCAATACTCCTCCAACTCTTCAATGAAATTGAAAGAGAAAGCTCACTACCGAACACATTCTATGAAGCCATCATAACCCTCATCCCAAAACCAGGCAGGGACTCATCAAAGAAAGAAAACTATAGACCCATTTCTTTGATGAACATTGATGCAAAACTTCTCAACAAAATTTTGGCCAATCAACTTCAACAATTCATCCAAAAAATCATACACCATGATCAAACAGGATTCATTTCAGGGATGCAAAGCTGGTTCAATATACGCAAATCAATTAATATTATTCATCACATCAACAGGAGCAAGAATAAGAACCACATGGTTATCTCAATAGATGCAGAAAAAGCATTTGACAAGATCCAACACCCCTTTATGATTAAGGTTCTGGAAAAATTAGGAATCCATGGAACATTCCTCAATACAATAAAGGCTGTATATGACAAACCTACAGCCAGCATTATACTCAATGGTGAAAAACTAAAGCCATTTCCTCTTAACTCAGGAACAAGACAAGGATGCCCACTCTCTCCACTTCTCTTCAATCTAGTATTAGAATGCCTAGCTACAGCAATAAGGCAAGATGCAGACATAAAGGGGATCCAAATAGGGAAAGAAGAAATAAAACTCTCCCTCTTTGCAGATGACATGATCTTGTATTTAAAGAATCCCATAGACTCCACTCCCAAACTACTCAAGCTGATTCAAAACTTTGGCAAAGTAGCAGGTTATAAAATTAACCCCCAAAAATCAATGGCTTTTCTATATGCCAACAATGAGAAATGTGTGGCTGAAATTAGGAAAGCAACTCCATTTGTAATAGCCCCACAAAAAATAAAATACTTAGGAATTAACTTAACCAAAGAAGTGAAGGACCTCTATGATGAAAACTTTAAAATCTTGAAAAAGGAAATCAACACAGAACTTAAAAAATGGCAAAACCTCCCATGCTCCTGGATTGGCAAGATTAACATCGTGAAAATGGCAATACTTCCCAAGGCTATCTACAAATTCAACGCGATACCTATCAAAATTCCACCCTCATTCTTCAAGGAAATAGAGGAGGCAATCCAAAAATTTATATGGAACAATAAAAGACCCCGAATAGCAAAAACGCTCCTCAACGGAAAGAACACTGCTGGAGGAATATCAATACCAAATTTCAAACTCTACTATAAAGCCATAGTAATCAAAACAGCTTGGTATTGGCATAAGAACAGACCTCAGGACCAATGGAATAGAATTGAAAACCCAGAAATGAACCTACAGACCTATAGCCATCTAATCTTCGATAAGGAAGCTAAAACAATAGAATGGAAGAAAGACAGCCTCTTCAGTAAATGGTGCTGGCAAAATTGGTTAACTACATGTAGAAAACTAAAGCTAGATCCTTATATATCACCCTGCACCAGAATCAACTCCAAATGGATCAAAGACCTTGAACTCAAAGCAGACACTCTGAAAACATTACAGGATGGAATAGGAGAAACCCTAGGTCTCCTTGGCTCAGGTCGAAATTTTCTGAATAGAGACCCGGAAGCACAACAAATCAAAGAAAGGTTGGACAAATGGGATTGCATAAGGTTGCAGAGCTTCTGCAGGGCAAATGACATAGCTGGCAAGATCAATAGAAAGCCCACCGATTGGGAGAAGATCTTTACTAGCCATACAACGGACAAGGGTCTCATATCTAAAATATACTTGGAACTCAAAAAATTAAACCACCCAACAACAAATCCTCAAAGAAACAACTGCCCAATAAATAAGTGGGCGAAAGACTTAAAGAGAAGCTTCTCTGAAGAAGAAAGAAGGATGGCCAATAGACACATGAAGAAATGTTCAACATCCCTAGCCATAAAAGAAATGCAAATCAAAACAACATTGAGATATCACCTCACTCCAGTTAGAACAGCAAAAATCAAGAACTCTAATAACAACAGATGCTGGAGGGGATGTGGACTGAAAGGAACCTTACTTCATTGTTGGTGGGAATGTAAACTTGTTCAACCACTTTGGAAAGCAGTATGGAGGTTCCTCAAAAGACTTCACATAGATCTCCCCTATGATCCAGCAATCCCACTTTTGGGCATTTACCCAAATGTTTACAAACAAGACCACACTAAAGCTACCAGCACAACTATGTTTATTGCAGCATTATTTACCATAGCTAAGATATGGAACCAACCCAGATGCCCCTCAGTAGATGAATGGATCAAGAAAATGTGGTATATATACACAATGGAATTCTATGCCTCCATCAGAAAGAATGACATTTCCCCATTTGTTAGGAAATGGAAAGGTTTGGAAAAAATTATATTAAGTGAAGTAAGCCAGGCCCAAAGAAGCATAGGTCCCATGGTTTCCCTTATTTGCAATATCTAGTATAGGTATGAGTCAAGCGGAAAAGGCCAGATAATGTGATGTTAGGAAAATGAAACCTTAAATATGTATTTTAATGTTTTCGTTTCTTTCATGCATGTGTTTCTAATGCATTTATAAGATTATTTCTTTGTTGCTTTGTATGTCCCTCCCCCACAGTGTAACCCCCGCATTCACTATATTTGATGTTAGTATAACATGTGGAGGAGATGGGGACAAACAAGTCGTTTAAGGATTCAGGTGGACCTGTTGCAACAATGAGAAGTACAAAATGTCATGTCAAAACCAGCTTTACAATTTCGGTGTGGGGGGGGAGGGGGGTATAATTGGGTGGGGGGAGGGGGGTAAAATTGGGTGGGGGGAGGGGGGAGGCGGGGAAGGGAAGTGAAGGGTAAACAAAGGAGGAGGCTGCAATGCTTGGTAAGAAATGTATGCATTATCCTGCCCATGTAATTGTTGCCCCTCTGTACAGTATGTTCTCAAATAAAATAAAATACAATTAAAAAAAAAAAAAAAGAATTATATTAGTCAAACAAACAAAAAAAAAAAAAAAAAAAGAATTGCAGATTTGCCACATTGATTTTGGAGCAAAAATTTATAGCTGGTAACTGGGCAATGATTCAAAAGACAGCTGAGTCTGAAGCCATGAGCCCTCCTGCCTCTGTTCATCTCCCAATCTGTTCTAAAACACCCCTCACTTCCCATGCAGTGGTTTATTTTTCTATCCAAAAGGTTTCTGGAGCTTTATCTTTGCTGGCCTCTTAGTATGCCATCATGAGGGAAGTCAAAGCAAGCAAGTCAGATGTGGCAGAGGGATTTTTTGGTCAGTTGTGGGGCCTGAAATCTGGGCCTGGGCATTTTTCCTCAGCTCTTCAGCTCAAGTCTAAAACCACTGATCAAAACAACAGCATGTATCAACTAGATTTAACAGACACCTATTGAATATTTCACCCAGCATCATCAGAATACACATTTTTCTCTGCTGAACATAGAACATTTTCCAAAATAGACCACATTTTAGGTCACAGAGCAATCTTGACCAAATTCAGAACCATTGAAGTTATACCTTACATTTGCTCACATCACAAGGGAATAAAATTAGACCTCAACACCAAAAACCACCAAAGAAAGTCCTGTAACATATGGAGGCTGAACAATACACTGTTGAATCACCAGTGAGTCAGGGAAGAGATTAGAAAGGAAATTCAAATGTTCACCATATTCAACAAAACTGAGCACACAAATTAACTGCTCTTCTGGGACAGAGCAAAGGCAGTTGACAGAGTTTATAGCTTTGAGTACCTACATCAACTAATTGGAGAGATCTAAAACCAACAACTTAATGAGACATCTGAACCTCCTTGAAAAAGAGCAGCAAGATAAACCCTAATCCAGGAGATGGAATAAATAATTAAAATTAAATCAGAATTAAATGAATTAGGATCCAAGAAAACCATAGAGAGCATCAACAAACAAAGAGTTAGTTCTTAGAAAAAATTAACAAAATTGACAGACCCTTAGCAAATCTTATCAGAAAAAGAAGAAAACTCACCCAAATAAATAAACTCAGAGATGAGAATGGAAACATCACCAGAGCAATAACCAAGATTAAGAAAAGTAAAAGGGAATACTTATCAAAACTATGCTAATAAGTTTGAGAACTTGGCAGAAATTGACCTTTTCATAGGAAATATCGACATGCCGAAACGAAAAAAGATGAGTTAAAACATTTTAACAGGTCCATATCAAACATTGAGATAGAAACAGCAATAAGAAAAGTCCCATCTAAGAAAAGCCCAGTATCAGAAAGATTTACAGCAGAATTCTACAAGCCCTTCCAACAGGGCTCACACCAATAGCCCTACAATGAAATTGAAAGAGAAAGTGCACTACCGAACTCATTCTAGGAAGACATCATAACCTTCATTCCAAAACCAGGCAGGGACACATCAAAGAAAGAGAACTATAGACCCATTTTTTGATGAACATTGATTCAAAATTCTGAACAAATTTTTGGCCAATTGACTTCAACAATTCATCCAAAAAATCATACACCACGATCGAACAGGATTTATTTCAGGGATGCAATGCTGGATCAATATATGCAAATCAATTAATATAATTCATCACATCAACAAGAGCAAGGATAAGAACACACATGGTTATCTCAAGAGATGCAGAAAAGGCATTTGACAACATTCAACACCCATTGATAATGAAAACTCTGGAAAAATTAGGAATCCAGGGAACATTCCTCAATAGAATAGAGGCTGTATATGACAAACCTAAAACCAGCACTGTACTTAATGGTGAAAAACTAAAGCCATTTCCTCTTGAATAGGGAATGAGACAAGGACGTCCATTCTCACCACTCCTCTTCAATCTAGTATTAGAATGCCTAGATACAGCAATAAGACAAGATGCAAACATAAAATGGATCCAAATAGGAACAGATGATGAAAAACTCTCCCTCTTTGCAGATGGCATGATATTGTATTTACAGAATCCCACTGACTCCACTCCCAAATTATTTAAGCTCATTCAAACTTGGGCAAAGTAGCAGGGTATAAATTTAACCCTCAAAATCAATGGCTTTTCTGTATGCCAACAATAAGAAAAGTGTGGCTGAAATCAGGAAAGCAACTCCATTCATAATAGCTCCACAAAAACAAATAAAATATCTAGGAATTAACTTAACCAAAGAAGTGAAGGACCTCTATGATGAAAACTTTAATAATCTGAAAAAGGAAATCAAACCAGAACTTAGAAAATGGCAAAAACTCCCATGCTCCTGGATTCGAAGGATCAACAACATGAAAATGGCAATACTTCCCAAGGGTATCTACAAATTCAATGCAATACCTAACACTATCCCAAATTCATTCTTCAAGGAGTAGAAGAGAAAATCCAAAAATCCATAGGGAACAATAAAAGACCCTGAATAGCATAAAAGATCATTAACAGAAAGGAAAGTGGAGGAATATCAATACAACATTTCAAACTCTGCTAGTAATCAAAACAACTTGGTAATGGCACAAGAAAAGACATCAGGACCAATGGAATAGAATTGAACCTACAGATATATAACCATCTAATCTTCGATGAGGAAGCTAGATGAATGGATCTAAAAAATGTGGTAGAAACACACAATGGAATTCTATGCTTCTGTCAGAAAGAATGACATTGCCCCATTTGTTAGGAAGTTGAAAGACTTGGAAAAAATTAAGTGAATTAAGCCAGGTACAAAAATATAGGTCCCATGGTTTCCTTTATTTGCAATAACTAGTATATTTTTGAGACAAGCAGAAAAGGTAAGTTAAGTTCATGTTAGGTGAAATGAACCCCAAGAAAAGTATTGAAATGTTTTTTTCTTTCTTCAATTGTTTCTAACATATTTATAAGATTATTTCTTTGTTGCTTTATATGTCCCTCCGCCATGGTATAACCCCTGCTTCCATTTTATTTGATGTTCGTATAATTTGTGGAGGGAATGGGCAAAAACCAACTTTTAAATAGGCATACATTGGACCCATTGCAACAATGAGCTATACAAATCATTATGTCCAATAAGCAACTTAACTTTTGCCAGGGGCAGAGTGTTGCACGGGTGGAGAGGGGAGATGGCAAGGGATGAGAAGGCGAAACAGGAGGAGGCAACAATGCTTGATAAGAAATGTACTCATTACCTTGCCGATGTATTTGTATCCCCTCTGTATGGTATTTTGCCAAAAAATTTTTAAAAAGTTTGTCAAAATAATGTCAAAAAATTTTGACAAAATAATCATTAGTGTATCACCTAGAATCTGGATATGGCTAGTAACTCTAGAGGATTTTCTCATAATTTCAGAAATTTTGTAAGCATATAAAATAAGTCAAATGAGTTGGTTTATAACTATAATCCTAGCTACTCTGAAATGGAAGTGTCGATAGTTGCAGTTCAAGGTCAAGCTGGAAAACATACAAGAGACCTCCATCTCAATCAATAAAAGCTGGGTGTGCCAGTGTGTGGCTGTCATCCTACCTATTTTGAACATAAAACTAGGACGTTCACTATCCATGTAGCCTAGGAATAAAAAAATACAAGATTCTTTCTCAAAAACAATCAAAGCAAAAATTGCTGGATGTGTCATGGTTCAAGTGGTCAGATGCCTGCCTGGCAAATGCAAGGCTCTGAATTTGAATCCAAGTACTTACCTCAAAAATTAAAGGTAAACCATATGAATTAATTCTCTAAATCACTTCTCAGTGCAATTATCTTATGTATTCTTCAAATAATCTAGTAGTGAAGGCAGAGAATTAATTAAACCAGATCAATATAATAGGTGAAATGAACCCCAAGATAAGTATTTAAATGCTTTTTTTCTTTCTTGCAATTGTTTCTAACATATTTATAAGATTATTTCTTTGTACTGGGAATGCCTAGCTTCTTCATGGCTCACAGGCAGGTGTGCTCATGTGGACCCATTCACCTATTAGGCCTGCTGGGCCCCAAGTTCAGAACCCAGACCCGCCAAAAGATTCATCTTGATGTCAGAAGCAAATCGTTGCCCCTGTTTTCCTTTCCTGTGCAAATCCTAGGTCTCAGCTAGGATGGAGAATGCATGGGCCACCTGTGGTCATGGGAATAAGTTGTTATATATGTCAGCCGAGTTATACCTGTCATCATATACTCAAGAAATACACAATATATCCATGAGTAGCATACAAAATAAAGACAGTAACTACACTTAATATACGATGCAGTACACACACTGATGTGAATTTACATCCCATATTCCAATGATGCATTGAGGACTATGTTGGCCTCCCTGGGGCTCGATATCAGTTCCTGGGAACAGCCCAGCTGCTTCTTGGCTCACAGTCTGGTGTGATCACGTGGACCCATTGGGCAGTTGGGCCTCCTAGGCCTTGAGTTCGAATCCCAGCACTGCCAAAAATTCACCCTGATGTGAGAAGCCAGTCGTTGCACCTGTTTTCATGTGCTGTGCAAATTTTGGGTCTCAGCTAGGATAGAGAAGGTATAGGCAACTCTATATTCATGGGAATAAGTTGTCATCCAGTTCACCACAGTTATATCTGTCAACCTAAACTCAAGAAAATACACAATACATCAATGAATAAGACACAAAATAAAGAGAGAATTACTACACCAAACACAAGAGGTTGCCCACCCATGTTTGGAAATATAGATCCTTTGTTTAATTATGAATTTATGACAATATTGGCCCCCACCAGGACTCCATCTCAGGTCCCGGGAATGGCCAACCTCCTTAGCGGCTCACAGGCTGGTCTGCTCACCATGACCCATTCACCAATTGGGCCTGCTAGGCCTTGGGTTCAAATTCCAACACTGCCAAAAGATTCATTCTTATGTGAAAACCCTAGGGTTGGATATGTTTTCCTGTTCCATGAATGTCCTGGATCTCATTGAGGATGGAAAATGTTATATAAGCAACTCTATAGCCATGGGAGTAGGTTGTCATCCATGTCAGCACAGTTATATCTGTCACCATACTCAATAAAATACACAATACATCCATGAATAAGACAAATAATAAAAATAATAACTACACTGAATGCAAGTTGCATACCACACCTGTAAGTAAAGAGAGATCCTATGTTTTAAAAAGTTGGGCTTGCTATTTTGTCGACTGTGGGGTTTCAAATCAGGCTCTAAACCAGGCCTGACATTCTAGTCTTCAAGGATGGTGAGCTTCTCCTTCTCCCTCAGTGCAACAGAACTATCCAAACCTGAGTTCAAATCCCAGCACTAACAAAAGATTTATCCTGATGTCAAAAGCCAGTTGTTGCACACGTTTTCCTCTCCTGTGAAAGTCCAGAGTATCAACTTGGAAGGGGAATTCATAAGCAATCCTATAACCATGGGAACAGGTTGTCATCAATGTCATCCTGTCACCATACTTAGTAAAATACACAATACCTCCATGAAGTAGATACAAAATAAGGAGAAGTTCACCAAACACAAGATGCTGTACACACATGTATGTCAACATAGATCGTATGTTTAAATTATGAACTTATTACTATAGTGGACTGCCCTAGCGATCAATGTCAGATCGTGGGAAAGGCCTAGCTCATTAGTTGCTCACAGGATAGTGTGATCACCTTAACTTATTGGCCAATTGGTCCTACTCAGCCCTGAGTGAAGATCCCAGCACAACCAACAAGTGGATCGTGGAGTAAGAAGCCAAGTGTAAAACTTGTTTTCCTTTTCTCTGAATATCCTGGGTGACCCTGAGAATCCTGGTATGATGGAGAACATTTCTATAAATCTAGATGCTCTGTGACAAAATGTCGTCAATGTAATTAATGAAAGGGGTTTTATCAGAGTACAATGAATGATAAATAAATGAATAAAACAAAAAAATACAAGAACAACCACACCAAACATGTATGGATTGAACATCTACAGGCAAGTATAAATCCTATCTTTACAATTTATCTAAATAGTATGTTTCCAGGGCTGGATCTTGAATTCAGGACTAGTGAACAGGCATGAGTTTCTTATCTTCAAGTATGGTGATCTTCCCCTTCATCCACATTGCTCTAGATTTACCCAGATCCTGAGTTAAAATCCAAAGCCTGGAAGAATAAACAGAGTGAATTCCAAGGCAGAGAGCTAAATGTTTATATTTTATTTTTCTCAATACGGCCCTTGAACTCAGGTCATGGCAATTCTGCCTCAGCTTTGATCACCCTACCCTGGGGTGCAGCCACTAGATCTACAGCTCCTCCTGGGATCCTAGACCCCCAGGCCTTGCAGGGAAAGCAATGCACAGAAAAAATATGGCCTTTTTCTGTTTTCTTCCTTTTCATGGTGATCCTCATGCGTCTGAATGACAGTGTTGCAAAGGGTAATTCACCTTTCATTGCTACGAGGCAACATAGGCCCTGATTTTGAATCCCCGTCCTGACACCAACCAATGGCAAGAGATACTAAGAAAATGGTTCCCATACATAGGATTAACAATGGAATGTTGTCAATGTCACGGTTGAATGAATTGATCATAAATGATGCTCCTATAAAATTAGACAGCTTCATTTCAGGAGGCTGATTGATTTTATTTAATATTTATGAAGCATTGAAAGAATATTATTACTTAAAGGAACACAATAATATCAGAACACTGATTTCATTAATAATTTAAGGATGAATACAATTAATTAAATACATTACATTAACTACATTAATTACATGGACGGAGTATTAATACCCAGGAATTGGTAAGAATGTAGTGTATATAACTGAATAATGTATAGGCATCTCTGACACTCTATAAAGATATATATATTTATTAGCGTACTTCCATCTGCATGTCAATCTTTTCTTATTTTGGTCACCCCTGGGGCTTGATCTGAGGTCCTGGGAACAGCCTGTCAGTTCAATTTGCCCCAGGATGGCATGCTAACACTCACCCATTCATGAATTGGGCCTTGTAGGCTTGTATGCCTTGAGTTCACATGCCAGCACTCCCAAAAATGAATCTTGGAGTAAGAAGATGACGGTGACACATGTTTTCCTTTTCTGTGAAGGTCCTGGGTGTCAGGTATGAAGTGGAATACATATGCAGATATACATCCTGTGCAATCAATGTAATCAATGTTTTATGTTCCATAATAGTCAATAAAATAACAGGTCAATACATGAATAAAACAAAAAAAATAAAATAACTACACTCAATGCAATATAGAGTCAACATATATATATATGTATATATATATATATATATATATATCATATATGTAAATTGTACATGAGTATAATGTTTTCTAGTGGTGGGGATCTATTTCAGGCCCAAGGAGCAGACCTGAATTTCTTGACTTCAAGGAGGCCAGCTTCCCATTCCCACACAGTGCAACAGAGTTACCAAGACCATGAGTTCCAATCCCAGTCCTGGCAGAAAAATAGCACTTTTGCAGCATGTGAGGCCCAATTCTTAGATATTTCATTATGCCTCCATTTTATGAATGTGATTTTTAAATGCTTAATAAAGAATTAATTAAAATCAATCAGTGTCCTATAATATAATTGTGTATAAATTTATCCTAGAATCATTCAAGGACTGCCCATTCAATCATGACATACATCACATTCCATTGGTATTCATATGGATAGGAATGAGTTCCTTAGGATCTCCTGCCATTTGGAGGTGGCAGGACCAGGATTCCAACTGTGGGCTCCAGCTCCTGTCACTTCAACCTGGGGATATGGTACTCACCAGTCTAAGAATATTAGCAAGACCAATGATTAGGCAGGCAGCAGTGGCTCTCAGCAGTCCTCCTTGATATTTACAAGGCTGTGATGGGAGGATCATGGTCAAACTCATCCTAGGCAGGAATGTCCTTGAGACGCCTGTCCAAATTCAGTGTCAACAAAGCCAGAAGCCCTGGGTCCAGTGTGGAGGGCAAGCCTTGAGCAAAAGCAGCTCACAGACTGTGCCCAGATCCTGAGTTCAAGTTCCAGTTCTGGCAACAAACAGAAATACACAACAATCTGTGCACCATCCTGCTAAAGCAGATCACCCTCTTGTCTCCAAATGAATTGGTCATTGGTTCCTGGGAAAAGAGCTGGGGGAGCTGCTGTCCTCACGACTCCACCCATGCTGCTTTCATCACAAGATTCTGGCCACACCCCCATTCTTTCATGGTTCTTTCTGACCAATGGGATACAAGAATGGTGGCCACATCCACATTCCATGCTGCCCAGTAGCACCCGGGATTCCCTCTGTTCGTTTACAACACCACCAGCAGTTGAGGAAGGGAGAGGTGGCTGAGTGGTGAGGAAGAGACACAAGCGACTTTGGACTATAGTAGGAAATTGAGATGCCTGCCCGCACCCCGGGTCCTCCCTTCCTTCTCAAGGTGTGGGATTTCAAACCTCAGCCAATGGTGCACTGCCAGCCCGCCTAAAGCCCTGACCCGGTCTCTGGCCCTGGTTCTCTGCTCTTGGCCCATGTGTTTGCAATGTTGATGCCATTGCTGCTTGACTCACCTGGAGCAACCTCCAGCAGCTTCTCCCAGCAGCACAGGTGAGTGGCTGCCCCCAAATCACCACTACCCGGGGTCACACACCCCTCTGGGGGCACCATGCCCACCTGCTTGTTTCTTCTCCCTGGCTCTGAGGAGCCACCTTTCTGTCTTGGGCATTTCTGAAATAGAGACTCAATATATGCTCTGGCTGGACTGGATCGAGGTCCTCCTATCTGGGACAGGTACGATCCACCAGGCCTGGTCCTCTGTAGTTGGGATGGTAGATATGTAGCGCCATGCTCAGTTATGGATTTAGATGGATTATCCCAAACTTTTATTCCACAGCAGCCGATTCTTGACCAGATGTGAAGCTCTGGGTAGGGCCACAACCATCAGACCTCATTCTCCTCATAGGATAGTTTTGAGGAAATAAGGGATTTATACAGAGGGATCCCTGGAGCATTGCTTAGCACAGAGGGAGTGGCCTTCAGAGAATGTTTTCAGCAATTCTGTGAGCAAATGATAGGAAGACACCGGGAAAGGATTCAGGTGGGGCCAGTTAATTGAGCAACAGGTGGGGATTATGAAACAAAACATTTCTCTCTTTCATCCTTACCCTATCCCCATGAGGAAGGGATGCTTCACTCTGTTGAGTTTTGCAGCTGGGGAAGCCGAGGCACAGAGAAGCCAGGGGAACTACTTATGACTTCAACTTCACTACCATGCTCCCTAGGACAATGGGTGCTATTCAATCCACTTCTGGTAGGTAGTCCAATTCTTGTCAGTTGTGTGGCTTGAAGCCTAGGCATGGGTGCTGTTCCTGAGCTCCTCAGAAAAAGGCTTGTCCTCTACCACTTGAGCCCACAGCACCACTTCTGGTTTTCTGGTGGTTCTTTGGAAATAAGAGTCTCATAGACGTTCCTGCCGGGGCTGGCTATGAACCATGATCCTCATATCTCAGCCTCCTCTGTAGTTAGGATTAGAGTTCTGAGCCACCGGCACCCGACTTAATTGTAATTCTGCCTTTTCTCTCTCTCTCTTTCACAAGAACTGTTTGAATGGGTGCTGGAGAAGGGGGCCTAGCATCACTATGTGGCTGGAATCCAAGGTGACCCTCTCATTCTGGAGGTGGGCTGTGGGTCAAGAGCTTTTTCGCTCAGACTTTTGAAAGAGCTCCCTGAGGTAAGCCCCACTGTGCCCTGGCTAGACCGTCAAATTCATTGTCCATCCAGCCTACTGGACTTATTGTATTATATTGCTTTCTACATCATTTTCCAGCACCTGGCTAAACTTATGATAAATAGTTATGGAATGAAAATGTAATGCCTTCTTAAGAAAGTCATTTAGAGCTCTGGGAATGTGGCTTCATGGCACAGTGATTGCCTATCATGCATGAAACCCTGGGTTCAATTCCTCAGTAACACATTAAAAGAAAAACACTGGAAGAGATGTTGTGCCTCAAGTGGTAGAGTGCTAGCCTTGAGAAAAAAAATAGCTCAGGAATAATTACTTACCCTTGAGATTGCATGCTTGAAATATATAATTGCTCCTTCCCTACTGACACCTGAAAATAGTCCCTAATTCATGTACAATACTTATGTTAGGATACTGTGTTGAAAAAAGTTTTGTTCATTAAGTCACAGCAATTAATGGCAGGAATGTGCTTAGATGTCAGCTGAAGATTAATTCTGGAAATTCAAGGATTCCAGGATTTTGTGTCATCACTGCTAATCACAAAGTGAAAAGTAGTCTAAGTGTGATTTTGAAATCTTTTTGGTCAGTTTTGGCACCAAAAAGGCAGAGGCTAATTAATAGTTGTGAAAGAAAATAAGGAATAACTCCAGATGGAAGGAATAAGCGATAGTAACTAATGTATACCAGAAACTGGTCTAGGGAACCATTTTTGGTTATTGAAGAATTAGTTGTCAACTAGGCTTTTTCTCATTGCCTTTAGCATTTTAAATCTCTTATGCTAGTTCTTAATCGCTGTGTGATAAATGTATCTCCTTCTACGCTGTTCTTTCACACCTTATCTCTTTTGTTTTCTAAAAATCTCAGTCTTTCTATATTTCTCTATTAACATTTACTGATAATAAATACACCTATACAGATGTCACAGGATGCTAATGTAAGGGTCCCATAGCTCATGACTCATTAATGTAACAAAATGGAAAAGGAGGACATATTTACTGCTACATCAATTTTTCTGAAAAGCTGCAATGTCATCATTTGGTTAAAATTTCCATTCTTTGTCTACACAGTGTCATTCAGTGCACATAAATGCAAATATGAAATGGGTGCTGGTGGTTTACACCTGTAATCATAGTTACTCAGGAGGTTGAGACCAGAGGATTGTGGTTCAAAGCCAGCCTTGTCAGGAAAGTCCATGAGACCCAATCTTCAATTAACCACCAGAAACCCGGAAGTGGTGCTGTAGCTAAAATGGTAGTGCGCTTAACTTGAACTGAAGACCTTAGGAACAGTGCCCAGGATCAGAGTTCAAGCCCCACAACCAACAAAAAAGTGAAATGTGACTTTAAGTTTCCCCAAAAGGAACGACAAGATAAATAATCTTCCCAAGAAAACAAAATTAATTCCAAAATGATTCAGTGCACCTACTTTTGCAGAGTTATGTTATGGATTCTTTGCTGGACGTATTCTCTAAAAACAAATCGTTTAAGTAGGGTTACAGTTGGACCCATTGCAACAATGAGATGTACAAGTCCTTATGTCGAAAAACGAACTTTACAACTTTGGTGTGGGAGGAGGATGGGGTGTTGGAGAGGGGGAGTATGGGAAGGGATGGGAAAGGGAAACAAAGAAGAGGCAACAATGCTTAATAAGAAATGTACTCGTTATCTTACCCGCGTAATTGTAACTCCTCCCATTCGGTATTTTCACAATCAAATAAAAATAAAAAATGTCAAATTTTACCTTTACAATAAACTTCATCTAATATTTCTTGTTTGAAAAGAGACGTCTATACAATTGATGTCACTTAGCTTTCTTACTATCTTAGTTCGAAGCCAACCCTGGCAGGAGAGTCTGTCAAACTCATATCTGTAATTACACAGCAAAAAAGCCACAAATGGAGTTTTGGTTCAAGCAGTAGAGTACTAGCTTTGGGAGCAGGTGAGCAGGAAAAAAAATGTTCAGGGACAGGATCCAGCCTATGAGTTCAAGCCCCATAACCAACACAAACTAAAAAAACAAGCAAAAAAAAACCCCTAGATATTTCATTGGACCCTCTTTTAAGGAGTACTGGTCTGAGAAGAGGCTCCTTTTGCTGATCATACTCACTGGATGCTTTATTGGAATCCTTATTGCTCTGGAGAATTTAGGACCAAACTAAAGGAATTGATAACTGACTCCTGCAACAAGAGAATCAACTCAGGGGTGAAATATCCATCCATAAGGCACTTTAAAACTTCCATGTCTCTGTTTTTTTGCAGTAGAATGTTTTTTTATGGGGGGGGGAACAGTCGTGGTCCTGAACTCTAGGCCTGGGTGCTATCCCTCAGCTCTTCAACTCTACAACTTGAGCCACAGCACCACTTCTGGCTTACTTTTTGCTTATGTGGTGCTGAGGAATCAAACCTGGGCCTCATTCATGCAAGGCAAGCGCTCTTCCACTGAGCCACCTTCCCAGTCCCTGCAGTAGAACATGTTTAAATCCACGTTATTTCCTTTTGTTCAATGCTCGCCTTCAAATGGCACATTATTTCTCTTTGTAATACTCTCAACTAGAAGTTTACAGAGAAGTTATATATGAGTAAAAACACACACGAAAAAGTCAGGGACAGAGTTCCCTTTAAGCCTTGGGATTCTTTCTTGTACAGTAAAAAGGAATGCACAAGTTAACTTGAACTTTTTCAATCCTCTATATTCCATTCCTCTCCTTGGATCAGTTTCCACATCCAGTAAGAGTTACTTTCAGGAACAATCTATGGTGCTGCCTGAGGTATAAAGAATATATTCTTGCTTCACCGAAATAACACAAGGACAGCCTGACCTGAGGTAACAGGTGTTTTAGAGACAACTTAGTAAAGAGAAAATATGAAATCATATTGCTTATAAATACATTATCCATGAGTGTATTGAGTTCAAACTTTGGAAGTTCTCTATAAATTAAGGTGAATTTTAAATGGGAAGAAGTTTCTCAAATCTTTTTTTTTGTGTGAGTGTATGTGCTGCATATTATTTTCCAAGTGTACATGAGTTAACAGTAAGGACACAATACCAATAATAGGAGAAAGAGAAGTTTTATGTTTAAGTGTAAGGGTTCGATACACTATAGAAGATTCTACAAATAAGACAACATTGAAACAATAAAGCCAAGTCCAGTATGTAGATTTATGAGAGTGATATACAGAAAGCATTACTCCTACATGGAACACGAAGTATGAGGCCACTCCCCTTCTAAATCACGCTTGCTAATTACACAACTTTGTAGAGAGTAGAATGGAAGCATAATTAAGTTTCCAATGCAAATCAGATATAAGAGCATGAACTTAATTGGAAAATAAATCCATCCTGAGAGAGCAGGGATTATACTAGCCATGAACTGTTGGATAAGAACATATTTTTTTTCTTTCCTTTACTTATATATTTTTTGTTGGTGGTGGTCTTGGCACTTGAACTCTGGGCCTGGGAGCTGTCCCTCTGCTATTCAGCTCAAGGCTAATGCTCTATCACTTGAGCCACAGTGCCACTTTTAGTTTTCTTGTTGTTAATTGGAAAAAGAGTCTCTGGGTCTTTCCTGCCTGAGCTGTTTTGAACCCCTATCCGAAGATCTCACCACCACCCAGCTTAAGATCACATTTCTAACAGTGTACACTCAGCATATGTAATGTGCATGTTCATCTAACTTTATATGAATTCTTGAGTTAAAAATCTATGCTACAGCTTAGCCTTTACACTCACAAAATGTTTGTAAGTTGAAACTACTGGAGAAATAAAACTTAAGAATGTAAAGTGGTCTGGGAAGTTCGGTTTTCATCCAGCCTGATTAGAACAGTCTTTGAGAAACTATCTATAATTAACCAGCCAAAAGCTGGATTGGAAGAATGGCTCAAGTATTGGAATACCAGTCATGAGCAAGATTACTGAATAAGAGCTTGAGGCTTTTGCATACATGCATACAGACATAGACATAATAGAGGCACTTATATTTGCACACACAAATACACAAATGAAGCAAATCTCAGAATAAGTAGAAAAGTTAGAAAACAATAGAAAATATGTCCTGAGTAAGACTAGAATCAAGTGATAATTTTTAATGTTACAAAGTCCTCAAGTGAACATTCTTCAAAAAAGTTTAAGAATATTACATAGATAGGGACCAGAGATAGTAAGGGGGTCAAGTAATCATTTATTAAAGGCATCAGATCCATGGAGGAATGAATCAGAGAACTCTGCAGTTGCATCTGAAAATGTTCATATCCTGTGTCAAATGTTAGAACATCTTTGAAAAGAGTACATGAACACTCTGAGCTGTCTATTGATTAATATTACTGGAGATTTTCAGAATTGCTATTCTGTATCTAGATTAAATACACCAAGAAATTATGGAGGAGCAATGTGATACAAGGCTAGAATTCTAACACTCAGACTAAGACAGATTAGATAGTGTAATTACACAGTGATACCTTCCCTGGACCAGATAGTATAATTTTGTATTAAGAAAACAAACCAAACAAGAAAAGAATACAAAGTTGGAAATTTGGGCTAATTTTGTCATTATGTTTTGAGAAGTCAAGTTTCCTATTGAAATGCAACTCATATATAATGCTCAGTTGTATTTTAAATGCTCTAATTACAGAACATTCTTAGATGCAAAATGGCTCATGATTCCCATCCAAAATTTGAAAAAGTAAGTAATCATCATTCTGGTAGATTCCAAGGAAAGGATGAAGGATTACAAAAGCTTAAGCTGGAGAAATAGCAAAGTTATTCTAATGTAGGACTTTGTAGATCTTGCTAAATTAGAGTTCAGATTTAAAATAAATATTTTGGTTTTGTTTGTAATTTCGTATTCTAAAGGATACTGCCAAATTCTTTTTAAGTAGAGGGTTTAATGGACAAATTTAGAAATGTTTCTTGCATTCTATTTGCCTAGAATATTCTTTCATGAGAGCTATAATTAGATCTCATTTAATAGATAATTCCAACAGTTCATGTATAAAATGATAATGAAAGACCCCCGACAGGGTGTTGATTGGTTAATTTTGAATCATGCTTAAGGAGGGGATTGGTCAGGTTGAGTCAGGCGAGCAGGTTAGCTGACATGCCTGGACTTGCCCCGACATGCCTGGACTTGCCCCTTTTGATGGAGGCTTAGTTTTACGGGAAGGGAGGGGTTGGCCAGCAGGTTGGGTGGCCTAGTGGCGACACAATGCCTGCCCCACAGGCAATGACTCAGAGGCCTGTCGTTTTATTTCTCGGTTAGCGGCCTGACCAGGCCTGACCACTGACCGTCGTAACCTGCCTCACCCTTCTTGGCATAGTTTCACGGGGGATGGGTGGCAGCTGTCCTAGTGGGCAAGCATGAACTGGGGTCTTTCATCCCCCCATTTTCTTTTTGTCTGAATGAAATTCTTCATTCAATCGGAGTTTCCTCCGTAGCTTTAAGTTGGTGGTATTGTTGTGTTAACACCAGGGCCTGAGGGGGTTTCTGGATATC
Source organism: Dipodomys merriami (assembly GCF_024711535.1). NCBI lineage: Eukaryota > Metazoa > Chordata > Mammalia > Rodentia > Heteromyidae > Dipodomys > Dipodomys merriami. The sequence continues at coordinate 547,162 of NW_027204293.1, forward strand.
ACCCAAAAGAATGTCCCACAAGATCTTAGATTTAGCAACAGTCAACCAGGAAGCAGACTCAGGTGACGGAATCAAGCAGGAGTTCCTCCAAGTGACTGTCAGGCCGTCGTTGAACTTTATCCATTAGGGTGTACAGCAGCACCAGCAGCAACGGCAACAGCAGGGTCTCTCAGTGGCTCCAAGGGACTGTCGTCACACCTCATGCTGGGCTGTAAATTCCTACACAGACTGGTTAAAGATACATTGCGTAGGCTTGGCAGGCTTTGATCCTGCTGGTTTTTAAGATCTTTTAAACAATAGCTCAGGACAATTTACCAAAATCACAACTTTTTACTAACCAGATATTTTTGTAAATAGACACAGAAGGCTCAGAAGTCTTAGTCTTGTAACCATCTCTGACAAATGCAGTCTCCACACCTTGCACACTTACAACAGTTAACACTATTTTTTTATGCTCTTTTTTAAAATTATTTTATCTATTTTGCCTCATTTTTCCAAAACTTCTGACTCTGGACCCTTGATCTTAAAATGGGGGTAGAAGGGCGAAGGTCCATCTTCTGTAACTTCTTCAAGCTGACTTTAGGGGCGTTGATCTTACCTAGCCAGGAACCTATAACCTTAGTCTATTTTACAAAGAGGCCATCAGAGTTAGATGTCATTAAGAACAATATTTAGTTTCTGACAACTGCACAGACCTTTTCTCCAGCTACAGCAGTGTAGCTTGTTTAGCACTCTGGTTTGCAAAAGCATCTTCCTAGATGGCTTAGGAATGTGATCTTTAATGATTCCAAACAATGTCTAAGTAACCTTTGCAGGCCTTCAGACAGATATCAATAGAAACACACTCTCAGGTTTACAAACTTTTTCCTGAGCAGATGAATTTCATGTAACTGGTGTCAGCTCAATTAGAGCTCCCAATTAGAGCTTTTTGGCACATAAAGGGGTTAAGATTTAAACTGTCCCCCGCATTTTATAACATTAGCTTTTTATTATCACAGAGGACTGGCAAGTTCTTGTCCCTTACAAGGTAGTCATGAACATTAGGCATGCTTATAAACTCTTCCCATGACCTCCCGGCTCTGACCAGTTTTGAAGGGCCATGCACAAATGACTCTAGGATCTGACATTTTTGCCATCCAAGCAGTGGCTTACTGCCTCTGGATGCTCCTCCATTGCTTTTGTCCCAGGAGTGTCTTCTCTACACTGGATAAATGCCTTATTGGCATTTTCCTTAGCTGGTTGCTGGACTTGAACTCGGGGCCTGAGCACTGTCCCTCAGCTCTACAGCTCAAGGCTAGCACTCTGCCACTTTGAGTCCCAGACTCGGGGCTTGAATGCTGTCCCTTAACCCTTCAGTCCAGGGCTTGCTCTTTCAGCACTCTGCTGGCTGAGTAGAGGTGACAGTCTCACAGGGACCTTTTTCTGCCCGGGCTGGCTTTGAACCAGTTTGCAGATCAATGAGTCTTATAAAAGGCTACTTTACTCCAATTGAAAGCAACAAGGTGGTCAACATAGAAGTAGCTTTTAAGCATGCTCTTACCTGAAACGTATTAAGACTCAAAGTTTCATCTGACAAACTGTAGGAATCCTCTGTGCTTTGCTCTGGACTTTGCTGGAAACTCGAAAAAAACTATAAAAGCAAACTAGAATAGCACTTATTTTGGTAATCCTAATTTTTCCTTTGTGCACATTGAGGCCAATGTCAAGAACAATTTTACATTTAAACTTTATATCCAAAAATCCATTTCCTATTTTTTAACCTATTAATTACCTTTAATATTTTATACTTTAGTTATTATTTGCGTTTTGAAAAGATCCCTTGAAATCTTGAGGCCAAGTGTTACTCATTGCCTCTTGGCTTCTTGTTTTAAAACAGACATATATTAAGATTTTTAAACTTAGATGACAATTTTTCCTTAATGAGAAAATAACAATCATCATAACTGAACCAAAAAGTTAGACTTAGCATCTTTATGACTTTTAAAAACATCCTAATTGTAAACATTAAAAGCAAGTCACATTATACAAATAACTTTTTAACCCTCTTTTTAAGGCCTTCCTAATTTTAATGTTAACACATCCAAGGGGAAGTTTTAGCAATACTAATCAGATCATCACATTACTTATTTTAATCATGTTTTTAGTGGCTATCCACAGGGAAAAGAGACAGAATAACGATGGGCCACTTGGCCTCTCCTATGGAATAGGCAGGCACACACCCAATCCGACTCTTTAGGGTTAGATGAACTGCGTTTGTGCCAGCTTGCCTCACCATGGGTGGACTCCTCCCAGGGCCTGTCCCACCATGCATGACCAGCTGAACTGCACTTCTGCTTGTTCACCCCTTACCCCTAAAGATAGGTCTTCTGTTGGCTTCTAAGTTTTTCCCCCTGTCTCTTCTCTTGGTTCTCGAATGAAATACACAGTTTTAGACAGACAGAACAGGTAACATCTTTGACAGTGTTAAACTAACTTTTACATTTAAATTTCTAATATTTATCCCCAAATTTTAGCCAAGGGAATTAAATGCCAAACTGCCAATGTATTTTTGTTAAGCCAGATAACTTGATTACAGTAAAACAGTCTTATGCATTTTAAAATATTAGTTTTTTTAAAATACCAGATTTTCTGATTTGCAAGTTAAAGAACCTTTTAAAAAGCCATTTAAAACAATGTGAAGATTCTTTAAAATTTTTGGTAATGACCAAACCTCATAATCTTTTGAATTTTAAATTTAAACTCACCCAATTGTTACAGCATGCTGACAATTCTCATCTTTGAACACGTTTACAGACACACACAAAACACTCACACAGATCTTAAAGTGCGCAAAAATCAAAATCAGTTGTACGTACACTTTCTAAAGGTTTTAAACAAAAATTTAAGACAGTATTTCTTTTAGAACTAGGTACCTTTGTTGGGCTTCATTTTCACAGAGCTTGCTTGTTAGCAAGGCTTTTGAATCTCTTCTGAGTTGGAGGAGGGCTGAGGGAGGGAGTCACCTAAGACTAAACTGACCTGATTTTTTTTTAACCCAATTTTAGACAGAACTAGCTGAAAAGTCCAATCCAGGTACACAGCCTTCTACGCCCTCACCTGTCCTCCAGCAGCCTCCACTGGGAGAAGGTGCAGCCTGAGGCTTGAAGGGAACCAAACTAGCCCAGTAACCCTCCATGCCTCGCAGGGAGGGTGGGCATAGCAGGTCTGTGACCAGGCCCAGCTGGAACTTTTATTCCCTCAGAGATGTTTAAATAAATAAATAACAAAAACACAGATAAACACAAAAACCAAGGATCCACATTTAAAACTGGTACCAATTCTAAAAACAGAACTAGACAAGAACTGAAGGCTGAGTTGGGGACTAATGGGCCCCAGTTTATCCCTACCGGAACTCTGTGCTGTTCTCACTCAGCAAGCTGAATCCAGAGTCTGCTGGGTGAGCCTGCCACACTCACCCAGAACTTTCCTACCCCATAAAACAAACACACTAAAGTTAACAAGACAAACATGTGGCCACAAAGACAAAATCAAGTCTCAGTGAATGGGGCGACATCTCACCACCATTCACTTACCAGGGGGCTCACCCCCCCTACTCACCTCTGGAGGATTTTTCTCTTAGATTTCTGCAGACGTTGACCCAGGGGCATTCCAAGGCAGAGGAGAATTCCCAGTCATCTTGGGGCAAGGGAAGGAAGTCCCTAGCGGCCGTCCCCTCAGACTGACAGATTCTCCCCCACGCTCAGACCCCCTAAGCCAAGGCCTGAGTCTGAGATCTAACTGGGGCCACTCGCAGGTGGTCAGTGGCAATTTCATAATTGACAAACAAGTTCCCAAAACCTGACAATCTCGGCTCAGCCTGTAACTTCCAGTGATCTATACTCAGACTTAAGGGGGTTGAGGAGTTGGAGAAGGAAGGAGGGGAGGAGGGAGTTGAGGTTGGGGAGTTGGAGAGGGAAGGAGTGGGGAAGGGGGTTGAGGTGCAGATGGAAGGGTTAAGGGGGTAGGGGATTTGGGGAGTCGGGGTAGATAAGAAGGGTTTCATCCACGGGGGAGGATCTAAAATAAGAGCCTCCCAAGTGACAATATAGGGGACCTGGTCTGGGTGTCCGTGTGGTCCCGTGTCCATTATTTTGGCCTTGATTTGTAAAACAATAGTCAAGTTAAATGTTCCTTCTCGTGGCCAGCCACGGTTGAAGGTGGGCCATTCTGACGAACAGAAAGTCATCCATTTCTTTTTCTTAACCCCTACTGAAAGATTGCTAGCTGCAACCTGCACATCTTTCCAGTGCTGTAAAGTAAGGCTAAGGGGGGTTGTGACAGTTTGTCCCATGGTGGAACGGAGACTTGCTTAGGTTTAACTTAAGGAGTAACACACAAAACTATTAGCAGTAACACACTCTCCCAGATTCACCACAGCGAAGGCAAGAGCAGCAGACCAACAGAAAAACGAACCACAAGGGCAGAAGCAATGCAAGCAACCAAAATTCTACAGCAAACAACATTATAATTAGTCACACTACTTTTTTGCTGCGCTGTTTCGGCAATCAGCCGAAGGCAAAAATCAAACGGAGACTGTTTTGAGAGTCCGGATCTCTCGTCTCCCAGGCAAATCACGCGTCTAAAAAGGGCTGAGTTCCAGAAAACAGGTGGGCCACTGTTTCAGGCCCCGGATGGTTCACTTTTTCAGACCCCAGATGGGCCACTGTTTCAGGCCCCGGATGGGTCACTTTTTCAGACCCCAGATGGGCCACTGTTTCAGGCCCCGGATGGGTCACTTTTTCAGACCCCAGATGGGCCACTGTTTCAGGCCCCGGATGCCTCCAGGACGTCTCCTGGGGGCTGCGGTCGGGAGTACGAGCTCGTCAGCTCCTCCACGGGTCCGCCAGAACCAGACGAGTACGGCCGAACTCACAGAATCGCAAGCGCACAGTAATTGGCCACACAGTTTGACTCCAAACAGCACACAGACAACACACAGACAACACACAGATGCTGGCCAGCTTACCTCCCGAAAATGGGTCGGTGGTCCCTGGGTGGGGGTCTCTATCCCGGACGAGCCCCCAGAATGAAAGACCCCCCGACAGGGTGTTGATTGGTTAATTTTGAATCATGCTTAAGGAGGGGATTGGTCAGGTTGAGTCAGGCGAGCAGGTTAGCTGACATGCCTGGACTTGCCCCTTTTGATGGAGGCTTAGTTTTACGGGAAGGGAGGGGTTGGCCAGCAGGTTGGGTGGCCTAGTGGCGACACAATGCCTGCCCCACAGGCAATGACTCAGAGGCCTGTCGTTTTATTTCTCGGTTAGCGGCCTGACCAGGCCTGACCACTGACCGTCGTAACCTGCCTCACCCTTCTTGGCATAGTTTCGCGGGGGATGGGTGGCAGCTGTCCTAGTGGGCAAGCATGAACTGGGGTCTTTCATCAATGTGAATAATGTAGACAGAGTTGGCAACAAATGGATGAAATTAATTTATAAATTTAGAAAAAGGGCAATTTTTTGAGGCTTTGGTATAACAAGGTATGAAGAGAATAATTGTGTGACATCTTCTTTCTTCAACCTGTATGTAACACAGGAAGCATTTTCCTTAATTACCTGCCTCTGTATACAATGAGGAAAATGCTGGATTTGGGGTTTGTTTTATTTTTGTTTTTGTTTTATTGGTTTGTCGTAGGGCTTGAACTCTGGGACTGGACACTGTCTCAGAGCCTGTTTATTCTCAAGGCTCCACCCTACCACTTCAACCTCAGCTCACTTTTGTCCGGCTTTTGCTGAGAAGTTTATTGGAGAAAAGAATCTAGGGAACCTTCCTGCCTGGGTGGTGTGGTAGGAAGATCCCTACTCAGGCAGGCAAGCCTACCTAGTCGTCCCGAGTGACACAGCCCACTTCAACAAAATTGTTATTAAAGAAGCAACTTTATTGAGAAGGTTCCTACACTGACTGGCCAAGGCAGCAGCACAGGCTGGGGAGCTGATACTGCGACCCCCAGCGGCCCACGTGCTTAGGTTTTTAAAGGCAAAAATCACAAGGTGAAGTCTGGTCACTTAGGCGACCAATGAGATTTTCATGCACCCAAAAGATTGCAGTCATACCAGACCACACGCAGGTGGCCAATGAGGTTACACTTTGTCACATAATGGCTGCTTAAACCAGCCTATCACTTTTGGTTTAAATGACTCAAAAATTCAATGGTAAAGCACAGCTTAAGGTAAACATACACAAAGGAGTTTAGTGGAGTTTAACATAAGCATGTGAAAAAGGCAGAGTTTATACTAAACTCGGGATGCTGCCAGCACACAACCATGAGCTGGATTGCTGGCTATCTGTTTAATGGGTCAGTCCTTAACAGAACAAAGGTGGGTTAAGTTGTTAAGGGGAAGGGCACCTAAAGGCATTCTTTTTATTCCAAGAATTGGGCTGGTTGGAGCCAAGGATTTTGTTTTTTTTTTTTTCTATAATCCCTAAAACAAAAACAAAACCTGTAAAGCAGCTGTCCCAGCTCCAGTCTCCTCTCACGGCCTAGTTCAGTGGGCTTTGAACTGTAATATTCCAACCTTAGAATCCTGATTATGTATGATAGTTTAAAAGGTATAAATATAAATAATATTTGCAAGAATACCAGTGGAGGAAAAATGATGCAACCCAGTTTATTGTGGTGTTCTTTCCAGAACTCAGAGGGCATCACATTAGCAGAGGTGCAGTGTATTTTCACAATGGAGATTAGCTATTCTTGATGTGAACTAAGGGAATTTTGAGGTGCACCCTACAATTTGGAAACTGTTGGGCTAGGATGACTTTATGGCATAAAGCTTGTGATTGATGGCCATAGAAATAATAGATTAATCTGAGAAACAACTGTTACTATTGAAGAATTAATTATAACATGCTTCCTAGTTTTATCCTATACCAGAATGTTGCTCTTTTTCTGTTCACTTCTCAGTCTGTAACACCCCATTGGAAAATGCATCTATTGCAGAATTACATAACATGCAACCAGGTATATTTTTGAATCTCTCAGGTACGGAATGTTCAGAATTTGAAAATGAGTAGTTACTAATCATAGGAATTTTGAAGAACACATACATTCTGTCCTTTTAACAAATTATTTAATTTTAAAAGTTATGGGTTTCCATAGAATTAAACTGTTTTCTGTTTTAGTTAAAACATTTACAAAATTAAGGTAGATATAAAAGATAATTTTCAGCTCTTAGTATATATTAGGTAAAAAGATACACATATAATTAGGTAGTAAGTTATTACTATGACTGTCAGTACAAAATATGTATTTGAACTCTTAAATTGGTTATACTTTTAAGATATACTCATGGATTGATTTTGACCAACTTGACCAAACAGTTATTACTCTCTGGTTATTCCTGTGAAACTCAAGTTGGATATACTCTTTCCGGATTTCTGTTGAAAATAACTTTCTTTGTAAGATCATATCTCTACACACTAAGATAATAAATCCCATATTTCTTAGGTTTGAATATCCCATCAGATTTACTGAAAATCAGTATTGTGGCTATGCTTGTTAGATATATATTTCAAAAAAAAACCAACAAACAAAAAGCATGTGTCACCTCCAGATTTTGGATTCATTTGTAGTTATTTTGTACATACAAAGGTTTCTTCATTAATAGTTTTTTTGTGGGAGTAACTATCACAACTTTAACAAATAAAGCTTTTTGAATATCTTTTCCAATTTAACATCCCAGAGCGAATCTTGCAATTTCTGAAAATCCTTTAAATATTAGTATTATTTTAGTTCATTGACTATAGAGCTAAAGACATTTCTAAAACAAATATTGTTAATATCTGAAAATGTAAGTGGGCATATAGGCTTTTTTTTGCATCATTTTATGAAAAGTCAGTTTTTTTCGAAACTAAAAGAAATAGAATAAAAGAATGTAAGTAAATTGGGTAACATACTTATTAGTATAATTTTGTTTTCTATTAGCACAGTTTTTGAATGTATATGATGCAGTTAAATTATTTTTTGTGTCACTGTGCTTGTTATTTTTAGAACCTTTGTAGTTATAAGAGTGAATTTTTATTATAAAGAAAGGTCTTTTAAAATGATTAGGATTAATCTTGTGTTTTATGTTCTACTCCCCAAAAAATGAGTTATTTTCAAGTGTTAATAGTTTATAATTGAATCTTCAGTATCATAAGAAATTTTGAAATAATGTGGTAGTATTGATGTCTTTTGTTTGGGGGGAGGGGGTCTGGTAGTGGGGCCTGAACTCTGGGTGCTTTCCCTCAGCTCTTCAGCTCAAGGCTAGCTTTCGACGACTTGAGCCACAGCGTCACTTTCGGCTTGTTTCTTTTTGCTTGTGTGGTGCTGAGGAATCGAACCCAGGGCCTAATGCATGCAATGCAAGCACTCTACCACTAAGCCACCTTCCCAGCCCTTCACGTCTTTTTAAACCAATTGTATTCAGAAGTTGGAAAGTCTTTAATTCATGCTTAGATCTTGGTGTCTATGATTTTTAACCTCTCGTTCCTAACATTAATGATAGGTCAGAGTGCATTGTTGGGTATAGGAAAGGTAAAATATTTATCTAGGGTCAAAGGTGATTTTTATATCAATCTTGCTTTAACAGCATTTTAAGTAGTACCTTTCTCTTAAAATATTGGGTGTAAAAAGCAATCAAAATACTTTGAATGATAAACAATTTAGTTGAGCTACAATGAGGAAGTGATTGGTCCATAAGACATGCATTCTGTTTCCATCAGGAATTGGGGAGGTCATTCTTTCAGTAAGACTGTGTTAAACAGAGATAGGATCCAGGCAGTGCAGTATTGAGTGAAGGGATAAAATATGATTTCTATTATTTTGAGCTAGAAATCAAGAATCTTATACTTTAGCGGTTCCGTTCACCAGGGAAGTATGCATTGATTATGAACTTTGAGTTTTCATATTACAGTTCCCTATTTTCTAACAATGTTAAAGAGAAATATTATGAGTGTACACAATAATTCTGGGAAATTTTCCTATTATTTGTATACTAAGTGCTGGTATTTTAGTCATAAAATAGAATGTGGTTTATTGATACAGTGGGAGATGAACCTCAAGCTAACACTTACAAGGAGTGCAATTTTGTTGTAGTAATTACAACAATGAAGACTTCAATATCATCATCTGAGAATTAAAAATGTAAGTAGTTCCACTTTATGCAATTATTGTGAGGATTAAATTAGATATAATAGGTAAAGTACTTGGAAAAACAATCAATTAGCATTTGGTATATTGTACCTGTTATTTTACAATGTGATGAATTCTAACATTTTTACGTTGATTATATATGTGCAATGTGATGTATTAATATTCATTGCATTGATCACTTTTCTGTCACTATGAGGAAAATAAGTGCAAAGAAAATTTCTGAGGAGGAAACTATTATATTAACTCATGGTTTAAGAGAACACAGTTTAAGATTAAATGTCTCCATTGTTTTTAATCATATTTTTCTTATCTTAACTAGTTGTACATGGGAAATTCCATTCAATAAATGACTGTTTTAAGTATAATGGATGTTTATATAACTTTTCCCTGCCCTTCCAAACCTCACCACACTTTAATTTTTTCTAGTTTCATATTATTTGCATTAAATATAATGTCTTCACTCTTACTCCATGACTCTCTTTATTCCTTCCCTTTGACTTCCCCTCACATCTTCCAAGTGATAATTTCCCGGTATTCATTTTGTTGGATTAAAAGTTAAATGTTATAAGAAAATACACCACTTAAATGCTCCTGTGCAAATAGCATAATTTAGTTACTATTGTTGTGTAAACTTCTATAAAGTTCTAGCTTCCAAATATGAGATAGAAAATGGGTCCTTTCTGTGTCTGGCTCTGACTTCGTTTACTTTACATATTTTTAGAACTACCCATTTCTTTGCAAATAATGTAACAGTCCTCTAATGGATAGGGACAATCCAATTCTGTATATATGACACACGTTCTCCAACCATCTCTCTGCCAAAGGACATCCTGGCTGTTTCCATAACTTGGTTATGGTGAATAGTGCAGTAATGAACATGGTTGTGAAAGTGATTTTGCTGTATCCTTTTAGAAGAATTCATCACTATCTTTCTGGGAGCAATCCTCTAGGCAGTTTTAAAGAATAAGCACATCCCTCCCTTCATCTTCATTACAACGTATTGCAAGTGCTCAAAAACAGATTACCCCATACAGGTCTCAATAAGCTAAAACCACATTGTGCCCATATTCTTTCAATACATTTTTAATAATTGTACATATAATTAAGGAAGAAACTTTTATGAACTTTCCTAATGTGGGAATGAGAGATATAACAACAGAGTAAAATAATAAATATGCATTTTAATTAGCTATTATCATATTTAAAATCTTTTTCAACTCTAACTCACAACCTCACTTATTATTATTTTAATCTTTATTTGATTACTTCATCTAGCGCCTAAATTATAACAGGTGAGTTAAATACGAAGGCAAAAAGTGTGGTTTGATTTTGACACTCATGTGTGAGGATGCACAATATGGGCAAATAGATGGATCGGAATTAATAGCAATTATCCATTTTGTTAAAGTAGAGATGGTTTGCCCAAACTGATTCATATTTCATTGAACAAAAAGAAACGTGTAACAATTCCCTTTGTTTTGCTCCTATTAACTTTTGTTGCCATTTTATTTTATAATGAAGGATGATTTCATATATCTACTGTAGATACAATAATATGTTAAAATATTTCTATCCATATGTATTCATATATATGTACACATATATAAAAAAGGTAACAATGATTATTTACATCTTCTGTAACTATACAATTTACTAAATTATTAAAAACATTGATGGCTCATGCCTGGAATCCTGGTTACTCGGGAGGCTGAGATCTGATGAAAATGGTTTAATGCCAGCCTGGGCAGGAAAGTCCATGAGCCTCTTTTTTTTTTTTTTTTTTTTTTTGTGGGTTCGGTCGTGGGGCCTGAACTCTGGGCCTGGGCGCTGTCCCTCAGCTTTTCAGCTCAAGGCTAGCGCTCTACCACTTGATCCACAGCGCCACTTCCGGCTTTTTTCTTTTTGCTGAGGAATCGAACCCAGGGCCTTGAGCATGCAAGGCAAGCGCTCTACCACTGAGCCACCTTCCCAGCCCTCCATGAGCCTCTTATCTCCAAACAACCAACAGAAAATCAGAATTGGAACTGTGGCTCAAAGTAATAGAGCGGTAGCCTTGAGAAAAAAGCTCACGGACATCACCCAGGCTCTTAGTTCAAGAACTACAATATACCCAAAACAATCTATTTAATTTATATCTGTGAGTCGGGCGCTGGTGGCTCACGCCTGTAATCCTAGCTACTCAGGAGGCTGAGATCTGAGGATCGCGGTTCAAAGCCAGCCCAGGCAGGAGAGACCATGAGACTCCTATCTCCAATAAACCACCAGAAAACCGGAAGTTGGGCTGTAGCTCAAGCGGTAGAGCACTCGCCTTGAGCTGAAGAGCTGAGGGACAGCGCCCAGGCCCAGAGCTCAAACCCCATGGGCGACCAAAAAAAAAAAAATTTACATCTGTGAAAAGAGAGTATTTCCATCACCCAAATGCACATCCATGCTCATTTGCAAGGTAACTCTGTTTGGTCTGAAGTACCAATGAACATTATCAATAAAGTAGAAAGAATTGGAACGTGGGTTAATTCTATCTCTTTCATGGATTTTTCTCCACTCAAATACTCAAGTGTTACAATTATTCCAATTATTTATAATCATAGCTTTTATCTTCAATACACCTAATATTACAGTTTGAATTCAGTGTCCTGTGCCCACTAACTGGGTGTTATTAGCACTTTGTCCTGTGAAGCCCTAAATTATCCTGATTATTTTTTCAGATAGAAACTGGCTTCCTACTTGTGTATTATCTTGGCTTCATTCCACTTCATGTTATTCTTCCTGGAATTTAGAATAACAAGTGCATGGCATTATGTACAGATATTTCTGTCTAGTATGGGCTTTAGCCACTGTCCTCACAACAGTGCACTCCATTGTAGTCAGGATTTTCATAAGCTTTTCATAGCTGATTTTTTTCAAATCTTTCATTTCCTGCAGGTTCTTGAGTACTGAATTAATTAGTCTTTTCTTGGGTTGTTTTGTTTCATTTGAATCTATGTGTTGAGTTGTTCCTCACTTTTCCTTTTGTTTCTTTCCTTCAAGTTCTTACCTAAAGTGCTGAGAAACCAATTCTTCTTTCTCAAGATAATCAGGGTGAACATTATTAATTCCAAAGCAATTTCAGTAACATTTAAACACCATCATACCTATGAATGATATACAAATGCTAAGCGCTGAAAAGGGTGTTTTTACTTTCACAGCAGTCTTTGGCATCACAGACAGATCATGAAATATATGAAGATAATATAACTACAGATGCATGCCTGGAGGAGAAAAACCTATTATTAATTGTTTGACAAAGGCTTCCCTTTTAGTGAAGGAAATATATTGCTTGATGCAGGATTTCACAAAATAATATTGCTAGGAGGAACCTTAACAATCATGTAATACTATAGATTCAGAGTGATGAATTGACTTCCTGAATAATTTACTTTTGGGTCAAATAAAAGCAGGCTTCCAAAAAGCGAGTCAATTTTAGAGAAACATGATGAATTTTATGTAAATAGGTCCTTAGCTGATTTTGTTAATTTGTAAACTAATACAGGAAAATAAAGTACAAGCAAGGTAAAAGAATAAAGAACTTCACATTGAAATACTCATTTGTGTGTGTGTGTGTGTGTGTGTGTGTGTGTGTGTGTGTGTGTGTGTGTGTTCATGCCCATGGAAGTATGCAAATGCATATGTGCATGTGCTCATGCATGCATTCATCATTCTTCAAGCTTGATAGTCACTAAGAACTATTACTAAGCTTCTGTACCCAAGGATAGTGGTCTTCCACTTCAGCCACTTCTGGTTTTTTAAAGATAATTGCTTGTATTTTCATGATTGAATTGGTTTTGAAAGTGGTCATCAGGTCTCATACTTCCGAGTAGCTAGCTAAGCTTATTCAGCCTCTAAGTACCTAGTTAAAATTCTGAATATCCTCTATGCTTTAATTCTCTTTTATTCTTTTCCTGAGGTGATAACAAGCCTAAGTCTTATATATGTCTAATTGCTTTAAAAATACTGTTACTGCTTGGCACCAGGCCCTCCCATTGATACTCTTAACTACTTAGCAGGCTTGAGAACAGAACCCAGGCCAAAAGGTTAGTGGAATTCCTTTTCACTCTATAGCTGGGTACATTGGCTCATTTCCACCATCCTTCACTATCTAGTTACTAAGATTGGAAGGTCTGAGGACCCAGGCCAGTCAAGGTAGCAGGCTAGACAAGTAGGTGTTCATCTCTGATGCCATTGATGATGGGAAGACTAAAAGGACAGATCAGGTGCATGTTCTTGTGGAAAGTAACACCTATCCTAAAATTAACCACTGATATGACACCAGCCTAGCAAGAAAAATATACCCCCAGTTGAAATACTCACAATTTCCCACAACCAAACTAAGTATATACATGAACATTCAAGAACTTAGTACAATCTGTTCTTTGCTCTAATATCTGCTTCATCTGATTATCATATGATGTGACAGAATAGTGTTTCAATTAAACTTATGATAATTTAAAAAGTCCTAGAAAATTCTTTCTCACTTATTAAGTTCAAATTTATGGCATATTGCCTCATTTATTACATATTTGACTACCACTTTAAATTAATCTTTTTTGGGGGGGTCCGGTTGTGGGGCTTGAACTCTGGGCCTGGGTGCTGGCCCTCAGCTCTTCAGTTCAAGGCTAGCGCTCTACCACTTGAGTCACAGCACCACTTCTGGCTTTTTTCTTTTTGCTTATGTGGTGCTGAGGAATCGAACCCAGGGCCTCAGGCTTGCAAGGCAAACGCTCTACTACTGAGCCACTTTCCCAGCCCCTTTAAATTATCTTATGATTATTATTAATAGTAATATATTCTGATTTATTACTTTACTTTGTAACAGTTTTTAAACTTTTTGCTTCTCTGCTGAGGTTGAAGTATTTAAATAGTATCATCAAAATATATTCCTTGGGTATTAAGGCAGTTTTTTACAAAGTTTTTAACCAATGGCTTCTAAGAATTCTTAATTGGTATATTATTTGGTTTATTTTTAATTTCAATTTAATTTCATTTTAATGGTGATGTACACAGGGGTTACAGTTACATAAATAAGGTAAAGTAATGAGTACATTTCTTAGGGAAGGAACATTGTTATCTCTTCCATCGATTTTTGTACACTCAAAACAAGCACTACTGGTGCTTTTGCTGTTGCTATTGATCCATGGGTACTTTTGCTTTCTTTGTTAATGCATTTTTATTATAAAATTGATATACAGAGGGTTTACACTTAATTAAGTGTACACTTCATTTTATATTCTAAATTTCAAATTTTGTGCTTAAATGTTTTCTTTTGTTTCTTTAGGATAATTCTTTTTTTCAGAGGATTAGTTAATTTATTTTTGCATGATATTTACACATGTAAATTATTCAGACAAATGTTTTGCTTTTATAATATTTAATATGTGATTATTAAAATTTTTCTTAATTTTTATATGATTAATGATTTTAAATAAATTTATTTTTTACACTTACAAATATATTTGTCCAGGTAACAAATACTAACTGTACTTTCAAGAAGCACATACTTGGCTTCATTACTTGGTCACTTTTTGGAAATACTTTTACTTGAATTAAAAAAAAGTTTCAGCTCCGCATGGTGATTTGTGGCATCCATTTTCTAGCTATGGTGGGAACTGTAAATGTTATGTGTAATTCGGGAGATACTGAAAAACGCTGTGACCTTATTAGAAAACTATTCAGAGTGAAATGATTAGAGATATAACCATCATTAGTGTTATATAGAGCACCTAGCTATCATATTCTAAATCTTGAGTTAAAATACCAGTAACATAAATTTTTTGTCAAAATAAAAGGATACATGTTTTAAAATGTTTATTATTCTAACTTATTGGCAAAGGTTCTCATGTCTTCTATTAATTTTCAGTTTACTTCATCTATTAAAATCCAAGTATATTATGACTATTTTATTTCTACTAAACTTGTAAATAGTACATGCAATATCATGATTTCATATATTAACACACTTTTACTATTTGCGATAATTTCCTCCGTTTAATATAATTATATCAATATTCCAAATGTGTGTTTGTGGTGTATATGAGTGTGTTTATGTGGTTTTTGTATGTGTGTGCTTTGTGTGTACTTTGTAATGTTTGGGAGATCACACCATTGCTTCACACATGCTAGGCCAATGTTTTACCACTGAGCTATGCTTCCTAATTATAATCCAAATAGTGTTTTACATCATGACTTTGAAACTTTATTTCCTAATATGTTTTTTCAAAATTATAAATGATAAACTGTGATCCATATTCTATCCACTCTAGCAATTTTTATTGTTACTTAGAATATTCCCATTGCCTTTCCACTTCCAAACTCTTGTGTTTGTTATTGATAAAGGTTTTACTTTGCTTCTTTTCTCTCTTCGTTCCTTTTCCCTTTAAAGTTTAACTATTCTTTATCTTATTTCTTTGGGAATTAATTATCATATTTCTATTACAAATTCTTAAAATTGTAACAGGTATATACAATGCTTCATTTTCTATTTTATTTTTTCCCATTTTCACTGACTTTTGGTCCAAACTATTAGATGGATTAAAAAGAAACTTGACTCAAGACAAATTATTTTTCTCCTTCTCTTCTCTGAACTCTTTCTGTTTTTTGAAACACAATAGCAATGACATATAGCTCCTACATGGTCCATCATTCCTTCCCCTCTCACTCTCCTCTGTTGTACAACTCAAGTTGTTAACATTCAGATTTATTATGTTACAGCATTATCTATATCTTAACTCATTCCTAAATTAATTTTAGTTGTTTCAAGTATTCGCTAAAGATATTTTTCTATATATAATATCTGAGGTCTTGTTTTATACAAGGTACAAAATATGAGTGACTATCAAACATCTAGATATCTCTGTAGAATATTGGTTCACCTGCTCAATAAACTCGAATGAAAATTCAAGGAATACAGGTCAATCAGAACAATATTGTAAAATGGTGTAGCTTGAACCTTCATACTAACTTTGAAACTTATTACCATGTTTAGTAGTGAAGACAAAATAGTTCTACTATAAGAGCAGACATATAGAAGAACGTAACAGGTTTGTCAAAAAAATTCTTAGTTTTATGGTCAATAGATTTTGAAATCTATCCTATGACTTTATGAAATAAAAATAGAATCTAAGATGTGTGTTTTTGCACTATTGTCTCTCAAGATTTAAAAAATGATCTTAGACTACTACCTCAATCCTTTTTTGTTTTGTTTTATTTTTGGCATTCATGGGGCTTGAACTCTGGGCTTAGGTGCTGTCCGTGTGCTCTTCAGCTCAACTTGAGTGCCCTACCTCTTGAGCCACAGCACCAGATCTGGTTTTCTAGTGGTTTATTGGATATAAGATTCTCTGGACGTTCCTGCCCGGGATGGCTTTAAACTGTGATCCTCAGATCTCAGACTCCTTAGTAGCTAGGATTACAGTTATGAGCCTCAGGCACCTGTCCTACCTCCATCCTTATACTAAAATTTAAAATAAAAAAATGATTGTCAAACTAAATGTGAGATGTGAAAACTTATAAAACATAAATTTAAAAATTCATGACATTGCATCATTAAAGGTTTCTAAAAATTTGACTTGGAAAGCATTAGTGGCTAAAGAAAAGCAAGAATAAACTGGATTATATCAAGTGATAACTTTTCATAATTCAAAGGACACTATAACCAAAGTTAAAACATATACAATTAAAACATATCGAACAGATATAGGTAAGATATTTGTTAATGCTACAGTGTTAATGTTATAATGAGTCTGAATCTTAAGTATTTTTATATCTTCTAATTCTATGTAAAATTTTCCTGAATAGGATAATTCTTTAAAGAACATATGTAAATTAACAGTCAATAGGAGGAGCATATGAAATAAGCTCCTCTTTATTATCTAAGAAAAAAGAAAAAGAAAACTCACTACTATGACCCAAATATAAAAAGATGACACAAAATATAGTAATGCATTTGTGGAGAAATTGATAACCTCTACATAGCAGAATGATTTGTATAATACTGCGATCCTTTTAGCAAGCAAGATTCAAGTGTTCATAAGATCAAAGAGAATTGTAGATGATCCAGCCATTACACTTCTATGTATGTATTAAAGAGAAGTAAAAAACTTGTTTGGACAGGGAATGTAGTTCATTGACAGTGCACTTGAATAGTATGTGTGAGACCCTGGAAATAATCACCAAAAACAAATTTTGAAAAGACACACTATAGAGGATGTATGCTGGACAAATTCCTGTAACACAATTTTATATCTACTTTAATGTCTGTTCTAAAATTTATATCATTTCTATTAGAAGAAATGCAAGTTTGTTAAAATTAGGCTTGGAAAACCTATTATTGTACAATTTACTTCCGAAGCACTGAAATGTATACAGTAAAAGGAGATTATATATTGCATGTGAATTTCATGTCAGCAAAAAAAAGAAAACTATTGTTAAAAATACTTCACACAAATTGCAGAATACCTAAAAAGATGTTTTCAATGTTGGCTAAAATTCTTTGTAAACTACAGTGTTTAAAACAAAGATGTGTTTTCTGTGGAATTTGAGTTTTTTTGGTCTGTTTTTTTTTGAGTTTATACAGAGATAACTCAATCAAAAATTGCATGTGATAACTGTAATATCTAGGAATTATGCATCACTTATAAGTAATTGATAACCTTTTCTGGAAGAAACTTTTAGCATATGACAGGAGACCCAAATGTATGCATCTGTATTTTATGAAAGTCATATGTTATTTGCTCAAACCAATTGCTTTTCTCTACTTCGCTAGGAAAAATATTATTCTCAAGGTAAGAGCCAAAAGCAGTGAAAAGAAACAAAATACATAATCATCTTGATTTATTTGTGAAAATATCAAATGAAATAAAAAAATTCCACTCAAGCGACTCCAATATTAGTACCTATGAATCTGTTCCTGAATGCCAATATCAACTTAATTTTTTTAAATTTTAATTTCTACCAACATATAAAAACTAGAACAAGAAAATAAATATAGTCTGAGAGCAAACCAGCCTTGGACTAATATTCTTAATTGTTATGAAATTACTAAAGAATTTATACTAAGAAGAAAATGATTTTTTCCTATGGAAATCAATTAAGAATGTTTAGTATTTATTATAACTCAAATACCAAACAAGAGTATTTTATATAATCATTACAAATATCATTTTATTCCTATAGTAAAATAGAATAAAATACCAGTCCCAATGTATTATCATTATTCTTAATTCCTAATCATTACCCTAAATATCTTAAACAAACTAAATAGTCATGTCTTTAACATAAAAGTAAATATTCTATACTTTTTACTCAACATTTTTCAGGGGCATATATTCATGTTTCTAAGAAATGTTCACAGCAGTTAAAAGGTGCTTTTGTGAAATTAATGTGATATATTTTGTTGTTGTTGTTATTGTTTGCAAGGCCTGTGCATTATCGCTAAGCCCTTTTATGCTCAAAGCCAGCATTCTACAACTTGAGGCACAGAGCTAATTCCCGTTTTTAGTGGTTAATTAGAGATAAGAATCTAACAAGTACTTTTAATTGGGGGGGGGGTCCAGTCGTGGGGCCTGAGCTGTGGCCTGGGCGCTGTCCCTCAGCTCTTCAGCTCAAGATTAGCACACAACTACTTGAGCCACAGCGCCACTTTCAGCTTTTTTCTTTTTGCTTATGTGGTGCTGAGGAATCGAACCCAGGGCCTCATGCATGCAAGGCAAGCGCTCTACCCCTAAGCATTCTTACCAGCCCTAGACTACGTTTTCTAATTATATGAGCTTTTTAAATTGGCACATCTCTAGTGGTAGATTATGAAGTAATGGTTGGTCAAGTGGAGGGTATTTTCAAATGATGACAGGAAGTGACTACTACTAAATATTGGAGTATTTTGAGAAGGCAGTGATGATAAAATGTTCTAGAACTGAAGGTGATGTTCATAGTCCAACACTTAGACATTCTATGAATCATTGTACTTTATCAAAGAATTGCAGATTTCATTTACATTAACCTTAGGATAAATTTTAGAATAGTAGTAGGTGAACCTGAGTGATAATTTAGAATTTAAAATCAGAGAGTTCTGTAATAAATGAGTTTAGTATGTTGATGAATAAGACTATCAATAAAATATTATCTGTAACATATCCTCTGAGTGATGATGTGTGACATTGCTAGCCAGTGAATATTCTACAAAATTATGTAAATTGAGGGATGAAATAGGATTGAGAGGAATGAGGGATAAGAAATCTCAAGGTGCATTGCATTATCCATGAAATGTGTCTTAGTAGTGGACTGTTTGCTTTGAATGTATGAAGCACAGGGTCTGATTCCTCAGTACTACATAAACAAAAAGAGCTGGAATTGGCACTGTGACACAAGTCGTAGAGTGCTAGCATGAGGAAAAGAATTGCAAGATATTGCCAAGGCCCTGAGTTCAAGCCCCACGATTAGCCAAAAATAAAAAAGGTGCATTGTATTAAGCCAGGCACTAGAGGCTCATGCTTGTTTTCCTATACACTCAGGAGGCTCACGATGGAAGTTTGAAGTCAACCCTGGCAGAAAAGTCTGTGAGATTCTTATCTCCAATTAAATGTCAGAAAAATCTGAAATTGCTGCTGTGCCTCAAGTGATAGAGTTCTAGTGTTCATACAAAGGAGCTGAGGGACAACACCCAGACCCAGAGTTCAAACCTCAGGAGTGAAAAAAGAAAAAAAAAACTCACTTTAAACTATTCATAAACTGCTTTGTCAAACAGCAATTCTCATTTCAACTACTTAAAATTAATTTAAAAATATGATAAGAATAAAATACGAATCATTTTGGGAACAAGACATAGAATTGAAAGGTTGTTTACAGGGGACAAAGTAAATTATATATCAGGCACTTTGAGTTGAAATTTGTTCTTCAGTCTTCTTATATTTATGAAAGTGATATTACTGCCAGTTATGGATAAATTTCCTTGAGGAACAAATTGTATTCTGCTTTCTTTTCATAGGAAACCATACAGGTGAATTTTTTTGTCTCTTTTTTTTTAATTGTGAAAATACCTTACATAGGGGTTACAATTACATGGGCAAGGTAAAGAGTACATTTCTTTTCAAGCATTGTTGCCTCCTCCTTTGTTTTCCTTTCCCAACCCTTCCCATCTCCCTCTCATCCCCCCAGGAAAGTTGTACATTTCAGTTTTGGAAATAAAATCTTGTACATCTCATTGTTCGAATGGGTCCATCTGTATCCCTATTTAAAACAAGCTCTGTTTTCCCTCACCTCCACAAATTATACCAACATCAAATACAGTGAAAGCATGGGATATACTGAGGGGGATGGATATACAAAGCAACAAAAAAATCATCTTATAGGCACGTTAGGAACAATCACAAGAAAGAAAAACAATTGAATCCTTATCTTGGGGTTCATTTAGACTAACATCAACTTAACTGACCATTTCTGCTGGTCTCAGACATAAATTAGTTACTGCAAATAAGGGAACCATTGGACTTACATTTCTTTGGGCCGGGCTTACTTCACTTAATTTAATTTTTTCCAAGTCTTTCCACTTCCTAGCAAATGGGGCAATGCCATTCTTTCTGATGGGGGCATAGAATTCCATTTTTTTATATATACCATGTTTCCTTGATACATTCATCTACTGAGGGGCATCTGGGTTGGTTCCATATATTACCTTTGTTAAATAAATCTGCGATAAACATGGTTGTGCTTATAGCTTTGTTTGTGAACATTTGGGTAAATGACCAAAAGTGGGATTGCTGGGTCATAGGTGTGCTCTATGTGGAGTCTTTTGAGGAACCTCCATACTACTTCCCAAAGTGGTTGAACAAGTTTACACTCCCACCAAGAATGCAGCAAGGTTCCCTTCTCTCCACATCCCCTGCCGTATCTGTTCTTATTAGAGTTCTTGATAGCCATTCTAACTGGGTGAGGTGGTATCACAATGTTGTTTTTATTTGCATTTCTTTTATGGCTAGGGAGGTTGAGTATTTCTTCATATGTCTATTGGCCATCCTTCTTTCTTCTTCAGAGAAGTTTCTCTTTAAGACTTTAGCTCGATAGTTTTTGTCCTTCCCCTCCACAAATTATACCAACGTCAAATACAGTGAGAGCAGAGGTTATACCGTGGGGGAGAGACATTAGTGGTTATATCAAAAAATGAACTTTATAACTTTGGTGGGGGGGAGTTGGGTGGGGTAAAGATTGGGTTGGGGGAGGTAGGAGGACTATGGGAATGGATGGGAAGGGGAAACAAACAGGAGGAAACAATGCTTGAAAAGAAAGGTACCGTTATCTTGCCCATGTAATTGTAAATCCTCTGTACGGTATTCTCATAACAAAAAAAAAGAAAGAAAATAATAACCCCCCCCAAAAAAGAAAAAGAAATGTACTCATTACCTTGTTCATGTAACTGTAAACCCTCTTTACAGAATTTTCACAATAAAAACCAATTTTAAAAAAAAGAAAAAAAAAAGACTAGCTCACTTATTTATTGGGCAGTTGTTTCTTTGAAGATTTGTTGTTGGGGAATTCTATTTTTTGAGTTCCAAGTATATTTTAGATATGAGACCGTTGTCCATTGTATGGCTATTGAAGATCTCCCAATCCGTGGGCTTTCTCTTGATCTTGCTAGCTAGGTTCTTTGCCATGCAGAAGCTCTGCAATTTCATGCAATCCCATTTGTCCAACATTTATTTGAATTGTTGTGTTTCTGGGTATCTATTAAGAAAATTTCGGCCTGTGCCAAGGAGACCTAGGGTAGCTCATATTCTCTCCTCTAATATTTTCAGAATTTCTGTTTGACCCCTAGGTCTTTGAACCATTTGTAGTTGATTCTGCTCCAGGGTGATATATAAGGATCTAGCTTTAGCTGTTTACAAGTAGTTAACCAATTTTGCCACCACCATTTACTGAAGAGGCTGTCTTTCTTCCATTCTAGTTTTTAAGCTCCCTTACCGAGGATTAAGTGCTTATATGTCTGTGAGTTCATTTCTGAGTTTTCATATCTATTCCATTGGTCCTGAGGTCTGTTCTTCTGTCAGTACCAAGCTGTTTTGATTACTATGCCTTTGTAGTAGTGTTTGAAATTTGGTATTTATATTCCTCTTGCAGGGATCTTTCTGTTGAGGATCGTTTTAGTTATTCGGGGTCTTTTATTGTGCCATATGAATTTTGGGATTTCCTTTTCTATTTCGTGGAAGAATAAGTTTGGAATTTTGATAGGTGTCGCATTGAATTTGTATATAGCCTTGGGAGGTATCGCCATTTTCAAGATGTTGATCCTTCCAAACCAGGAGCATGGGAGGTTTTTCCACTTCCTATATTCTGTTTTGTTGCATTTTTCATGTTTTTAAAGTTTTTGCCATAAAGATTTTCACTTCTGAGGTTCCGGGAAGATGGCCGAGGAGAAGCTGGAGTCTAAGCAAGCTCTCACATAGAAAGCAGTTTTAGAGTTCCAGGGAAGAGTCCTAAGCCAGAGAATCACACCAAGTGTGCCATCACAGGACAGAGAGTTAGGCCAGAGAGGAGAAACCAAGGCAAGGAGACACATCTGAGCTCTTGCCGGCTGCCGCCATGGCAGCAGCTGCAGTGGTGGTGGCGGCCACTGCCATACCTGAGCCACAGAGAGTACGGGACGAAGGAGCCAGATGCAGTGGGTGAGCGGATTCTACTCAACACCAGCAAGAACTGACAAGGAGCGAACATCTTCATCCTGCAGGTCACAGACCAGAGACGACCCAGGAACCAAGACTCGGCGTAAGCAGAAGCCTGACGTCCTCACTCCTTCTCTGGGAGCAACGGAGGGAAGGCCACCCCTCCCCACCTCAGCACCGGAGATCTCAATCTTGGATACCGACAAAGCTCAGAGGAGCTGCTAGCTCCAACTCAGGCCTTGGAATAAAACTAGTCATTTAGCAGGTCACAAAAACTTAACGGCAGTATGACCTGACAGACTCAGCTCCACCTAGGGAAAAGTCACCCAGCTCGGGCGCCAGCCCTAGGAGTGGGTTTCTTCACTGGGTAATCAGAGCCAGAGGCTGCCCCTCCCTCTAGCAGTCTTGACAATCAATTGAAAATAAGTAAACAGAAACCCTGAGAATAGCTCCAGGCTGGGCTCTGTGAGTTTTTCACAAACTAGCCCCCCGAAAAAGCTGCTGTCTGTTGAAAGGCCTCACCTCTACCCAGAACCTAGCCCCATCACTGAATCCCCCTCTTTTGTGATACTCAAAGCAGATCTGCCTCCCAATGAACTAGCCTGGGAGGAGGATCGCCAAATCCTGGGTAAAGCAGAGTATTTTTCTGCGTGTTCAAACAAACTGACTTAAGAAACCAACCAAGCCACAGGACTACAAGAGACCAGAGACTCCAACAAGAGGCTGGTTAGGGACACAAGGGAGATACAGAATTTATCCCACCCTTACAAAAAAAATCAAAGAAATTTTTTTCTCTTCTTCTCCTTCTCCTTCTCCTTCTCCTTCTCCTTCTCCTTCTTCTTCTCCTCCTCCTTCTTCTTCTTCTTCTTCTTCTTCTTCTTCTTCTTCTTCTTCTTCTTCTTCTTCTTCTTCTTCTTCTTCTTCTTCTTCTTCTTCTTCTTCTTCTTCTTCTTCTTCTTCTTCTTCTGCTTCTGCTTCTGCTTCTGCTTCTGCTTCTTCTTCCTCTTCTTCTTCTTCTTCTTCTTCTTCTTCTTCTTCTTCTTCTTCTTCTTCTTCTTCTTCTTCTTCTTCTTCTTCTTCTTCTTCTTCCTCCTCCTCCTCCTCCTCCTCCTCTTCCTCCTCCTCCTCCTCCTCCTCCTCCTCCTCCTCCTCCTCCTCCTCCTCCTCCTCCTCCTCCTCCTCCTCCTCCTCCTCCTCCTCCTCCTCCTCTTCTTCTTCTTCTTCTTCTTCTTCTTCTTCTTCTTCTTCTTCTTCTTCTTCTTCTTCTTCTTCTTCTTCTTCTTCTTCTTCTTCTTCTTCTTCTTCTTCTTCTTCTTCTTCTTCTTTTTGGTACCTCATATAAATTTTTTTTTCTGTTCTAAAACTTTTTTAATCTTTAATTTTTGCCTTTTTAAAAATAAATTGTTTTCCAGATTTGTTTTCCTCTTATAATTGTTATTTTAGGGATATGTGAGTGTGTGTTTTTCTTTTTTTTTTTTTGTTTTCTTTCTCCTTTTTTTCTTTTTAAATTATATTTTTATTTTTTGTATAGCTCTACTGAACTTCAGGTTTTTTTTTCTTTCTTTCTTATCCTTTTCACCTTCTCCTCCTCTCTTTCGTTCTTCTATATGTGACATAATTCTTGTCCTGCACATCCTCAGATAAACCCGAAGTTGACTATTAGACCCTATCCCCCATTGTGTACACACTTAATCCACAAATTTATAACTCAATTCAAAACCTCTGAGACATAACTTCCTTAATAGCAGCTCTACCTCTTTATACCTATATAATATTTTAAGCATATTTATTTTTAAGTTTTTCACATATCATTTATATCCCTCCCCTTTTCTCAATATATTCACGTTGTGTCTAAATAGATTGTTATCTTATCTACATAATATTGTTAATTTTTACTTTTCTATGTTTTCTGGTCACTTTTCTTTTCCCTTTTGCTTTCTTCTTTTTTTCTCTCTCTCTACTTTCATCCTACCCATCCTATTTCCTCCTTTGAGATTAGGACTTAGTTAACTCTCCCTGAGACTCCCCACATCAATCTATTCCTATTTTTTACCCACATCTCTCCCTAACCATAATAATTTCTGGTCTTCCAAATTCTTCTTTGAGGTTCATAGTCCATTAATATATAGTTGTTTGATGTTGAATAGATGTATCTGTTGAACTAGATTGTATCTCTAGACTATTGACTATGCATATTCAGACTTTGGTTGATGCTTGCCTTAAGATAGTGTTCTAAGACAAAACTGGTGCTATTTTCATCTCAAATGGGCAGAGTAAGCCCAAAAAACACAAGGAAAATGGCAAATCCGGGTATCTCAATTCCCAATCTTGATAATCAGGGGAGAGAACAGATAATGAATAATCCAGAGGAGAGTTCCCAAATAACTCTACAAACACTGCTGGCAAACATGATAAATGAAAAGATTGAAAGCATACAAAGGACTTTGTATGAACGTGATAGGGAGAGGGAGGAGGCAATCCAAAAGTTTATAGGAATATCATAAGTGTGAGGAAGCTACTCAAAAACTGATACAGAAATTGCATGAGCAGCTTTAGAATACTCAAAGACAAAGGCAGGAATGGCGTGAGCAGGCTGAGAACATTCAAAGAGAACTACAGGAATCCCACGAACGGGAGGAAGCTAATCAAAGAATAATAAAGGAATTGAGTGAGCAGGAAGAGAATACACAAAGATCACTAAGGCATTAATGGAATCCATAAACAAAGAGTTGAAGGAAGTCAGGAAGACCGCAAAGGCAATGCTGAATGGAACTATACAGAAGGAATGGGAATCCAAGGAAACCATAACCAATCAACTAAGTAATTTTAGAATAAACACTGAACACCAAATTAAGGAAGTAAACAAGTTCAGACAAGATCTAAAACAAAGCTTCAACAGAGTTTGAAGCCATCAAACCTGACCAATTAGAAAGAAAAGAGATAAAAAGCAAAGTAGAAAGTTTGATAATAGGTGAGACCATGCAGAGGATTGAATCTCAGGGATTGAAAACAGGCTAGATATTATAGAGAAAGAACAAACACCCATCCAAGACAACTATCTACGAAGAATACTGTACCCAGCTAAACTCTCTTTCATAACTGAAGGCCAAATAAAAATTTTCCATACCAAAAAAAAATTGAAACGATACATCTCCACCAAAACACCCTACAGAAAGTTATTAAAGATGTCCTACACATAGAAAACCAACAGGATCACAATCAAGGCCAAGAAAATGCACCCAAACTGAGAATCCAAGAACCATAGGAATAACCCAGTTTTCACAGCCCCCAAGAAGGTGCATAACATGGCAGGAACTCCCAAATACCTCTCAGTCCTATCTCTTAACGTTAACAGACTGAACTCTTCAATTAATCGACATAGACTGTCTAGTTGGATTAAAAAACAAAACCCTTTTATCTGCTACCTTCAAGAGTCACATCTTGCCCTTAAAAACAAACACATTTTCAAGGTGAAAGGCTGGAACGAAATCTACCAAGCAAACGGCCCCCATAAACAAGCAGGAGTTGCAATCCTAATATCAGATAAAATAGACTTCAAATTAAAATTCGTGAAAAGAGATAAAGAAGATCGCTACATACTAATTAAGGGATCTCTCCTTCAGGAGGATATTACAATTCTAAATATCTACTCGCCAAACAATGGATCACCCAAATTTGTGCAAGAAACACTATTTCCCCTCAAATCCCATATAGATCCAAAGACATTAATTGTTGGGGATTTTAACACACCACTCTTCCCACTAGATAGATCAACTCGGCAAACACTCAACAGAGAAACTGCAGATCTAAACAGCTGCATAGATCAACTAGATTTAACAGATATCTACCGAATATTTCACCCAGCAGCATCAGAATACACGTTTTTCTCAGCAGCACATGGAACATTTTCTAAAATAGACCGCATTTTAGGCCACAAAACAAACTTGTCTAAATTCAGAAGCATTGAAGTTATACCTTGCATTCTCCCTGACCACAAGGGAATAAAATTAGAACTCAACACCAAAAGCAACCAAAGAAAGTCAGGTATCACATGGAGGCTGAACAACACACTGCTGAATCATGAGTGGGTCATGGAAGAGGTTAGAAATGAAATTCAAATGTTCATGCTATTCAACAAAAATGAACACACAAATTACCAGCTCCTCTGGGACACAGCAAAGGTAGTACTCAGAGGCAAGTTTATAGCTCTGAGCTCCTACATCAACAAATTGGAGAGATCTGAAACGAACAATTTAATGACACATCTAAACCTCCTTGAAAAAGAGCAGCAAGATAAACCCCAATCCAGCAGACAGAAAGAAATAATTAAAATTAAATCAGAATTAAATGAATTAGAATCCAAAAAAACTATAGAAGGAATCAACAAAACAAAGAGTTGGTTCTTTGAAAAAATTAACAAAATTGACAGACCCTTAGCAAATCTTATCCGAAACAAAAGAGAACACACCCAAATAAATAAATTAAGAGTTGAGAATGGAAACATCACCACGGAAACAATCAAGATTCAGAACATTATAAGGGAATATTTCTCAAAACTTTATGCTAATAAGTTTGGGAACTTGTCAGAAATGGACCTTTTCCTAGCAAATATTGACATGCCAAAACTAAACCAAGATGAGTTAAACCAGCTTAACAGGCCCATATCAAGCATTGCAATAGAAACAGAAATAAGAGACCTCCCAGCTAAGAAAAGTCCAGGACCAGATGGTTTTACAGCGGAATTCTTCAAGGCCTTCAAAGCAGAGCTCACAACAATACTCCTCCAACTCTTCAATGAAATTGAAAGAGAAAGTTCACTACCGAACACATACTATGAAGCCATCATAACCCTCACCCAAAAGCAGGATGGGACTCTTCAAATAAAGAGAACTATTGACCCATTTCTTTGATGAATATTGATGAAAAACTTCTCAACAAAACTTGGCCAATCGACTTCAACAATTCATCCAAGAAATCATACACCACGATCAAACAGGATTCATTTCAGGGGATGCAAAGCTGGTTCAATATACGCAAATGAATTAATATTTTTCATTACATCAACAGGAGCAAGAATAAGAACCACATGGTTTTCTCAATAGATACAGATCCAACAACCATTTAAGAAGAAGGTTTTGGAAAAATTAGGAATCCATGGAACATTCCTCAATACAATAAAGGCTGTATATGACAAACCTACAGCCAGCATTATACTTCATGGTGAAAAAATAAAGCTATTTCCTCTTAACTCAGGAAGGACAAGGATGTCCACTCTTTCCACTTATCTTCAACCTAGAATTAGAATGCCTAGCTACAGCAATAAGACAAGATGCAGACATAAAGGGCATCCAAATAGGGAAAGAAGAAATAAAACTCTCCTTCTTTGCAGATGACATGATCTTGTATTTAAAGAATCCCACAGACTCCACTTCCAAATTACTCAAGCTGATTCAAAACTTTGGCAAAGTGCCAGGGTATAAAATTAACCCCCAAAAACCAATGGCTGTTCTATATGCTAAAAAAGTGAAAAGTGTGGCTGAAATTAGGAATGCAACTCCATTTGTAATAGCGCCACAAAAAAATAAAACTCCTAGGAATTAACTTAACCAAAGAAGTGAAGGACGTCTTTGATGAAAACTTTAAAATCTTGAAAAAGGAATTTAAAACAGAACTTAGAAAATGGCAAAACCTCCCATGCTCCTGGATTGAAAAGATTAACATCGTGAAAATGGCAAAACTTCACAAGGCTATCTACAAATTCCATGCGATACCTATCAAAATTCCAGCCTCATTCTTCAAGAAAATAGAAGAGGCATTTCAAAAATTCATATGGAACAATAAAAGACCCCGAATACCAAAAACGCTCATCAACAGAAAGAACACTGCTGGAGGAATATCAATACCAAATTTCAAACTTCACTATAAAGCCATAGTAATCAAAACAGCTTGGTATTGGCATAAGAACAGACCTCAGGACCAATGGAATAGAATTGAAAACCCAGAAATGAACCTACAGACCTATAGCCATCTAATCTTCGATAAGGGAGCTAAAACAATAGCATGGATCAAAGACAGCCTTTTCATTAAATGGTGCTGGCAACATTGGTTAACTACTTGTAGAAAACTAAAGCTAGATCCTTGTATATCACCCTGCACCAGAATCAACTCCAAATGGATCAAAGACCTCAAAGTCAAAGCAGATACTCTGAAAACATTACAGGATGGAATAGGAGAAACCCTAGGTCTCCTTGGCTCAGGCCGAAATTTTCTTAATAGAGACCCAGAAACACAACAAATCAAAGAAAGGTTGGACAAATGGGATTGCATAAAATTGCAGAGCTTCAGCATGGCAAAGGACATAGCTAGCAAGATCAATAGAAAACACACGGATTGGGAGAATATCTTCACTAGCCATACAACAGACAAGGGTCTCCTATCTAAAGTATATTTCAAACAAAAAATTAGATCCCCCAACAACAAATCCTCAAAGAAACAACTGCCCAATAATTAAGTGGGCTAAAGACTTAAAGAGAAAATTCTCTGAAGAAGAAAGAAGGATGGCCAATAGACACATGAAGAAATGCTCAACATCCCTAGCCATAAAAGAATTGCAAATATAAACAAAATTGAGATACCACCTCACTCCAGTAAGAATGGCAAAAATCAAGAACTCTAACAACAGATGCTGGAGTGGATGTGGACAGAAGGGAACCTTACTTCATTGTTGGTGGGAATGTAAACTTGTTCAACCACTTTGGAAAGCAGTATGGAGCTTCCTCAAAAGACTCCACATAGAGCTCCCCTATGACCCAGCAATCCCACTTTTGGGAATTTACCCAAATGTTTACAAACAAGACCACACTAAAGCTACCAGCACAACTATGTTTATTGCAGCATTATTTACCATAGCTAAGATATGAAACCAGCCCAGACACCCCTCAGTAGATGAATGGATCAAGAAAATATGGTATATATACACAATGGAATTCTATGCCTCCATCAGAAAGAATGACATTGCCCATTTGTTAGGAAATGGAAAAACTTGGAAAAAATTATATTAACTGAATTAAGCCAGGCCCAAAGAAACATAGGTCCCATGGTTTCCCTTATTTGCAATATCTTGTATATGTATGAGACAAGAGGAAAAGGTCAGATAAGGTGATGTTAGGAAAATGATCCCTTAGATATGTATTTTAATGTTTTGTTTCCTTTCATGCATTTTTTTCTAAAGCATTTATAAGATTATCTCTTTCTTAGCTTTGTATGTCCCTTCCCCACAGTATAACCCCTGCTTTCACTATATTTGATGTCAGTATAAGTTGTAGAGGAGATCGGGAAAAACAAGTCGTTTAAGGATACAGTTGGACCTGTTGCAACAATGAGAAGTACAGATTGTCTTGTCGAAAACGAGCTTTATAATGTTGTTGCTGGGGGGAGGGGAAGGCGTGGAGGATTGTGTGGGGGGATAGAGGTCGAGGCTGGGAAGGGATGTGAAGGGTAAACATAGGAGGAGGCTGCAATGCTTGATAAGAAATGTACGCATTAACCTTCCCATGTAATTGTAACCCCTCTGTAGTTTGTGTTCACAAAAAAAAAAGATTCTTCACTTCTTTCATTAAGTAAATATCTACGTATTTTATATTTTGTGTGGCTATTTTGAATGCCGTTGCCTTCCTGATTTCACCCACGCTTTACTCAGTGTTGTCATACAGATAAGCCATTGATTATTGAGGATTAATTTTATACCCTGCTTTTTTGCCAAAGTTTTGAATCAGCTTCAGTAATTTGGAAGTGGAGGCTGTGGGATTCTTTAAATATAAAATCATGTCATCTGCAAAGAGTTTTACTTCATCTTTCTCCACTTGGAACCCCTTTGTGTTTCCATCTTGTCTTATTGCAGTAGCTAGGCATTCTTATACTAAGTTGAAAAGAAGTGGAGAGAATGGACATCCTTGTCTCATTCCTGAGTTAAGAGGAAATGGCTTTATTTTTCCACCATTAAATATAAGTAGGTTTGTCATATACAGCTTTTATTGTGTTGAGTAATGTTTCCTGGATTCCTAATTTTTTCAGACCCATCATCATAAAGGGTTTGGTGGATTTTGTCAAATGCTTTTTCTGCATCTGTTGAGATAACCATGTGGTTCTTATCCTTGCACTTTGTTGATGTGATGAGTTATATTAATTGATTATGTATATTGAACCAGCATTGCATCCCAGAAATGAAAACTTTTAGATTGTGATGTACGATTATTTGGATGAATTTTTGAAGTTCATTGACCAAAATTTTGTGAAGAAGTTTTGCATCAATATTCATCAGAGAAATGGGTCTATAGTTCTCTTTATTTAATGAGTGCCTGCCTGTTTTTGGAATAAAGGTTCTTATGGCTTCATAGAATAAGTTCTGTAGTGAATTTCCCCTTTCAGTTTCATTGAAGAGTTGGATTATTGGTATGCGCTCTGCTTTGAAGGACTTGTAGAATTCCACTGTAAATCCATCTGGTCCTGGGCTTTTCTTCGATGGGAGGTCTCTTATTGCTGTTTCTATTTCAATACTTGATATGGGCCTGTTAATATGGTTTATCTCATTTTAGTTTATTTTTGGCATGTCCACATTTGCTAGGAAAAGGTCCATTTATGCCAAGTTCTCAAACTTATTAATATAAAGTTTTGAGAAGCATTCCCTTATAATGTTCTGAATCTTGTTGTTTCTGTGGTGATGTTTCCATTCTGAATTTATTTATTTGGGTGTGTTCTCTTCTTGTTCTTATAAGATTTGCTAACGGTCTTTCAGTTTACTTAATTTTTTCGAAGAACCAAATTTTTGTTTTGTGGATTCTTTCTATGGACTTTTTAAAAATGCTAATTCGTTTAATTCCTATTTAATTTTAAGTATTTGTTTCCATCTACTGGACTGGGGTTTATCTTGTTGCTTTTTTTCAAGGAGGTTCAAATATCTCATAAAATTGCTGGTTTCAGATCTCTCCAATTTGTTGATGTAGGAATTCAGAGCTATAAACTTGCCTCTGAGTACTGTCTTTGCTCTGTCCCAGAAGTGCTGGTAATTTGTGTTTTCATTTCTGTTGGTTATCATGAATATTTGAATTTACTTTCTATTCTCTTCCATGACACACTGGTGATTCAACACTATGTTGTTCAGCCTCCATATGTTACAGGACTTTTTTTGGTGGCCTTTGGTGTTGAGTTCTAATTTTATTCCCTTGTGATCTGAGAGAATGCACGGTAAAACTTCAATGTTTTTGAATTTGGACAAGTTTGCTTCATGACCTAAAATGGGGTCTATTTTGGAAACTGTTCGTTGTGAGGCTGAGAAAAACGTGTATACTGATGCTGCTGGGAGAAATATTCGGTAGATGTCTGTTAAATCTAGTTGATCCATGCAGTTGTTTAGATCTGCAGTTTATCTGTTAAGTTTTGCTGACTTCATCTGTCTTGTGGGTATAGTGGTGACTTAAATTCTTCAACAATTTATGTCTTTGGATATATGTGAGCTTTGAGGGAAAGTAGTGTTTCTTGGATAAATCTGGGTGATCCGTTGTTTGCCAAATAGAGATTTAGAATTGTAATATACTCCTGAAGTGGAGATCCCTTAATTAGTACGTAGCAACCTTCTTTATGTCTTCTCACTAATTGTAATTTGAAGTCTAGTTTATCTGATATTAGGATTGCCACTCAAGCCTCTTTTTCGGGCCATTTGCTTGGTAGAATTTATTCCAGGCTTTCACTTTCAAAATGTGTTTTTTTGTATGAGCAAGTTGTGACTCCTGAAGGCAGCAGATAGAAGGATCTTGTTTTTTAATCCAAACTAAATAGTCTATCACATAATTGGAGAGTAAGTCCATTAATGTTGAGTGTTAGTACTGAGAGGTGTTTGGGAGTTCCTGCAATGTTATCCACCGTAGGTGCTGGAGCAACTAGATTCTTCCTATAGTTCTTGAATTCTCAGTTTGGGTGCAGTTTCTTGGTCTTTACTGTGGTCTTGTTGGTTTTCTGTGTAGGACATCGTTTAGTATCTTTCATTGGGCTGGTTTGATGGAGATATATTGTTTCAGGTTTTCTTTGCTATGGAAGGTTTTTATTTTTCCTTCGGTTATGAAGGAGAGCTTAGCTGGGCACAGTATGCTTGATTGATAGTTGTTCGTCTTTAGGACATGCCTACATCATTCCAGGCTCTTGCTTTAATTGTCTCCGCTGAGAAATCTGAGGTGATGCTAATTGGTTTCCCTTTGTAAGTAGTTGATCTATTCTACTTGACAGCTTTAAGGATTTTTTCCTTGGAATTGATCCTGTGTGGATTATTATGTACTGGTGAGATATCCTGTACTAGTTGGGTCTATTTGGGGTTCTACAAGTTTCTTGTATCTGAATAGGCCTATCTTTTTGCGTGTTTGGGAAGTTCTTTGCTATGATCATGTTAACCAAATTTCCTAGACCATTAAATTCTGTCTCTGGGGACTGGGAAAGTGGCTCAGTGTTAGAGCTCTGGCCTTGCATGCATGAGGCACTGGTTTTGGTTCCTCAGCACCATATAAGCAAAGAGAAAAAAAAAGCCAGAAGTGGTGCTGTGGCTCAAGTGCTAGAGCGCTAGCCTTGAGCTGAAGAGCTGAGGGACATCGCCCAGGCCCACAGTTCAGGAACCCACGACCGGACCAAAAAAAAATTCTGTCTCTAGGTACTCCTCTACACACATTATCCTCAGAGTAGGCCTTCTGAGAGTGTCTTCCAAATGTTGAATAGATCTATCATATTTCTTGGATTTCCCTTGGATAGTTTATATTCTTTCTCTGTAATAACCTGGCTGTCCTCAATCCCTCAGATTTGCTCCTCTGCATGGTCTAACCTATTGTCAAGACTTTCTACTTTGTCTTTTATTTCTTTTCCTTCTAATTGGTCAGCTTTGATGGCTTCAAATTCTTTGTTGGAGCTTTGTATTAGATCTTGTATGAACTTCTTTACCTCCTTAATTTGGGGTTCAGTGTTTATTCTCAAATCACTTAGTTGCCTGGTTATGGTTTCCCTGGACACACATTCTTTCTGTTGGGCTCCATTCAGCATTCCCTTTGTCGTCTCCCTGAATTCTTTCAGTATTCTGTTTATGGATTCCATGAATGCCTCTGTTGATCTTTTTCTATTGTCATCCCGCTCTCCAAATCCTGTATTACACTTTGATTAGCTTCCTCATGTTCATGCAATTCCTGTAGTTCTCTTTGACTGTTCTCAGTCTGCTCACGCAATTCCTTTATTTCTTTTTGACTGTGCTCAACCTGCTCGCACAATTCCTGTATCAATCTTTGAGTAGCTTCCTCACTCTCATGAGATTCCAGTATTAATCTTTGGTTTCCCTCTCTCTCCATATCACACTCACATTGAATCCTTTGCAGGTTTTCAATCTTTTTATTCATCATGTTTACCAGTAGTGTTTGTGGAGATTTTTGGGAACTCTCTTCTGGATTATTCATTAACTATGCTGTCAACTAATTTTCATGAGTGGGAATAAGGATACCTGGACTTGCCATTTTCCTTGTGTTTTTCCTGCTTGTTCTGCCTATTTGGTATGAAAGTAACACCAATTTTTTGCTAGAACAAAATTTTAAGGAAAGCATCATCAAACTTCTGTAGTTTCACAGACAAAAGTCAGCAGATAAATCTAGTTCAACAGATACAATCCATTCAACATCAAAAAACTGTGGCTTAATGAGCTAAGAACAGCAAAGAAGAATTTGGCAAACCACAAATTATTTATTTTAGTGAGAAATGTGGGCAAAAATTTAAATTTAAAAAGTGAAACACTTAAAAATTATGTGTTTAAAGATGATATTGAGAGGAGAAAAGGATAGGATGAGAGGAAAGGAGGGATAGAAAGGAGACATAAAAAACTATAAAATAAAAATTTTTAAAAGTAGTTACTTGAAAATTATATAGGTATAAAGAGATATAATCCTGCTCTTAAAGAATTTTAGCCTAAGAGGTTGTGAACTGAGTAATAAATTTCTGGATTAAGTATGTACCCAACGGGGCATAATGTCTAATATTGGACGATGGGTAAATATCTGGTGATGATCAGAATAGCAATTAAGTCTCACAGAAAAGAAAGGGAAAGAAATAAGTACCAAAATGTCAGAAGAGATTTTTTTTAAAAGCCCCCACACACACATTTACACTTAAAATAATAATGATGAGAAGAAAAAAATTAATAGAAAATATTATTTAAAAAATTAAAATTAAAGAAAGGTACAAAAAAGAGTTCTTTGATTTTTTTTTGGGGGGGAGGGTAGAACGTGACAATACTCTATTTCTCCTGTGTCCATAACCGGTCTCTTGGTGGAGTCTCTGGTCTGCTTGTGATGTTTGTTTTTCCTGTGGCTTGATTAGTTGCTTAAGTCAGTTTGTTTGAGCAGGCGGAAAAATTGCTCGCCATTACCCAGAATTTTGTGATCTTCCTCCCAGGCTAGTTCAGTGGGAGGGAGATCTGCTTTGAGTATCACGAAAGAGGGAGATGGCTGTTTCTTCTAATTTTGAGATGCTGTATTGAGGCTAGATTCTGGGTAGGGTTGAGGCCTTTCAACAAACAGTAGCTTTTCCCTGAGGTGCTAGCTCCTGAGACACACAGAGCCCAGCCTGCAGCCATTCTCAGGGTTTATGTTTACTGAATTTCAGTTGATTGTCTCAGCTGCTGTAGGGAGGGGCAGCCTTTGGCTCTGTTTTCCCAGTGAAGAAAGTCACTCCTGCAAGGGCGAGGCTGCTTTGCCTGGGCTGGGTGACTTCTCTTGGGTGGAACTGATCCTGGCAAGTCAGGTTCCTGTTATCTCCTAAATGGGTCTTGTTTTCTTCCAAGGCCTGAGTTGGAGATAGATTTTCAAATGGGCCTTTGTTAGTATCAAAGTTGGAGATCTCCGGTGGTGGTCTTACCTCCTCAGCACCCTGAGAAGGAGTGAGGATGTCAGCGTTCTAGTCATGTCAGAGTCTTGGTTCCTGGGCCATCTCTGGTTTGTGATCTGCAGTATGAAGATATCTGCTCCTTGTCAGTTCTTACTGGTATTGAGTAGAATCTGCTGTCCCACTGTGTCTGGCATCTTTGTCCTGGACTCTGTGTTATAGGTATGGCGGCTATGGCAGCTGCCACTGCTGCCACCGCCGCCACAACTGTGGCTACCAGCAAGTGATATGTCTCCGTGCCTGGATTTTCCTTCTCTGGCCAAACTCTCTGTACTGTGATGGGACACTTGGTGTGATTCTGTAGCCCAGGACTGTTCACTGGAACAGTAAAACTGCTTTCTATGTGAGAGCTTGTTTAGCCTCTAGCTTCGCCTCTACTCTCTCCCTCTGAACACATTTTTTTGCCTCTTATTGAAGTATATCTGATATTTTAAAGTAGATTTGTCCAAATATAATATTAATTTAATCAATTATTTCATTAGGAAAATGTTGGCCAGATTTATTTCCAGTAAATCTTATCCCGTAAAATAAATGAGAACATGCTGTGTCAGTCTCCTATTAATATGACAAAATACTTTATAAAATTAACTTCAAAGGAGGAAAGATTAATCTTGGTTTCTGATTTTATACATTTCAATTTACATTTCTTATCCTCATTGCTTTTGGTTGGTGGTGGTACAGTACCCCACATCAGGAACATGTGATGGCGTATGTGTATTCAAGGAAGTGAGGAAGTTAAGAAAAGGAAGAATAGGAGTAGGACAGGGAGAAAGGGGAGGAGGGGAAGGAGAGGCAGAAAGAAAAGTAGAAGGAGACAGAGAAGTAAATGAAGGAAGAGGAAGAAAGGACTTTGATCAAAAATCTTCTTTGAGCACAAGTTCTCAGTGACCTAATCTCTATAACTATGCCCTCCTGAAAGGTTTCAACTCTTTATGGCAACATAGTGAAACCTAATTATTAATCCCAATCCTTTATTATTTCAGATTTAATTTCTGGGTACATATTTCAATACAATTGTGATAACTTCTGTTCCTAAATATAAGAGATGCTATTTGGCATAGAGGTGGTTTGCTTATACCATTGCTGGAGAGATGAATGAAATATTTTGAGCTCATATACATTTTATTTAGCAGATAAGGAGGCTCCTAGAGGTTTCATTTTGTGACCTTCAAAAATGACTATTTCATCTAACTCATAATGACTTGAATTTTTCATAATTTTATGGCATTTCCATTCAAGTATTTGTCATTGATAGTGAGGTTTTTTACTTCAAGTTGAAGGAAAAATAAATATTATCACGATCATTAATCAGAATTATTCTTTAAAGAGTAGGTATAATATGAATTTCCTACCATTCAAAAATTAGTCATATTCAAGTCTATAGGAATAATTGGATAAGTGATTAAATATCTTGATTTAGTTATCTTATACTGAGGTTGATTCAATTTCTAAAAATCACTGTTGACATAAAATACATCAAATTCAGTGTTTCTCTGAAATGACTTGGTAATCAAACCTCAGAAATACATGACTAGTAACAAAGATATTTATATACTCACAAAATGTATGAATCTACAAAACCTAAAAAAGTTTAGGTTTAAAAGAAGATAAAATCATGTGACCACAATATATAATATTTAATTTAATGAAAAATTGCTTCATTCAGCCTTACAGAGCCTTTTGATTTTAGCTTACATGAGAAATTTGATTAACGATTCCTTTTTTGTTTTTGAATAATAGAATATGTCAATTTGTTTAAAGATTCTGTCATTTAAACCTTTGAGTGCATATTTTTTCATAAAACTGAAAAATATTTTTCACAATGCAATTCAGGTTTAATAACAATATCTAAATGTTAATTTGTTAAATTGAGCCTCTAGAATTCAAATAATACAATTTATTTATTATTAGATATATTAAATCTGTGCTAAATATGGATGTCTCAAGCTTGTAATTCTTGCTACTCAATTAGCTGGGGTTCAAGGTCAGCCTTGCCAAGAAAGTTTGTGAGACACATCTCAATTAATCAAACACACACATCACAACACACACATACACACACACACACACACATACACACACACACAAAGCCAGAAATAGAATGGTGACTCAAATGATAGAGCAATACCCTTGAGGAAAAAAACAACAACTAAGAGATAGTTCTTGAGTTAAAATCACAAGAACAACACACACACACACACACACACACACACACACACACACACGCACACATATAATATTATGTCTAAATGCTCACTTTAGTTTGAAGAAATAAACAATATAATGAAAAGTAATATTTGTTACATATCTTGGAACATTTGAGAAGTTGTTTTCAGTATAAATCGTCTTAAGATATAACATAGGTTATTAAATTTAATATTAATCTAGTTATTGTTTATAATTACTCATAACACCTTAGAGTACAACAGTTGGGATTTTTCTATAGCCATAAAAAATATTCTGAGTAAAAAGAAGAGAGGAATATAGGATGAAAGAAGCAAGAAAGAAGGAAAGGAAGAAAGAAAGAAAGAAAGGAAGAAAGAAAGAAAGAAAGAAAGAAAGAAAGAAAGAAAGAAAGAAAGAAGGAAAGAAAGAAGGAAAGAAAGAAAGAAAGAAAGAAAGAAAGAAAGAAAGAAGGAAAGAAAGAAAGAAAGAAAGAAAGAAAGAAAGAAAGAAAGAAAGAAAGAAAGAAAGAAAGAAAGAAAGAAAGAAAGAAAGAAAGAAAGGACGGAAAGAAGGAAGGAAGGAAGGAAGGAAGGAAGGAAGGAAGGAAGGAAGGAAGGAAGGAAGAAAGAAAGAAAGAAAGGAAGGAAGGAAGGAAGAAAGGAAGGAGAGAAATTGAGAGAGAGGGAGGGATGGAGAGAAGGAAGGAGGAAGCAAAGAAGAAATGAAGGAAGGAAGGGAGGGAGAAAGGATGGGTCAAAACAATTTAATTCATAAAATCTATTTAGCCCAACATAACCTCCATTTAATTAATCCTTTAGTAAAGTCAAGTTTCCAATTTTCACTTCTTTGCATGTTCTCCATGCACGAATGAATCCAACAAATGAAGGATCATAAATATCCAGGTGAATCTGTTTGCATCTGTAGTAATATGCATGCAAATCTTTTTCTCATTTTTTATACATCATCAAATAACATTTGCAAACAATTTACATTTAGTTATAAATATTCTAAAAATTGATGAAACTGAAGGATGTCAATACATTATATCATGTGAATACAATTATTTTTAATGTTATTAATATTAAATTCTTCATGTTATATTAATTATAAAATTTTATTATGCATTTTATCAGATTAATTAGCATCCTCTGATTTTGGTTTCTGTGGGAGTCCGAATAGCCGACTGTAATTAAAATCAAAGGATATCTGTATTTCTTGGCACAAACGAATATTTCTGAAAGCAATTAACTCATCGGAGATTGTTGAAATAAGTTATCGGGTCCTTTAAATGCAGTATCATTTCATCTGTAAAAAGGGAAAGGTTTACTTCTTCCCTATTTGGATCCCCTTTATGTTTTTCCTTTTATTTACTTATTTATATTTTTATTGTGAGAATGCCGTACCGAAGAGTTACAATTACATGGGCAAGATAACATGTACATTTCTTATCAAGCATTGTTGCCTCCTCTTTGTTTCTCCTTCCCATACCTTCCCATACTCCCCCCACCCCACCCAAGCTTTACCCCACCCCCCACCAAAGTTGTAAAATTCGTTTTTCGACATAAAGACTTGTACATCTCATTTTGCAATGGGTCCACCTGTATCCCTAGTTAAATGATTTCTTTTTTTCCCTTCCCCTCCACAAATTATAGCAACATCAAATACTGTGAAAGCATGGATTATATCATGGGGGAGGGACATACAAAGCAACAAAGAAATCGTCTTATAAATATGTTAGAAACAATTGCAAGAAAGGAAAAAATGATTTGAATACTTATGTTATTCTCTTGCCTATTGCTCTTGCTATAAAGTCCACTACTGTATTGAAGAGTAGCAGAGAGAGTGCACATCCTTTTCTCATTCCTGTTTTTAATGTCTTCATGCTTCCACCGTTAGGTAAATGCTAATTATCTCTGCCATATACATACTATGTATTATATTGAAGAATGTTCCATGTATTTCTAGCTTCTCAGACCTTTTAATCATAAAGTTGTATTGGAGATTGTTAAAAGCTATTTCTACATCCCTACAGACAATCATGTGTTTCTTGTCCCTTCTTCTGCTGATGGTTTGTATGATGTTTATTGACAAGAATATTGAATCCAATTGTATCTTAGGATGAATCCTATTTGATGATACAATATAACTTTTCTATTAGTTGCTGAAATTGGTTGGTGAGAATTTTATTAAGAAGTTCTGCATCATTGCTTGTCAAAGAGTTGGGTTCATAGTTTTCTTTTTTTGGTGAGTCCCTATGTGATTTGGCGAAGAGTCTTATTCTAGCTTCATAGAATGTGTTTGATAATTCCATTTCCCTTTCTATTCCATTAAAGACTTAGATCTGTGTATTGTAAGTTCTATGCAGGCCTTAATTTCATTGAGTACATTCATTGAGTCCTAGATTTTTGTTGAATGGAATGTGGTTTATTGACATTTCATTTTCATTTCTTCTTATGTGTTACTCCTTGGTTCAGATTGAGTATAGGAAAGCATCTATTTCTCCAGGATTCTCCAGGAGATAGGCATAAGGTTTTCAAAGTTCTCTCTTATATCTTTCTAAATTTTGCTTATATCTGTTGTTTGGTCTCATTTTTGTCTTTAATTTTCTCTATTTGGGTGAGTTCTCTTATTGCTTTGGGTATTTTTTATTATGAAGGAGATATACAGAGGAGTGGGTTACAGTTACATAAGTAATGAGTACATTTTTAACAGTGTTTACATTTCCACCAATAGTGCAGTAATGTTTCTTTTTGGCCACATTCTCCACCAGGCCAGTAATGTTCCTTTTTGGCCCCATTCCCCACCAGCCCAGCATCTGTTATTATTAATTTTCTTCATAATGGTCCTTCTAACTGGGGTGAAGTGGAATCTCAATGTTGCTTTGATTTGCAATTCTTTTATGGCCAGAAATGTTCCATAATTCTTCATGTGTCCATTGGTCATTCATATTTCTTCTTCAGAGAGGTCTCTCTTTAAATCTTAAGCCCCCTTATATTATGAGGGTTGTAGTTCTTTAAGGATTTGTTTTTTGGGGAGGGTTAACTTTTGGGCCTCTAAGAATATTTGAGATATGAGGCCATTGCATGTTGCAGAGCAACTGAAGATCTTCTCCCAATCTGTGTAGTTTTCTACTTATCTTTCTATCTACATAAGCTCTCTTTTTAGTCAGCTTTGGTAAGGGTTTGTCAAGTCTGTTAATTTATTGAAAAAATCAGGTCTGTTTTGTTGATCTTTGTCTTAATTTTGTTATTTTTGATTTAATTTTTTTATTTGTTTCTGTCTACTTGGCTTTGGCCTTTTTCCTTTTTTCAAGGAGCTTGAGGTACATAATTAAAATATTGATTTGAGATTTCCGCAATTGCTTGATGTAGGCATTCAAACCTATAAATTTTCCACTAAGTACTGAATTTAATATGTCCCAGAGGAGCTGACATTTTGTGTGTTCATTTTTGTTATATTCCAGAAACTTTTAGATTTCCATTCTAATCTCTTCAGTGCCCCACTGGTGATAAAGCAGTGTGTTGTTCACTCTTCATGGGTTTGATCTTTTTTTGCTTTAGCTGTTTAATTCTAGGTTTATTCTGAAAAGATCCTCCTCTATCGGGGATGGTCGTCCTCTTCGACCGAGCTCGCAGCTTCGGGAGGGACGCAAATGTAGTGGTGAGGGAGGAAGGGGATAACTGCCTACCCAGCCAGATCAGCAGAATCAACCTTGGCGATCAATGGGGTGACAGATGTTGTGGCCAGATCTCCCTCACATCCTCATGTGGTGACTTGAAAAGGCAGCCTTGCAGCAGCACTGAACAACTGGCAAAAAGAAATAAAAAGGAAAGACATCCAATAAAAGTTTGCCTAAATTATAACCTATTACACTTTAAAAACAGGTTTACTTTCCTCTTGCCCTATATTTTGGCATGAGGCCCTCTGAATTAGCCAGAAATCTCCAGAATTTCTTCATACACAGTAATACAAATACATATAGCTTCTATTCTTTTTAAGGTTAAGGGTGATTGCATCTAGATCTTTCCCATGTTTGATTCATGAAAAAGAAATCCTGAAGTGTATCTGTAAAACACCAAACTCAGGATTTGTTTTGATCTCCTCACGGGAGAAAAAGAATAAAATGACCGAGCAACAGGTATCACCCATATTGTCGTTGTGGTATCTCTCTCTCTGATTAGAATATAATCCTGCAGATCACTTATGCAAAATATTTTCCAAGAATTCTTGTTGTTATATTGCATTTATCTTCCTCTTCCTGTCTCCTCTCCTGCTCTTTTCCCGAGGGTCCTGTTTCCCTTTTCCTTCTCTCCTCCCCTCGACTTTCTCCCTGTACCATTTCTTCTTCCTCCTGCTATGCCCTTCCTCTTCTCTTGCCCCTTCTTCTTCCTTTCCTTTCCTCTTTCTCCTACACTTTCACTTTCTTCTATTTCTTCCTTTATGGTCCTGGGGGTTGGGCTCCGTGCCTTGTGCTCACTGAGCAGATGCTCTCCTGCTCGCTACAGGCCTCCAGTCTGGACTTCATTTAAATGACACTCTATTTCTGATTTTTTTAAAGTATCAAACCAAGAAAGACTTTTGATTCAGGATGTAATTCATTGTACATATTCTACACAATAAATATGTGCTACTTCATAAATTGTACCTAGTAGGTTTTGATTATGCTTTCGGCTTCACATAAACTCATCAGAAACAATTTGTTTGGAGGCAATCTAATGTGATTCTCCAAAATTAATGAACTGGTTACTTTACATATTGTACAAGCACTTCCATATTGTTCCCAGTTTAATGAATTGTCACTTTGTGGTAGCAGCCACCCTAACACTAATCAAGGATTTCTGGGGAGAAGAAGAGTAAGTCCAGACAGGAAAATCCATGAGATCTGTATCGCAAATTAACTACTAAAAA
Source organism: Dipodomys merriami (assembly GCF_024711535.1). Taxonomy (NCBI): domain Eukaryota; kingdom Metazoa; phylum Chordata; class Mammalia; order Rodentia; family Heteromyidae; genus Dipodomys; species Dipodomys merriami. Next base: position 590,041 of record NW_027204293.1, read on the forward strand.
GACAGAAGAAGACCTGTGGCTATGTGGTTTAGCCCGTCTTTGAACAGACTAAGATAACAAAAAGACTCATGCCTGAGTTGAAAACCTGTGGGGGTACACACCCACTCCCCCCCCACACACACATATTTCTCAGTTAGAGCAAGTAGAATATCTGTTCTCCCAGTAACATGTTTGAGTTACTATCCTATGTGTTTGGATGTATCATCAACTTACCTAATTTTAATAAATGACACCCTGTTCATTATTATTTAATCCTGGTTACAAGACACATTTTCATGCAAAAAATTGAGTTTGTTTTCAAAATCATGACTGTCTTGGTTTGTAAGAATGAAATAATTGTGCCTTTAATTCATTAGTTCATCAATTAGAAAAATAACCCTAACCCTAGAACCGATTGCCTTTGGATTCAAAAACCACACAAATACATTAGATTTTATTCCTCCCATTTTTGTTTCTACTCATCTTTCTTAAAGTAGTTTGTAGTTTTATTCAATATCTTGCCATTTTTCTAACCTGAATCCTAACTGGAACATTTAGGCTAACCCTCACATTAATCATACCCTAATCCTAATATTATTATCAGTTTCCTATTTCATATTCATCCTAATTCTAACTTGACTTGTTATTTGAAGAGTTACTTCCAGTTTGACCCTAAATTTTCCATTTGCCTAATGCTAAAACTAAGACTAGCTGGAACTGAAACCTAACTTTCCACCTAATGAGAGTCCAATATTAATGTTTAAGAAAAATGCTCTAGTTTTTATTCATTCTATCGAAAACTCCAATTTGCACTATGGAAATGAATTTCAATTTGCCCTAATTCCCAAAAATTTCCTGACTCTATCTCTAATGTTATCTTCTTCCCTAACCTGAACAATTATGTTATTTCTCCTCAAAATCTCTTATCATTAAAAATACTGTATTATCCATTGATCTAACTTTCCTAAACTACTGTTTCCTAAAACAGTTTCAGATTTACTTACCATCTAGTCCATTACTTAAAGCTAACTCTCAACTTAAACCTGGCTGGAAAACTCTCATTAATCATTACAAGAATGATCACTGAGAAATAAATATAATGATAATGCTCTAGTTACTATTCAGCCTGACATTTTTTGCTTCTATTTGTTAGTGAAAACTCAATTTTATACAAAAAATTCCTATTCATAACACTAATCATAATCAGAACAAAATGCTGACCCTGATCTTAATCCCTATTATATGTCAATACTTATACTCACACAAGTACACTAGTTTTCACTAATCCTAACGATTCAAATAAGCCTTCCAAACATAGGTTTTCAATTTTTTCCCAATATCTTAGTCATTTTCTAACCCTAACTTAATCTTAACTGGAACACTGAGAATAAACATAAGCCTAATTGCAAGTAAATTCTAATATTAGTAGCAATACTCTAGTTGGCATTCACTCTAATTCTTACCAGGCTTATTCTAAAATTTACCTTCAATTTGAGCCCCATTTTTTCCTTCTCTGTAACCCTAAGCATGGCTAGAATCCTAACCATAACCTTGACACTAATGCTATCCCAATTCTAAAATTTATGAAAAATGCTCAATTTGTGTTATCCTAACTAAAATTCCACTTGTAATTCTTGAAATGAATTGCAGGTTTTCCAAAACCCTACAGATTTTCTCACTCTTATCTCTGAACCTATCTTATTCCATAAAAGGAATCATTGTACCCATTGATCTCAAATCCTAATATAATGAAATACATTGTACTTCCATTATCCCAGGATTTCCTGAATTCCTAGAAACTAAAATAAGTTCAAATTTACCTAACATTTTCCCCATTTCTGTATTTTTGTTTTATTGGTCGTGGGGCCTGATCTCTGGACCTAGAGCCTATCCCTGAATTATAGGCATGGGCATGATCCCGGAGTTCTTCAGCTCAAGGTGTGCACTTTGCCACTTAAGCCAGATCACCACTTTCTGGTTTTCTGGTGCTTAATTGGAGATAAAATTCTCACAGACTTTCCTGCCGATCTGACTTTGAACTCTGATCTTCAGAAATCAGCCTCCTGAATAGCTAGGATAGCAGGCATGAGCCACCAGTTTAATCCATTTCTTTACTCTATCCTCAACCCCCTTTAACCAGAAACCTAATGCTAATCACAATCTGAATTAAAACCAAATGATTAATGTAAGGAAAATTGTCTCTATTTAATCAATCACACATTTTTTTTGCTTCTACTTCTTAGTTGAAAACTAAATTTTAGCCTAAAGCTTGTCCTTCCCTAACCCTAACAAGAACTAAAACAGTAACTCACTTTAAACCAAATTATATCTGAGTGTTTAAAGTAACACTGACACTGGTTTTCATTCATTGTAACTTTGATGTTATTCATTCTTCTTAAAATATGCTGCAGTTTTACACAATATCTTACATCTTTTTCTCATCTTAACCCTAACTCTAACTGCAACACCTTGCCTAATCCTAAGCCTACATATAACTGAATTATAATGTTAATAGCAAGCCTCTATTACACATTTATCCTATCTCTTGCTCAGCGTGTAGGTCTAAAATTTAACTGTATTTTGAACCTAAATTATTATTATTATTATTATTATGATGATGATGATGATGATGATGATGATTTTAATTGTGAAAAAACCGTACAGAAGGGTTACAATTACATGGGCAAGGTAATGAGTACATTTTTTTATCAAGCATTTTTGCCTCCTCCTTTGTTTCACCTTCCCATCCCTTCTCATCTTGACCCCCCCAGCCAAAGTTGTAAAGTTCACTTTTCGACATAATGTCTTGTATATCTCATTGTTGCAATGGGGCCACCTGTATCCCTAAAATTATGCAGCAAAATATGTCTAAGAAATATATTTTTCAATAAGATGTTTCAATCCTTAGATAAAGTTCATTTTACTTTAATATAAAGTTATCTCCAAAAATAAATTCTGCAACAAACCTAATGTATGTTTTCTTGCACAAAATGCTGTGATTTCTAGTCTTGTTATTCAATTTTAATTATATTTTATTTGTGACATAATCCCTACTTACATTTATTACAAATTTCTGTAATTATACAAATCATGCCTGTACACACTTATTTGCATACTCTAATATTCAACCAAAATTATCTTTTTTCCTGTCTCCCACAGCGAATGATGAGGTGCTGAAGTACATGGAATGGAAATTTGCAATGTGAGGATTGGATCATGAGCAATTTCTACTTGGATGAATAGGAATTCTTGTTTCTACAATACATTCTTACCATTTAATGACACAGGGAAAGCCACAAAATATGAAGTTCATATGAAGGAATTACATTCCTAAAAGATGTGGCAACCCGGCTCAAAAGTTCAGTCTTATCACCAGTTCTTTGTGCTTGCTGGCTGATCTATTTCTCTATCATATGTTTCATGTTGTTAAGTATATTAGTAATTCAGCTGTCAGTACATGGCAGGAGACTCCTAAAATCACAGCTATTGCTGTGTAATATTCCGAAGATTGGAAAAAGATTATATTGATCTCCAATTCCTCCCTTTGGCCTTTAATATACTAATTAATTGTCAAAACAATCGTGTAAGATGTTAGTTTATTTTCCCTTTTTAATTAGAGATTAAGCAAGTGTTTATCACAGTAAAAAGTGTTAGTGCTATCAGAGCTCTGATATGAACACCTTCTCCCTAACAAGTAATGCTCTATGGACTGTAAATATGGAAGCCACAATAAAATTCTCTCTCTCTCTCTCTCTCTCTCTCTCTCTCTCTCTCTCTCTCTCTCTCTCTCTCTCTCTCTCTCTCTCTCTCTCTCTCTCTCTCTCTCTCTCTCTCTCTCTCTCTCTCTCCTCTCCCTCTCTTTTATTCTCTCTCTCTAAACACACACACACACACACACACACACCCCACACAAATGAGATATCAGTTCCATTCTTTTGTAATTGTAGTTGATTAGTGTTTCCTCCATAGGTTTTTCTTTACTTAAGGATCTTGCCTGGACCTGCATCTTTCCCTGAAATCAAGTACATTCAAGTCAAACTCCATGAATTCATACTACTACTCCAAAATACTAAAGTGTATTGGATGTAGAGACCAAAAAAACACCCTCCTTGTTATTTTAGTAAACATTGACATCATGAAAGTAGAGGAATATTGATCAGGAACTGAGGTAAGAGAACAAGATTATGTGGAAAAATGTAGAATACGGTATGTGTGTTAGAGATACACAATCAACTTCTGTAGACCATTGTATGGAAAACTTGTCATCCTATATTGAAAGCTCTATTTACATATACAGTTATCCAGTTACTTTGCTTACCTATCACTTCTGATCACAAATCCTCTTATGAATGTTCATAGTAACTTTGAATATATCACAAGATTTGCATGTACTTATAATCTTAAGCAGACAGTCTGATACTACATCTTGCATTCTATGTGACAAACCCTTATTTTTTGTTTCTCTATTTGCTGAATAAATGTATTCCTGGAAACAGGATATTGACAGGAAATCTGGGCGTAATTTACATTTTGTAAATTTCAAAAATAATATAAACTTTGTATTGACTAATACGTTTTATAAAAATGAGTGATATTCATGAACACAATTTTTTGGTGCCTTTAAGTAAATTGAGAATTGATGTGGTAGTTCTTGTGTCTAATTTACTCAACCACTAGATTGTTCATGTATGAACATGTTCATTGGACTTTTTTATTTTTACATATAAAGGAGTCCTCAAGGGTTTGCTTTAAACTGATAATGGGGTTGTGTCTTCCTATTCAAAACTTTATATATATTTCAGTAAAATACTAGAAACACATGATGTTTACCGGAGCAATATAAAAGATGAGAACATATTTCTAAAGTGATTTGATTTATTGATTAAAACACAGAAAAGAGTAAAATAGGTTCCTCGCTTGATACTGAATAAATTTCATATGAATGTAGCTCAAGATGAGACTCAGATAAATTCATATTAATATTACTGAGATTTACATCACAATATAAGCAATATAGGTATTCTATGGATGAAGAATGGAATTAAAAATAGCAGAGGAAAACAATTCAACATGCAGCTATTATGATTTTATAATGCTAATATGAAAGAAATGGAGCTTTTGCTTTTCTGAAGAAGAAAGTTAGGAAGCAATTTCAATGTAAAGCATCAGTTATAATGAGTCTAACGTCTTTTCCTCCAAGATCTCCAAGAGTACTATACTCATCTTCTGAAATGTGAATAAGTAATAATTTGAATTAGCCTTTGTTAATATTATTTTAATTGTGTAGCAAAAAGTTAAAATGTTTGCTCTCACTCCTTCAATATAGTAGCATACCTTTATACTTTACTGTCTCTTCATACAAGCCTGAAATCAGTACTTCAAAGTAACACAAACAGAAAAACAAAAATAACCTGATGCAACAATCACAAATCCTAAATTATGTGAAAAAGACCACAATAAAAATAAATAAATCTGGGCTGGGAAGGTGGATCAGTGTTAGAGCGCTTGCCTTGCATGTCTGAGGCCCTAGGTTCAATTCCTCAGCACCACATAAGCAAAAAAGAAAAAAAAGGAAGTGGCACTCTGGCTCAAGTGGTCGAGTGCTAGCCTTGAGCTGAAGAGCTGAGGGACAGCACCCTGGCCCAGAGTTCAGGCCCCACGTCTGGACCCCCCCCCACAAAATAAGATAAATAAATAAATAAATCTGAGAAAGAGAGAAAACAATGACAGAAGAAATACAGAAGATTACCCTAGTTCTCTCTAATGAAACAGAGATTTAGAGTCCTAGCAGGTACTAAAAGTCTAGAGGGTCACACCAAGTCAGCTATAATTATATATAGATATCCAATTCAAAAGGAGAGTTTATACTGTCTTCAGAAGAAAACAAAAATCTATGAAAAGTTACCCAGAGAGGTAAGTGACTTCTGTGACTGTGTTGGCCAACATATTCAAAAGCACATCTGCAGTGTGGAAATAGGGCAACATGGAAAAAAGCAGGAACAAAAATCTACATCAGAGAAAGCCATATCCATCTAAAGAGACAATTCACCATACCACTGGACAGTGTGAATTGTGGCTGGAACCACAAGTATTAACATCACAACATCTCACCTCTACTAGTATCTACTCCTACACTTAATGGACTAGACAAAAACCTAATTCCAGAAAAGCAAATCACAACTGAAAACCAACACTTGGCAAATCAACCAAGAACACAGAGAGTCATGTATGAAGATCATAGATTCCACCAAAATAAAGACTTCAAATGGACAGAACAAATCATGAAAATACAATAAAAATGATGTCAAGGTAGTATAATTCACATAGTAAAGAACCTGGCATTGGAACAGACAAGGAACTTGAAGTTAGTTATCAAAATACATTACAAATACTGCTGAAAAATGTAATTAATGGAAAGATAGAAAACCTCTACAAAGAAAATTGTGAACAAGATGAGACCAACCAAAGATTAGCAAAATAATTCATGGAGACTACAAACAGAACGATAAATCAATTCTGAGAAGGCAAGGGAGTCCAAGAAAAAATAGATGCCTATTTAAAAGATATAAGAGAAGACACAGAAAACAACCCTTGATACTCCCCCACCCAAAGAAAATACGTGCAGAAAGTCCATACAGGACATAAAACAAAGCTTTAATAAAGAGAAAGAACCCCTAAAAATGACCAATTAGAAGATGGGGAAATCAAAAACAAAGTAGAAAATCTCCATAGCAAATAGATAACATAGAAAGTAAAATCAGGGTCAAAGACAGAATAGGACTAATAGGAAAGAGGAGATAATCATTTAGAACAAATCCAAGAAATAAGAAATGATCTTGCAGAACTTCAAGACTCAGAAGATCAAATTTCGGGGAGATAGGTATCAAAAAAGAGAAGAGCAGGAAGCTAAATTGATGGGAAACAAATTACAGAATTCTAGCAGAGAACATGCCAAACATCCAAAAGAGATAGGCTCATTCAGAGAAGAGAAGCCTTTAGAACACCAAACAGAGAATTCTAGAACTGAAAAATCCACCACCACATCATAATCCATTAGAGGATCATTAAGGATCAAGGAAAGGATTCTTACAGCTGCCAGAGCGAAAAGACTGATTATTTATAAAGGATATACAGTCAGAATAAATACAGATTTCTTAGTTGATATGATAAAAAGGAGAGCCTGACATGATATATGACGAACATTAAAGGTAAACATCTACCAATTCATCCCAAGCCAAACACTCCTTTACATTTAAAGGATATATAAACATATTTCATGAGAAAGAAAACTTGAAACAACCTATATCCAGCAAATCTGCTAGATAGAAGTTAATCAAATATATCGTACATAGAGAAGATCAAGGAGAACAGGAACTGGTTATATAAAATGCTCCCTACCAGAGAACAAGGTAAATATATTAACAGAAGATGAGGAACAGCTCCTAACAGCAGGGGTATAACATAGCAGGGCTTATCAGATATTTCTGTCTTAACTCTCAATATGAATGGATTTAAATTTCCAAATATAAGACATAGATTAGATAGTAGTATCAAAAAAAAAACAAGAGACACCTTTTATTGACAAAAACAAACACGTACTCAAACTAAAAGGCTAGAAGGAAAATTTTCAAGCAAATGGACACCATAAACAGGCCACAGTAGGATTACTAACATAAGGTAAAATAGAATTCAAATTAAAATTTGTAGGAAGAGACATTACATATTGATAAAGGCAAGTCTCAATTAGGAGATATAGCTAGTCTAAATATCAATGACCTGAATCCTGGAGCATTCCACTTCATCAACCAAATTCTACTTAACCCAAAAAGACATCTCAATACATCATTCCCATCTATGGATTGGTTATCCAGGAAAAACTCAACTAAGAAACTGCAGATCTAAATAACTTCATTGACCACCTAGCCCTAACAGACATCTACAGAATATACATTCAGCGTCAGAATATACATTCTTCACATCAGCTCATGGAAGATTCTCTGAAACAGAACATATCCTATGTCACACAGAAATTCTGTCCAAATTGAAAGAAAAATTATTTGAATTCCCATAGCTTGTCAGACCATAACAGAATAAACTTAGGATTAAACAGCTAAAACAAAAAATGTCAAACCCATGAACAAAAAGATGCTGAATGACCAGTGCAACACTGAGGGATTAGAATGGAAATCTGAACTTTTCTAGAATTTATCAAAAAAACACACAAAATACCAGCTCCTCAGGTATTTGTAGTAATTACAGGAGGATATATAGCTCAGAGTGCCTACATCAATAATTGAGGAAATCTCAAATTAATATTTTAATTATGTATCTCAAGCTCCTTGAAAACAGGAAGAAGCCCAAAACCCAAAGCAGTAGACAGAAATAAAAAAAAATCAGAAATAACTAAATATGGTCAAAATAAAACATAGAAAGAATCAACAAATCAGAGTTGGTTTTTTAAATAAATAGACTTGACAGATCCATACCAAATCTGTCTAAGAAGAGAATTTATATAGATAGATAAAAAGCACGAAGGTTGGGAGAAGAACTTTAGTTGCTCTGCAACGCACAATTGCCTCAAATCTCAAATATATTTAGAGACGCAAAAGTTAACCCACCCAAAAAATATTCTCAAAGAAACAACAACCCTCTTAATAAGTGCGCTAAAGAGAGACCTCTCTGAAGAAGAAATATGTATGGTCAAGAGACACATGATGCAATATGCAAAAATTCTGATCATAAAAGAAATGCAAATCAAAGCAACATTGACATTCCACCTCACCCAAGTCAGAATAACCATTATGAAGAAAATTAATAATAACAGATGCTTGCCTGGTGGAGATGTGGCCAAAAAGAAACATTACTACACTATAGGTGGAAATGTAAACTTGTTCAAATACTCTGTAATGAAGTATAGAGGTTCCTCAATAGAGCTCCCGTATCACCCAGCAATGATGGCTCAAGAAAATGTCATATATATTCACAATCAAACTCTATGCTTCTGTCAGAATGAATGACATTGACCCATTAGTAAGGAAATAGAATCACTTGGAAAACGTAAGTCAAACAAGCCAGACCCAAAGAATCATAGGCTAGAGGTTTGCAATCTTTTGGAAAAACTAGAATAGGTCTAGGATATTCACAATAGCTCAATAGCAACGTGCATATCACCATATAAAATGAAGCTTATTGAAATGAGCTCCAAGAAATGGATACAAGATGATTGAATAGTGAACTGTGTTTACTTATTTCTATTTAGTTTTTACCCTTTGGTTTATTCCCTGTATTCATTTGTTTTTATTTCTGTACCATTTGTCTTATACATAAATTAATGTGATTTGGGGAAGGGAAGGGAAATCACAGAAATGGTCAGACAAAAATTAACCAAAGCAACAGTAATATGCACTAGACACTATGTTAGAAATGACTTCATAACTTTTGGGTGTAGGATGTCACGGCTGGGGGAAGGAGGAAAAAATGAGGAAGGGATAACGTTATTTAAAAATGTACTCATTACTTATGTAACTGTAACCCACCCCTCAGTATATCACAGTCATGATATAAAATCCCCCCCAAAAAATAAGAAAATTCACCCAAATAGAGAAAATTAGAGACAAAAATGAGACAACATAACATATACAAGCAAAATTAAGAATGCTATAAGAGAGTACTTTGAAAACCTTATGTCAATCCCCTGGAGAATCCTGGAGAAATTGATGCTTTCCTATACTCGATCTGAACCAAGAAATAACACATAAGAAGTAATGAAAATGACATGTCAATAAACAACTTCCCACTTCAGAAAAATCTAGGACTCAATGAATTTATCATGAAACTAAGGCCTGCAAAGAACTTACAATAACTCAGATCTACTCTTCAATGGAATAGAAAAATGGAATTTTCAAAACACATTCTTTGAGGCTAGAATTAGACTCCTCCAAATCACATAGGAACTACAAAGAAAGAGAACTATGAAGCCAAATCTTTGATAAACATTGATGCAGAACTCATTATTAGCACCTAAATCAAGGACTGTTACATCAAAACAAATGAGACCCTCTTTTGGAATAATTGTTTTCTCTTTTTATTACAAATCTTTGCTTGATTACTTCCTAATGTGATATTGGACCTCCTAATAGGGTGATGACATTTTCGTTCTCTTCAGCTTTCTCTAACATGTGGTCAAATATTTAAGAATTCAAAGATGTCCATTGCTAATTTATTAAGCTAACCTCTAAGAAAATGTGCATTTCTGGAATTTGGTAAGCTGTCTTGTTCTTACATGCACAGGAGTTCTTTGATTTATTTGTTCTACAAGGAATTATACTTTCTAATCTTTGTGTGATCAATTTTAGTCTCTCTGATCAGTCTTTCTGACCCTCTCTCTGGAGTCTCATTTCAGTCGGCCTCATAAAAAATATATTATTTATCAACAAAATGACTCTCAGCCTCTGTTTTTTCCCTGACTTCGTGTAGGCTGTGATAGCAGCCCTGATAGCAGCCAGTGCTTACTTTGTATTAATACATTAATTCACACAAATGAAACGATGATGATATTTATTTAAATTCTAATATTTCTCAATTTTACAATTCATGAAATATATTATTAAAATTAGTTTCACTTTTTCATTTCTATGAAAGCAGAAATTAAAATTATCTATTAAACATTCAATATTAAGATATCAATAATAAATATACTATTATTAAAATGATATACTATTAAAATGTGATTTGAATTATAGTTCTAACGAATTGTAATGTAAACAACATTTAATAGAATTATGGGTAATATTTTTAAACTTACCAGCTTGTTATTGTTTCCTAATTGTGTCATTTTTATTCTTGGTCCAAGTCATCTATTCACCTTATTTGTTTAGTTTTCTATTTTATCTCTATTGGTTTGCTGATTATGCATTTTGTTTTTTCTTTTTAGTGACTGACATGAGGATGAAAATCTGTATCCTAGCTTATTACTTCTGATGTTAAAGTCAAATTGCTGCTCTCCACAGCTGTTCTACACTTCTTTGTATAGTATAGAATTTCCCCTAATCCCATCGACTGTATTGCTGCTCTCATATATTTTATTTTATTTTTATTTAAATTTAATAGTCAAGGTAACGTACAGAAGGTTTATAGTTACATAAGTAAGCTAATGAATTCATTTCTTTTCTAACTTGTTACCCCTTCATCCATTTTTCTCCCTCTTCCCTCCCAATGCAACTTCCAAGATCATTTCCAACATATTGTTTTGTGAGTATCACTGTTGCATAGGTTCCCTCTTTGTCCTTTTTCTCACCATTTTGTTTTTTTTCATTTCCTTTCCCCAGTTCAGATCAACATATTTACAATACCCAGGGTATCAAAATCAAATACAGTGACTAAAGAGGATACACCTTAGGTGGGGAAAACACAAAATGATAAAAATAAATCACCTAGTACATTAAGAACAACAACAACAAAGAACATATCTTGGAGTTCATTTCACTTAAAATCACCTTATACGGTCATATGTACATAGCTATTGAACTATTCTGCTCATCTACTAAGATTATCCTTGATGTACACAATAATGCTCCCCTATTACCCAGTAATCCCACTTCTGGGCATTTAACCAAGTGACCACAAACAAGGCCACACTAAAGCTACCAAGGCAATTATGTTTATCACAGTAATATTTTCCATAGCTAAGATATGGCATCTAATTTGAATTACCCTTTCTTTATCAGAGGGTAATCAACTTGAATGTTATCCACCTATACAATATTTTCACAATATACTTGTCATTATTTTGAAAAAAACATATTTTAGTATTTTCTCATAGTAAAACAGAAAATAGTTTAATTCAATTGAAAGTTCTAACTTTCAAAACTGAATAATTGTTAACAGGACAGAATATATGTGTTCTTCAAAATTCCTGTAACTACTAATTATTCATTTTCAAATTTTGAACATTTCTTTCAAGAGACATTCAAAACAGTACCTTTTTGCATGTTATTTAATTCTGCAATAGATAGTTTCCAATGAGGTGTTACATATTGATAAGTCAACAGAAAATATAGCCACAGTTTATTAAAGGATAAAACTATGAAGTATTTATAAAAATTAATTCCTCAAAAGTAAACATTTGTTCATCAGAGTAAGCTATTATTTCTATGACCATCAATCCTAAGCTTTTATGCCATAAAGTTATCCCACCCCAATAGTTTCCAACTTGTAAGGTGCACCTGAAAATTCCCTTAATTCACATCATGAATATCTTATGACTATTGTGAAAAAATTCTACGCTTCTGCTAATATGATGCACTTCCTATTGTGGAAAGAACACTACACTAAACTTTGCTGCAACATTCCCCCATTCACTGCCAGTGATATTCTTCAAATCAAAACACTTGCAAATATTATTTATATTTATACTTTTTTAACTATCATAGATATTCAGGAGGCTAAGATCTGAAGATTATGGTTCAAAGCCCACTCAGGCAGGAAGGTTCCTTAGATTCTTATCTCCATAATCTTCTCAGGAAAAGAGAGACTCAAGTTGCACTGAGGTTGAGGTGGTATAGCACGAGCCTTGAGCACAAACAGTCTCAGAGAGAGTGGCCTGACACACAGTTCAAGTTCTAGGACAAACCAAAATAAAATAAAATAAAATAAAAACAAGCCCCAACTCTAGCATTTTTCTCATTGTAGGCAGAGGCACATAATTTAAGAAATTGCTTAATGTGTTAGGAATAGATAGAAGAACCAAGAAGTTACACATTTACTCTCTTCATACCATGTTACACCAAAGCCTCAAAAATTGCTTTTTCTAAATGTATAAATAATATCATCCATTTGTTGGCAACTCTGTCTAGGTTATTCACATTATTTTATACATGAATCTTGGAATTATCTATTAACTAAGTTCTAATTATACCTTGCTTGAAAGAATATTTTAGGAAAATAGAATGTCAGAATCATTCGTGAATTTGTCAATTAAACCCTCTACTTAAAAAGAATTTTGTAGTATCCTATAGAACATGAAATTACTAACAAAAACGAAATATTTATTTTAAATCTAAATTCTAATTTAGCAAGCTCTACAAAATCTTACATTAGATGAACTTTGCAATTTTTCCAGGCTTAAACTTTTGTAATCTGTTATCATTTCTTTGGAATCCAACAGAATGATGCTTACTTTTTCAAATTTTTGGTTAAAATCATAAGCTGTTTTCCATCTAGGAATGTTATGTAATGAAGAGAGCATTAAAAACATAACTGAGTATTATTTTTAAGAATTTTTATTTTTTTCATATCTCCTTTCTATCCCTCCCCTTCTCTCATCCTATTCTTTTCTTCTCTCAATATCATCTCTAAACTTACATAATTTTTTCGGGTTTTACTTTTAAATTTAAATTTTTGTTTTTCCATTTTCCTTGTTTTTTAAAAATCTCTCTCCTATCATTCTGTCCAATCCATTTCCCTCTCTGAGATTAGGACTTGGTTAAATTCACTCTTCCTTTACCTCCCCAAATCCCTCTACTCCTATTTTTCCCATTTTTCCTAAACCTAATAATTTCTGGTTTGCCAAATTCTTGTTTGCTTTTCTCATCCAATTAATCCATAGATGTTTGATGTTGAACAGATTGTATCTGTTGAATTAGATTGTATCTACAGCAACTATAGGACTTTGGTTGATCCTTGCCTTAAAATAGTGTTCTAACACAAGACTGGTGACTTGCATTTCAATAGGAAACTTGACTTCTCAAAACATAATGACAAAATTAGCCCAAACATCCATCTTTGTATGCCTTTCTTGTTGTTTGGTAAGTTTCATTGAGACAAAATTATATTACCTGGTCCAGGGAAGGTATCACTATGTAATTCCACTTTCTGACCACCTGTTTTAGTCTGAATGCTAGAATACCAGGCTTTTTATCACATTGCCCTGCCATAATTTGTTGGTTTATTTAATCTAGAAACAGACTAGCAATTCTGAAATTCTCCAATGATCTTATCCACTAGATTGATTGCTCAGACTGCTTATGTACAATTTTTAAAGATGTTCTAACATTTGACACAGGATATGAACATTTTCAGATGCACCTGCAGGGGTCTCTGGTTCATTCCTCCATGGATCTGATCCATTTAATCATGATTACTTAATTCTCTTACTAGCTCTGTTCCCTACTATGTAATACTCTGAAACATTTTGAAGAATGTTCATTTAATTTAGTCTTATTCGGGACATACTTTTATTGTTTTCTAACTTTTCTACATATTCTTAGAGTTGTTTCATTTGTGTTTTTGTGTGTGCACCTATAAGTGCCTCTGTGTGTATGTGTATGTCTGTATGTATGTATGCAAAAGCCTCAAGCTCTTATTCAGCAATCTTGATCATGACTGATATTCCATCTCTTGATCCATTCTTCCAAAGCAGTTTTGGATGGTTAATTATAGATAGTGTCTCAAACACTGTTCTGACCAGGCTGGATGCAAACTGAACTTCCCAGACGCCTTTACCTCCTTAAGTTTTATTATTTCCAGCATTATCAACTTTAAAACCAGATATATTTTCATGAGTGTGAAGTCGAAGCTCTAGCCCAGATTTTTAACTCAAGAATTCATATAAAATCAGGTGAACATACACACTACATATCCTGAGTATATACTGTTAGAAATGTGAGCTTAAGCTATGTGCCGTTGTCTCATGCCTATGATCTTAGCTACTCAGGAGGTTATGATCTGAGGATAGCAGTTCAAATCCAGCACGAGTAGGAAAGATTCTGAGGCATTTATCTCCAATTAAACACCAGAAAACTGGAAGTGGTGCTGTGGCTCAAGTGGTAGGCCACTAGCCTTAGGCTGAAGAGTGGAAAGACATCGCCTAGGCCCAGAATTCAAGACCCCCCCATGAAAAATCACAACCAAACAGTAATCTCTAGAGAGTATGAATATGACCTATCAAAATTTTAAGCAGTTAATGAAGGGCAGTCTTGGGAAAAGTAAACAAAGCTGTTCAAAGAGGGCAGTTTGGGGTAGGGGAAAATTTAGAACAGATTAAGTACATTGTCAAAGTTTATAAATCACCTACATCTACTGCAAATATTTTCATCTGCGAGTGCTCTTTGTCTGAACTGGACACTCCAGTCATGAGGCACACTTGATAGCTTGTGAAGATAGAATGGAAGAAACAAGATCAAGAACGCATTACTCTACTATAGAGAAAACATTTCTCTATGTTTTCTCTCATCTGTCTTCATTACTCTTTTTTCATACTTTTAATAAACTCAAGTGATTTTGAATTATATCTTTCTTTCTTTGTTCTGGCAAAGTAATTGTTCAAAATATTTCACTAAATTTTATTTCCCATTATTTTCTATCATACTGTTTACTTGTCCAAGTGAGTCCATTAAACTTCTCCTTTGCAGTTGGTTGCCACAAAAACTCAAAATCTATGTTAATGAGGATAAGCTGTAATGCAAAACTTTGTCTCCAAAAAACCAGTCCAAGAACCTTTAATCACAAATATTTAGCTATAATTTTTTTCTTTTACCTTGAAAATCTTCTCGTGTCTAAAGTGCCCTCAAAAATAAATACTCTACCTTGAGAGCATTGGCACCCACCCCTGGGTATCTAGACAGGGAACAGACCTAAGAAAGGAGACCTCTAGTTTCAAAGGTGAATCATTTGGGGTTGAGGAACACCAGAGAACTCTTCATTTGTTTGTTTAGCTTTACTTGATAATGTAACCGAGTTCTTGAACGGCAGTAGATTAGAATAAATTTAGGGCATTAAATATTTAAAAAAAACAAAAATAAATAAATACTCCACCACTTTTTGCTTCAATCACTTCTGACCTCAAAGATATATTTTGCTAACAAGATGCTTAGAACAAACCGAAGAATACTCCACTTTTATCTTCTCTCTTAAGACTCCTTAGATACCATATCGAGAACAGTGAAGTTATTCTTTGCAGAATTATTTCAATAGATTATTTTTCTCATGGTCTTGCATTTGCTCAACAAGATGTATGGAGAAGAATAGAGTTAAATCACCCATTCTTTGTATTACAGTGTCTGTTACAAAGGCAATACTTCTATGTCCTACTTCTCTGTTCTCCTCTTAGCTCTTGACGGATTTCCAATTGATCACAGCTTCTTGGCTTCAGGTCTAGTAAAGCTGAAGGACTATAAGGTCTCCCCCACTGCTATATCTTCATGGTTTCTAATCTTTTTTTTTTTTTTTTGTAGGTCGTGGGCTTGAACTCTGGGCCTGAGTGCTGTCCCTCAGCTCTTCAGCTCAAGGCAAGTGCTCTACCACTTGAGCTACAGCGCCACTTCCTATCTTCATGGTTTCTCTTTCAAAACTCTTTTATTTGGATGTGGAATCTATTTTCATGTCTTCAATTTGTTCTGCAATACACTGAGCCAAATAGACTCTGTAAAATCACTTTAAGTAGCAAAAACATTAAGACAATCTATATCAAAAAGTTTTGGCCTTCCTCCACTGCAGAAGCCAATACGCTTAGCTAGGGCTTCTAAGAATGCGTTTTCTTACCTTTTCACTTTTCTCAATTCTTTTCTGATCCCAAAAGTTTTTGGCTTATGTTATAAGAGAAGTCTTCATTATCTCATGTTAATAAAGATATTATATTTTTGAGCTACTTAGAAATGTGAAATCATTGGTTTGACGTATCCAATCAGATTTTTTTCTGTGTTTCACTGCTTCACGTGGAAAGACATTGTGGAAAATATTACAAACAGAAAAGTGTAAACCCAATACCTTCTTTCATTGTGGAAGACACTCTCTCCCTAAATAATTTGAACCAAATAATCTTTTTCAGAAAATTACTGTTTGGTATTTAAAGTCAATTCACAAATTTTCATTTCTTATTTTTTTAAAAACGTTGAGCTTAAATTCCACTACAACCTTGTTTTCACAAAGTAAGAGTATTTTTCCTGGTTAAGGACAATTCTCAAGGGAACCTACATGATTTACAGCAAGGTTTGTGAGGTTTGTTGGTTTGGTGTGAAAAAGAGCCATCTTCACCCACAATGCTCCCTCTCAGTTAAGTCTCTATGAATTTCTTTACATGAAAGCCTATTTTCCTAGGTAATTTTAAATTTTCTTAATAGGCTAAGTTGTTAGAAAGTTTGAACAATTAAAATTTACCTGTCATAAATTTTAAACTTTTTTGAAATTCCTTTATCAGAATCACGAATTCACAATTCTAATTCCACCTTTAACATAAAAACAGTAAATATATTTTTTCCTGATATACTGTCCATGAAACTATTATTTTCCAGTGGCTTTGTTATGCATGTATATGATCATATGAGCGGATGCTGAGCAAAATGAACTCCAAGATATGAAAACAGAGATATTTATTTGCAGATGTTGTTTCTAATGTACAATATGATTTCTATTTTCTTTGGGATTCTCCTCTATGGTTTATCTCCTGGTGTATTTGATTTTGGTACCCTGTGTATTGTGCATACATTTACATTAATTAGGAAGGGAACAGGAACAACAAAATGACGATACAGAGGACAAAGGGCAAACCAATGCAATAGGAATACACACATGACAATAAGTTGGAAATGTACATTACAACTTGTGAGGGGTTTTGGGGTGAAGGAAAACTGAGAAAAATGAGAGAGAGGGGTAACAAGTTTGAAATGTTGTTTATTCACTAGCTTACAATTGCTGGAACCCCACTGCACATCAATTTGACATTAAAATTAAATTTAAAAAATAAGCTGCATGAATTAAAATTTCACTCTATTGGTATAGTAAATATTATTCTTTATATAGTAACTTTTTAAAAATCAGTACTATTTGGCATCTAATTTGAATTAATTATCCATTTTTAATCAAAGGGCCATCAATTTGAATGTTGTCCAACTAGTTAATATTTTCACAATATACTTGCCAATATTTTGAAAAAGAATAAATTTAGTACTTTCTCATACTAAAACAGAAAACACTTTAATTCTACGGAAACCCAGAACTTTTAAATGTAAACAAGTTTTTAAGAGGACAGAATATATGTGTTCCTCAAAATTCCTATGACTAAAACTACTCATTTTGAAATAATGAACATTCCATACCTGAGAGATTAAAAATAGTACTTGTTTGCATGTTATGAATTTCTTCAATAGATGAATTTTCCAATGGGGTGTTATAGATACAGAAGTGAACAGAAAAATAGCCACATTCTGGTATAATATAAAACTATGAAACATCAGTTATAATTAATTCTTCAAGAGTAAGCAATTGTTTATCAGATTAAGCTATTATTTCTATGACCATCAATCCCAAGGTTTATGCAATAAAGTCATCCTAGACCAACAGTTTCCAACTTGTAGGGTGCACCTCAAAATTCCCTTAATTCACATCACGAATAGCTTATCTCCATTGTGAAAAAATACTACACCTCTGCTAATGTGATGCCCTCCGTGTTCTGGAAAAAGCATCACAATAAACTGGGTTGCATCATTTTTCCTCCACTGGTATTCTTGCAAATATTATTTATATTTATACTTTTTTAATTATCATAGATAAACAGGATGCTAATATCAGAAGGTTACATTTCAAACCCTACCCAGGCAGGAAGGTTCCCTAGATTCTTATCTCCAATAAACTTCTCAACAAAAGCCAGACACGAGTGGTACTGAGGTTGAAGTGGTAGGGCACGAGCCTTGAGAATAAACAGCCTCAGAGACAGTGTCGAGTCCCAGAGTTCAACCTCTAGGACAAACCAATAAAACAAAAGCAAAAGCAAAACAAACCCCAAACCTAGCATTTTTCTCATTTTATATAGAGACACGTAATTAAGGAAATTGCTTCCTGTGTTACATACAGGTAGAAGAAAGAAGAATTCACACAATTATTCTCTTCATAAAATGTTATACCAAAGCCTCAAAAAATTGCTCTTTTTCTAAATTTATAAATTAATATCATCCATTGTTGGCAACTCTGTCTACATTATTCACATTATCGTTTCATACATGAACTGTTTGAAATATCTATTAACAGAGTTCTAATTATAACTCTCTTGAAAGTATATTCTAGGCAAATAGAATGCAAGAAACATTTGTAAATTTGTCAATTAAACACGCTATTTAAAAAGAATTTTGTAGTATCCTATAGAATATGAAATTACAAACAAAACCAAAATATATATTTGAAATCTAAACTTTAATTTAGCAAGATCTATAAAGTCCTACATTAGATGATCTTTGCTATTCCTCCAGGCTTAAGCTCTTGTAATCCTTCATCCTTTCCTTGGAATCTAACAGAATGAAGATTACTTACTTTTTCAAATTTTGGATGGGAATCATGAGCCATTTTGCATCTAGAAATGTTCTGTGATGAAGAGAGCATTTAAAAGCACAACTGAGGATTATATATGCGTTGCATTTCAATAGGAAACAACTTCTCAAAACATAATGACAAAATTAGCCCAAACTTCTAACTGCGTATTCCTTTCTTGTTTGGGTTCTTTTATTAAGACAAAATTATACTACCTGGTCCAGGGAAGGTATCACTATGTAATTACAGTTTCTAATCTCCAGTCAGTCTGAATGCTAGAATTCTAGGCTTGTATCACATTGACCCGCCATAGCTTCTTGGTTTATTTAATCTAGATACAGACTAGCAATTCTGAACTTCTCCAGTGATATCATCCACTAGACTGCTTAGACTGTTCATGTACTATTTTAAAAGATGTTCTAACATTTCACAGAGGATATGATCATTTTCAGATACACCTGTGGGGTTTCTGATTCATTCCTCCATGGATCCGATCCCATTCATAATGATTACTTGACTCTCTTACTATCTCTGGTCCCTATCTATGTAATATTCTTAAACTTTTTTGAAGAAACTTCAATTGAGGACTTTCTAACATTAAAAATTATCACTTGATTCTAGTCTTACTGAGGACATATTATATATTGTTTCCTAACTTTTCTACATATTCTGAGAATTGCTTCATTTTTGTATTTGTGTGTGTACATATAAGTGCCTCTGTGTTTATGTGTATGTTTGTATGTATGTATGCAAAAGCCTCAAGCTCTTATTCAGCCATCTTGCTCATGACTGGTATTCCATCACTTGAGCCATTCTTCTAATACAGCTTTTGGCTGGCTAATTATAAATAGTGTCTCAAAGACTATTCTGTTCAGGCTGGATACTAACCTGAGCTGAATAGCATAGGGACAGCGCCCAGGACAAGAGTTCAAGTGCCAAGACCACCACCAACGAAAAATATATAAGTAAAGGAAAGAAAAAAATGTGATCTTATTCACCACTTCATGGCTAGTATAATCCCTGCTCTCTCAAGATGGACTTTTTTTCCATTTAAGTCCATGCTCTTATATCTGACTTGCATTGTAAACAGAAATATTCTTCCATTCTACTTTCTACAAATTTGCATGGTTAACAAGCGTGATTTAGAAAGAGAGTGGCATTATACTTCGTGTTCAACGTAGGAGTAATGCTTTCCCTATATCACTCTTATAAATCTACATACTGGACTTGGCTTTATGGTTTCAATGTTGTTTTATTTGCAGAGTCTTCTATAGTGTATTGAACCATTATACTTAAACACCGAACTTCTCTTTCTCCTATTCCTGTTGTTTCTCCTTCTGTTAACTTATGTACACTTGGGAAATAATGTGCAGCACATACACTCATAAAAAATGATCTGAGAACCTTCTTCCCATTTAAAATTTGCCTTAATTTACAGAGCATTTACAAAGTTTGAACTTAATATACTCATGGATAATGTTTTATAAGCAATGTAAATGGTATTTTCTCTTTACTAAGTTGTCTCTGAAACACGTGTTACCTCAGGTCCAATGGTGTCCTTATGTTATTTCGGTGAAGCCAGAAAACAGTCATTATACCTCAAGCAGCACCATTGATTGTTCCTGGAAGTAACTGTTACTGCATGTGGAAACTGATCCTAGGAGAGGAATGGAACGCAGAGGATTGACAAAGTTCAAGTTACTTTATGTTTTCCTTTTTACTGTCTAAGAAAAGGACAAAGATGGTGAAAAGGCAGTAGGGAAACACCAAAGCTCTCCCCAACCAAAAAGAGAGTTCCAGTTCCAATGTTTAATCTCCCCAAGAGACCGACAACAACAAAAGGCGAACACTCAGAGACAAACAGGAGATGGAAAATAACAAAAAAGAAAGAGAGGAAAAGAAGAATTTCAGAACAGAGAAGAGCAAAGACCCCTCCTCCAAAATTCACTGGCTACATGGCAGCGTGCCAAGCCGTGGTCAGCAGGCGGGGTGTGGACTGCAGAGTCCCAGAGACACAGGGGGCTGGCTACAGATCACCCCCGCAGAAGCCGCCTGAGGTACCAGTTTACAGACCTGCTGATCACCACAAATAGAGAAACCTACCAGCCAGGAGTCTCCATGATCCCACCCCCACCCCTCACTCTCCATCCAAGCAGAGAGGCTCCATCCCTCCACAGCCACCCGGCACCGGCAGTGCAACAAAGGAAGGTGTCTTCAGATAGCACAGAAGCCACCTGAGGTACCAGTGTCAGACCTGCCGATTGCGACAACCCGGTTAGGGCCGCCCGGGTCCCAGAGACACAGAGGGCTGCCTGCCGATCACTCATGCAGACGCTGCCTGAGGTACTGGTGTCAGACACGCCGATTGGGACAACCTGGCAGGGACTGCCAGGGTCTCAGAGACACAGGGAGCTGCATGCAGATAACTCACGCAGAAGCTGCCTGAGTGTGGACACTATGGACCCGACAGCTTCGACAGAGGCAGAGACAGAAGAAAATTCCACAGAGCCACCACCACCCAGCCAAGCTCGCAACCATCCCCACTGAACTCGCCTTGCAACTGCAACTGACAACCTACACCACACAGAAACAACTAGCTCCAGGGTGAATACCCCACAGGGGACAGTGTATCCCTCAAGGGAGACCAGAGCTGGAGGGAATCCCAGACCCTGACCCAGACTCCCTACCCCAACACCCGAACCACAGGACCCACTAAAACTAGGAACAGTTCAAGAGCTCCACCGGCTCTTGGAGCACACTCTGCTGGCCAGGCTAGAGCAAAGCACCCCAGGAAGGGAGCTTAAACACCCAAGCCAGGAACAGAGACCCTGGGTCAAGACAACCAACAGTAGAAGAAATTTAAACTGTGTACCCCAGACTGCATAATCTATGTGGTATACACAGCAGCACAGGCCTAACTGGCGTGCCCCAGGCAGGGGGCCAGAACCAGGCCTGGCAATCCAGTGCCTGAACAACATAACCAATTCCTCCCAACTGAGCATATGCCTCAGCAGAGGGATGAAAAACAGGGAACTGCACCCCTTAGGAAGCAAACCTGTGACAACAAAAGACCTGGAGGCTCAGGACAAGAGAAGCCCAAACTCCACCAAAACCCAACCCATATACTCTAGGCTGGGATTGGGCAACACAGGCCACCAGCACCTGATAGTAGGCAGGAGCTCAGGCTGGTAAGGTGGCTCAGCAGTAGAGTGATAGTCTTGGGTGCATGAGGCCCTGGATCTGATTCCTCAGCATCACATGAGCAGAAAGGGTCAGAAGTGTTGCTGTGGCTCAAATGGTAGGGTGCCAGCCTTGAGCTGAAGAGTTGAAGAGCTAAAGGACAGCACCCAAACCTAGAGTTCAAGCCCACAACCGGCCCCCCAAAAAACCAACCAACCAAACAAACAAAAACATCAGGAGCCCATAGCCGACTCCAGCATCTGGGAGAGTGCATCCAGAGCATCCGATCTTGCCAAGAGCACCTGTAGGAGCAAACACGAGCAGTCTAGGGTGCTCAACCCTTCAAAATACGGGAATTGCCAGGGATCTACAGCAGAGAGCCGAGAATCCTATGTAGGACACACCAGCAGCTGGAGGTAGGCCCCCAACACAACCCAGATCAGGCACAGACTCTCTCTACCAATACAGAATCAGCAACCAAGCAAAGACAGACACACCAAAACAAAATTGCAGATTAGTCTCCAATAATCCCTGAACCCCCATGAGAAAATCACAGAAAAATTACAAGGTTTATCACTACCCAGGATAGCAAGCTATCCTCAATAGCCAGCAGCCACGCAGGGGAGAGCACCAGTGGGAGCAAAACAGGAATGGAAGACAAAAACTACATCCAAGGGTTGCTGGAGGCAATAACTCAAGAAATAAAGCGAGAAATAGAACAGAATTTGAAAGAACACAAGGATGAGCTATCAAAAGAGATACAAGATATCAAACAGGAGATGCATGCAAAAATAGAGGCTGCACAAACCTCAGTAAGAAGTGAGATAAATGCCAAATTAGAGATAGTACATACCTCATTAAGAAGTGAGATCAATAGTTTGAGAACCAACATCGAATCCATAAAGGAATCCATTTCCTCCATGTACAATAGAAGCCACGGTCAACAGAGTGAACGAAATGGAATATAGAGTGTCAGATACAGAAGACAGAATACACCAACTGGACCAAAAAGTGACAGATATGTAAAAATCACTCAAATTAAGCCAAAGGGAAATTCAAGAGAAAGAAGATAATACCAAGAAATTTAACCTTCATATAATTGGAGTGGACGAAGGTGAGGAATTTCAGAGCAAGGGAATGCAACACCTATTCAACAAGATAATCGGTGAAAAAGTCCCCCAACTCAAAAAAGAACATCTTACCTACATAACAGAAGCATATAGAACACCCAACAAGCAAGATCTCAGGAGAAAAATTTCTAGACACATTATAGTAAAAATGATAGATCTGAATAATAAGGAAACAATCTTGCATGCAGCAAAAATGAAGAAGGAGCTATACAACAATGGAAAAAAATTAGAATCACTGCAGATCTCTCCACACAAACACTGAATGCAAGATAGGCCTGGGAAAGTACCATACGAGCCCTGAGAGCCAATAACTGCCAACCCATACTGATATACCCAGCAAAGCTAGCATTCAAAATCGATGGAGA
Source organism: Dipodomys merriami (assembly GCF_024711535.1). Classification (NCBI taxonomy): domain Eukaryota; kingdom Metazoa; phylum Chordata; class Mammalia; order Rodentia; family Heteromyidae; genus Dipodomys; species Dipodomys merriami. Next base: position 613,991 of record NW_027204293.1, read on the forward strand.
ACGGAAAATTTTTAATAGCAAAGAAAAACTAAATGAATACATAAACATTAAGCCAGCATTACAAAGAATACTAAGAGAGGGGACACAACCTGAAGAAAGCAACCAGGAACTGGGACCTGCACCCAGACAGGCATTAATCAAAGTCTAACTGAGCAAGCACAGGCAGAAGGGAAAGAAGAAAAACTCAGGAAAACAGGGAATGACAGGGACAACAATGCATCTCTTTACACTTTCTCTTAATATTAATGGGCTTAATTCGCCAATCAAAAGAAAAAGAACTGCAGACTGGATCAGAAAACATGACCCATCCATCTTTTGTCTTCAGGAGACCCAACTCTCAGCCAAACATACAAACATATTCAAAGTAAAGGGTTGGAAAAGGATCTACCAATCAAATGCCCCCAGTAAGAAAGCAGGTGTAGCTATCCTGATATATGACAAAATAAACTTTTCATTAAAATCAGTACAGAAAGACAAGGACGGACACTACATATTAATACAGGGAACAATACAAGAGTAAGTATTACCATCATCAACTTACATGCCCCAAATATTGATGCACCCAGATATGTTAAACAAACGCTCTCAAACTTACAGAATAAAATAGATCCCATTACGATAATACTAGGAGACTTTAACACAACACTCTCACCAAAGGACAGGTCTACCAACCAGAGGATTGGCAAAGAAGCTACTGAATTAAGTGTGGCCATATTTCAAATGGAATTAACTGACATCTACTGAGTATTTCACCCTAAAACAACACAGTACACATTCTTCTCAGCAGCTCATGGAACTTTCTCCAAAGTAGACCATATCATTGTTCATGCAAGGAACTTAAGCAAATACAAAGGGATCTACATAATCCCCTGTATCCTATCTGACCACAGTGGAATCAAGCTAGTTCTCAATAACAAAGCAAACTGCAGAAATTTCTCTAGTACATGGAAAGTGAACAGCACACTCCTTAGCAATGCCTGGGTAACAGAAGAGATGAGAGAAGAAATAAAACATTTCCTACAACTCAATGAAAACGAAAACACTTCACAAAGAAACTTATGGTACACAGCAAAAGCAGTCCTGAGGGACAAATTTATTGCCCTCAGTGCCCACATCAAGAGAATGGAGACAGAGCAAGTAAATAATCTCATGTTACAATTAAAACAGCTAGAAAAACAAGAAAAAAATGGAACCTAAATTTAATATATAGAGCCAGATAACCAAATTAAGAGCAGAGATTAACCAATTAGAATATCAGAAAATGATAACCAAAATTAACCAAACAAAAAGCTTGTTCTTTGAAAAATAAACAAAATTGATGGCCCATTGGCAAGATTAATTAAAAAAAGAAGAGAGGAAACCCATATTAACAGGATTAGGGATGCCACAGGAAAAAATCACAATACGTAACCAAGATATCCAAACAATCCTAACGGACTACTTTCAAAAGTTATAATCTCTAAAGGAAGAAAACCTGGCAGAAATGGATGCATTTTTAGAGAAATACAAGTTGCCCAAACTGGGCAAAGAATAAATAAGCCAATATCCTACAACAAGATACAGGAAGCTATCAAAATCTTCCAACAAAAAAAGCCCAGGACCAGATGGATTCAAAGCAGAATTCTATAAGTCCTTTAAAGAAGAACTAATACCCATATTCCTCAAGCTCTTCAGAGAAACAGAGAAGGAGGGAGCTGGCCCAAACTCATCCCCAAACAAGGCAAAGACCCAACCAAAGGAGAATTACAGGCCAATTTCCTTGATGAACACAGATGCAAAGATCCTTAACAAGATTCTAGCTAACAGAATCCAGAAACACATAAAAACATCATACATTATGACCAGGTAGGCTTCATCCCAGAGTTGCACGGATGGTTTAACATACGAAAGTCAATAAATGTAATCCAACACATCAACAGAGCTAAGGTAAAGAATAACATGATTATCGCCACAGATGCAGAAAAGGCCTTTGATAAAATTCCACATTCATTCATGCTAAAAGCTTTGGAGAAAATAGGAATAGAAGAAACGTTTCTTAAAACAATAAAAGCCATTCATGACAGAACAATAACCAATATTATACTTAAAGGGGAAAAGCTACAACCAATTCTCCTGAAATCAGGAAGAAGGCAAGGATGCCCACTGTCTCCACTCCTCTTCAATATAGTCCTGGAACCCTCAGCCAGGGCTATAAGGCAAGAAGAAGACATTAAAGGGATCCCCATAGGGAAAGAAGGAGTTAAACTATCCCTTTTTGCAGACGACATGATATTATACCTTCAGGATCCCAAAAACTCCATCCCCAAACTCTTAGAAATTATAAATCACTTCAGCAAAATAGCAGGATAAAAAATAAACCCACAAAAATCCCTTGCCTACACTGACAATGTACAAGAAGAGAGGGAAATAAAGGGAGCAATCCCATTAACAATAACCTCCCCCAAAATAAAATATTTAGGAATTAACCTAACCAAAGATGTAAAAGAACTATTTAATGAAAACTATAAAAAGTTAAAGAAAAAAATTGCAGAATACATTAGGAAATGTAAAGACCTCCCATGCTCTTGGATAGGCAGACAATATAGTGAAAATGGCAATACTGCCCAAATTAATATACAAATTCAATGCAATTCCTATTAAAATCCCAATGATGTACATCTCTGAAATAAAAAAAAAAACAGTACAAAAATTCATATGGAACCACAAAATACCTAGAATAGCCAAAACAATTCTAGGGAATAAAGACAACATGGGAGGGATGTTTATGCCGCAATTCAAACTCTACTATAGAGCCATAATAACAAAGACCGCATGGTACTGGCACCAAAACAGACCCAAAGACCAACAGAATAGAAGATTCAGAAATAAATCCGCAAGCCTACAGTCACCTGACATTTGGCAAAGGAACCAAAGAAATACAATGGAAGAAACACAGCCTCTTCAACCATTGGTGCTAGGAAAACTGGGTGGCCATATGCAGAAAACTAAAAGTGGACCCCAGACTATCACCATGCACCAACATCAACTCAAAATGGAGTAAAGACCTTAACATTAAACCTGAATCTCTGAAACCTCTGCAGGACAGAGTAGGAGAGACACTTGAACTAATAGACACAGGAAGGAACTTCCTGAAAAGAATCCCAGGGACACAACAAGTTGGAGAGAGACTTGACAAATGGGACTACCTTAAAATAAAAAGCTTCTGCACAGCTAAATCTATCACAACCAAGCTAGAAAGACAAGCAACTAAATGGGAAAAAATATTTACCAGCAATATATCAGACAGGGGTTAACATCAAGTATATACAGGGAACTCAAGAAACTAATCCCTCCCAAGCCTAACAAACCAATTACTAAATGGGCAAGGGAACTAAAAAGAGACTTCTCAGATGAAGAAATAAAAATGGCAAAGAAACACAAGAGGAAATGTTCATCATCCCCGGTGGTGAAGGAAATGCAAATAAAGACAACTCTGAGATACCACCTTACTCCAGTCAGAATGTCTCACATCCACAAATCAGCCAACAACAAATGCTGGAGAGGATGTGGAGAAAGAGGAACCCTATTACACTGCTTGTGAGAATGTACATTTATAAAACCAGTTTGGAAAGCAATCTGGCTGGTCCTTAGAAAACTAAAATTGGACCTCCCTTATGACCCAGTCATACCACTTCTAGGCATCTACCCTGAACAAAGGAACCAATATACAAGGACACGTACACCTCCATGTTCATTGCAGCACTGTTCTCAATAGCTAGGATATGGAAACAAACCAGATGCCCCACTACAGATGAATGGATCCAAAAATTGTGGTATCTATAAACAATGAAATATTATGCAGCCATTAGAAATGACAAAATAATGGCATTTGGAGGGAAATGGATGGAGCTAGAAGGAATCATGTTGAGCGAGGTAAGCCAAGAGCAAAGAGACAAATGGTACATGGTCTCCCTTATAAGTGAATGCTAAATCCCAAATGTTAGGTGATACAAAAAATTAACAGGACTTAAGGAACAAAGAACTTCCACTCACCTGGTCAAACCACTACTAAATATCCCCATGCTGCTGATCACATGTATAGTGTATATGTGTACACCATTATATGTTATAGACTGTGATAGACAATTTTCTCCAGGAAGGTTAGAATGAACTTGTGACTTTAAATGAGCATCATTATTTCACAATACTGTGAAATTTGGGAAATTATGTAATCACTTAACCACAATTGAAAGAAAAAGAACCTCAGGGAAGGTAGGGATTGAAGGGATGGTAGGCGGAAAACAATGGAGGGGGTAACAATACTCAATAGGAAGTGTACTCATTACCTTGCTCATGTAACTGTACCCCTCTCTATAGTATCTTTACAATAAAAAATAAAAAAAGAAAAGAATCCGAAGGCTTGAAGGAAACTCTGTCCCTGACTTTTTTGAGTGTGTTTTTACTCATACATAACTTTTCTGTAAACTTCTAGTTGAGAGTATTACAGAAAGAAATAATTTGCCGGGAAGTTCCGGGAAGATGGTGGAGGAGAAGTTGGAGGCTAAACAAGCTCTCACATAGAAAGCAGATTTAGAGTTCCAGTGAACAGTCCTAAGCCAGAGAATCACACCAAGTGTGCCATCACAGGACAGAGAGTTAGGCCAGAGAGGGAAAATCCAGGCAAGGAGACAGATGGGAGCACTTGCGAGGAGATGCCACTGCTGCCGAGGCTGTGGCAGCGGCGGCCGTACCCTCCATGCCTCAGAGAGAGTCTGGGAGATGGAACCAGAAAGAACTGACAAGGAGCAGACATCTTCATCCTGTAGTTCGCAGACCAGAGATGACCCAGGAACCAAGACTCGGCATGAGTATAAGCCTAACGTCCTCATTCCTCTCGGAGCAGAGGAGGGAAGGCCACCCCCCATCCCCCAGTACCGGAGATCTCCCTCTTGAATAGTGACAAAGCTCAGTGGAGCTGCTAGCTCCAACTCAGGCATTGGAAGAAAACTAGAGTTATTTAGCAGGTCACAAGAACCTAAAGTGACCTGCCAGACTCAGCTCCACCCAAGGAAAAATCACTCAGCTCAGGCGCCAGCCCCAGGAATGGCTTTCTTCACTGGGTAATCAGAGCCAGAGGCTGCCCCTCCCTTTAGCAGCCTTGACAATCAAGTGAAATTTAGTAAACTTGAGAGTGGCTCCCTGCTGGGCTCTGTGAGTTTCTCACAAACTAACCCCTGGGAAAAGCTACTGTTTGCTGAAAGGCCTCAACACCACCCAGAACCTAGCCTCATCACAGCATCTCCAAACTTCAGGAAAAGCCATCTCCCTCTTTTGTGACACTCAAAGCAGATCTCCTTCTCATTGAACTAGCCTGGGAAAAGGATCACAAAATCCTGGATTAAGCAGAGCATTTATCCATCTGTTCAAACAAACTGACATAAGAAACCAACCAAGCCAAAGGAAATTCAAACACCACAAGCAGACCAGAAAATAAAACAAGAGGCTGGTTATGGACACAAGGGGGATACAGGATTTTTCCCACCCCTCCCAAAAAAAATCAAAAAAACTTTTTTTAAATTTTTTTGCACTTTTTATAAAAAAGTTTTTCCTACTTCATAGCAGAGCTCACACCAATACTCGTCCAACTCTTCAACTAAATTGAAAGAGAAATTTCACTACTGAACACATTTTATGAAGCCATCATAACCCTTATCCGAAAACCAGGCAGGGACTCATCAAAGAAAGAAAACTATGAACCCATTTCTTTGATGAACACTGATGCAAAACTTCTCAACAAAATTTTCGACAATTAACACAATGATCAAACAGGATTCATTTCAGGGATGTAAAGCTGGTTCTATATATGCAAATCAATTAATATTATTCATCACATCACAGGAGCAAAGATAAGAACCACATGTTTATCTCAATAGATGCAGAAAAAGCATGCGACAAGATCCAACACCCCTTTATGATGAAGGTTTTGGAAAAATTAGGAATCCATGGAACATTCCTCAATACAATAAAGGCTGTATATGACAAACCTACAGCCAGCATTATACTTAATGGTGAAAAAGTGAAGCCATTTCCTCTTAACTCAGGAACAAGACACAGATGTCCACTCTCCACTTCTCTTCAATCTAGTACTAGAATGCCTAGCTAAAGCAATAAGACAAGATGCAAACATAAAGGGGATACAAATAGGGAAAGAAGAAATAAAACTTTCCCTCTTTGCAGATGACATGATGTTGTATTTAAAGAATTCCATAGACTCCACTCCCACATTACTCAAGCTGATTCAAAACTTTGGCAAAGAAGCAAGGTATAAAATTAAACCCGCCAAATCAATGACTCTTCTGCATGCCAACAATGAGAAAAGTGGGGCTGAAATTAGGAAAGCAACTCTATTTGTAATAACCCCGCAAAAATAAGATACCTAGGAATTAACATAACCAAAGAAGTGAAGGACCTCTATGATGAAAACTTTAAAAACTTGAAAAAAGAAATCAAAACAGAACTTAGAAAATGGCAAAACCTCCCATGCTCCTGGATTGGAAAGATTAACATCGTGAAAATGGCAATACTTCTCAAGGCTATCTACAAATTCAATGCGATACCTTTCAAAATTCCAACCTCATTCTCCAAGGAAATAGAAGAGTGAATCCAAAAATTCATATGGAACAATAAAAGACCCAGAATAGCAAAAACGCTCATCAACAGAAAGAACACTGCTGGAGGAATATCAATACCAAATTTCAATCTCCATTATAAAGCCATAGTAATCAAAACAACTTGGTACTGGCACAAGAACAGACCTCAGGACCAATGGAAAAGAATTGAAAACCCAGACATGAACCTACAGACCTATACTCATCTAATATCTGATAAGGAAGCTAAAAAAATAGAATGGAAGAAAGACAGCCTCTTCAGTAAGTGGTGCTGGCAAAATTGGTTAACTACTTATAGAAAATTAATGCTAGATCCTTATATATCATCCTGCATCAGAATCAACTCCAAATGGATGAAAGACCTCATAGTCAAAGCAGACACTCTGAAAGCATTACAGGATGGAATAGGAGAAAACCTTGGTCTCCTTGGCCCAGGCCCAAATTTTCTTAATAGAGACCCGGAAACACAACAAATCAAAGAAAGGTTGGACAAATGGGATTGCTTGAAGTTGCAGAGTTCTGCATGGCAAAGTACATAGCTAGCAAGATCAGTAGAAAGCCCACAGATTGGGAGAAGATCTTCACTAGCCATAAAACGGACCAGGGTCTCATATTCAAAATATACTTGGAACTCAAAAAATTAAATCTGCCAACAACAAATCCTCAAAGAAACAACTGCCCTATAAATAATTGGGCGAAAGACTTAAAGAGAAACTTCTCTGAAGAAGAAAGATGGATGGCCAACAGACACATGAAGAAATTCTCAACCTCCTTAGCCAAAGAAGTAATGCAAATCAAAACATTAAGATACCACCTCACCCCAGTTAGAATAGCAAAAATCAAGAACTCTAATAATAACATGCTGGAGTGGATGTGGCCAGATGGGAACCTTACTTCATTGTTGGTGGGAGTGTAAACTTATTCAACCACTTTGGAAAGTAGTATGGAGGTTCCTCAAAAGACTCCACATAGAGCTCCCCTATGACCCATCAATCTCACTTTTGGTCATTTACCCAAATATTTACAAACAAGACCACACTAAAGCTACCAGCACAACTATGTTTATTGCAGCATTATTTACCATAGCTAAGATATGGAACCAACCCAGATGCCCTTCAGTCGATGAATGGATCAAGAAGATGTTCAATATATACACAATGGAATTCTATGCCTCCATCAGAAAGAATGACATAGCCCCATTTGTTAGGAAATGGAAAGACTTGGAAACAATTATATTAACTGAAGAAAGCCAAGCCCAAAGAAACATAGGTCCCATGGTTTCCCTTATTTGTAAAATCTAGTATATGTATGAGTCAAGCAGAAAAGTTCAGATAAGGTGATGTTAGGAAAATGAACCCTAAGATATGTATTTAAATGTTATTTTTTTCTTTCATGCATTTGTTTCTAATGCATTCATAAGATTATTTCTTTGTAGCTTTTTATGTCCCTCCCCCACATTATAAATCCTGCTTTCACTGTATTTAATGTCGGTATAATTTGTGGAGGGGAAAGGGGAAAAATTCGTTTAAATAAGGATACAGGTGGACCCATTGCAACACTGAGAAGTACAAATTGTCATGTCGAAAACGAAGTTTACAACTTTGGTTGGAGTGGGAGGATTAGGTGAGGAGTGGGGGGAGGCTGGGAAGTGATGAGAAGGGGAAACATATCAAAGGAGGAGGCTACAATGCTTGATAAGAAATGTACTCACTATCTTTCCCATGTAATTTTAACCCCTCTGTTCATTATTTTCACAATAAAAAATAAAAAAAGAAATAATGTGCCATTTGAAGAGGAGCATAAAACAAAAGGAAATAACTTTGTTTTAAACATGTTCTAGTCTAGGGACTAGGAACGTGGCTCAGTGTTCGAGCACTTGCCTTGCATGCATGAGGCCCGGGTTTGATTCTTTAGCGCCACATAAGCAAATATAAGCCAGAAATGGTGCTATTGCTCAATTGTTAGAGGGCTAGCCTTGAGTTGAAGAGCTGAGTTACAGCGCCCCGGCCCAGAATTCAGGCCCATGAATACACTCCCCCCCCCCCCAAAAAAAAAATTCTACTGCAAAGAAACAAAGCCATGGAGGTTTTAAAGTCTTATTGATGTATATTTCACCCCTGAGATGATTCCCTTGTTGCAGGTGTCAGTTATCAATTCCTTTAATTTAGTCCTGAGTTCTCCAGAGCAAGAAGCATTCCAAAGAAGCATTCAGTGATTATGATCAGGAAAAGGAGCCTCGTCTCAGATCAGTACTCCTTTAAGGAGGGTTCCAATGAAATATCTGGGTTTTTTTTTATTTGTTTGTTTGTTAAGTTTGTGTTGGTTCTGGGGCTTGAACCCAGATGCTGGACCCTGTCCCTGAACAGTTTTCTTTCCTGCCCACCAGACCCAAATCTAGTATTCTACTTCTTGAACCAAAACTCCACTTCTGGCTTTTTTTGCTGTGTAATTACAGATAAGACTTTGACAGACTCTCTTGCCAGGGTTGGCTTTGAAGTAAGATAATAAGAAAGCCAAGTGACATCAACTGTATAGACTTCTCTTTTCAAACATGAACTATTAGGTGAAGTTTATTTTAAAGCTAATATTAGACAATTGTTTTCTTTTTTATTGTGAGAATACCGTTCAGAAGTGTTACAATTATATTGGCAACATAACAAGTACATTTCTATTCAAGCATTGTTTCCTCCTCTTTGTTTCCCCATCCCATCACTTCCTGTACTACCCCCCTCCCCACTCCCGGTCTTCCCCCCCCAACACACCAAAGTTGTAAAGTTCTTCTTTCGACGTTACGACTTGTACATCTCATTGTTGCAATGGGTCCACCTGTATCCCTAGTTAAATGATTTATTATTAGAGAATATGTCCAGCAAATAATCCATCACATTACTCAGCAAAATTATTTCTACTGAATCATTTTGGAATTATTTGTATTGCTTGGGAGGATTATTGATCTTTTCGTTCCTTTTGGGGAAACTTAAAGTCATATTTCACCTTTTTTATTGGTTGTGGGACTTGAACTCTGATCCTGGGTGCTGTCCCTAAGCTCTTCAGTTCAACTTGAGGGTACTACCACTTTAGTTACATTACCACTTCTGGGTTTCTGTTGGTAAACTGAAGATTAGGGTCTCATGGACTTTCCAGAGCAGGCTGACTTTGAACCACAATCCTCTGGTCTCAGCCTCCTGAGTGGCTAGGATTACAGGTGCAAACAACCAGCACCTGGCTCATATTTGCATTTATGTGCACTGAATAACACTGTGTTGACAAAGAATGGAAATTTTAATCAAATGATGACATTGCAGCTTTTCAGAAAAATTGAGATAGCAATAAATATGTCCTTCATTTCCATTTTCTTACATTAATGACTCATGAGCTCTGGGACCCTTATATTAGCATCCTCTGACATCTGTATAGGTGAAATTAGTATCAGGAAATGTTCATAGAGAAATATAGAAAGACTGTGATTTTTAGAAAGCAAAGGAGATCATCTATGAAAGAACAGCATAGAAGGAGATACATTTATCACACAGAGATTAATAACTAGCCTAAGAAATTTAGAATACTAAAGACAATGAGGAAAAGCTTAGTTGACAACAAGTTCTTCAATAACCAAAAATAGTTCTCTAGAACAGTTTCTGGTATACCTTAGTTACTATAATTTATTCTTTACATCTGCAGTTATTCTTTATCTTCTGTCACAACACTTAATTAGCTTCTGCCTTTATGGTGCCATAACTGACCAAAAGTTTCAAAATCACACATAGACTACCCTATTCTTTGTGATTAGCAGTGATGACACAAAATCCTGGAATTGTTGAATTTCCAGAATTAATCTTAACCTGACATCTAAGCACATTCCTGGCATTAATAGCTATGACTTAATGAACAAAACTTTTTTCAACACAGTATAAGTACATGAATTAGGGACTATTTTCAAGTGTCAGTATGGAAGGAGCAATTATATATTACAAGTATGGGTTCTTTATTTTGCATTTACTAACTAAATGTTTTTATTTTGTTTTGTTTTGTTTTTGTTTTGCCAGTCCAGAGGCTTAAACTCAGGGGTAGGGAATTATTCCTCAGTTTTTTTCTTTTTTCTTTTTTTCTTTTTTTTTTTTGCTCAAAGCTAGCACTCTATCACTTGAGGCACAGCACCACTTCCAGAATTTTTCTTTTTATGTGTTTACTGAGGAATTGAACCCGGGGTTTCATGCATGATAGGCAATCACTGTACTATGAAGCCACATTCCAGGAGCCCTAAATGACTTTCTTAAGATGGCATTACATTTTTATTCAGTAAATATGTATCATAATTATGGCCAGGTGCTAGAAATGATGGCGAAATCAATACAATACAATAAGTCCAGTGAGGCTGGATGGACAATGAAGAACTGTCATGGTCTAGCCAAGGCACAGAGGGGCTTATCTCATGGAGCTGTTTCAACAGGCTGAGCAAGACAGCACCTCACCTACCGCCCACCTCCAGAATGAGAGGGCCACCTTGGGTTCTAGCCACATGGGGATGCTGAACCCCCTCCTCTAGCACCCATTCAACCAGTTCATGTGAAAGAGGGAGAGAAAAAAGTCACAATTACAATTAAGAAGTTTGCTGGTGGCTTAGAACTCTAATCCTAACTACACAGGAGGCTGAGATACGAAGATCATGGTTCATAGCTGCCCCGGCAGGAAAGTCTATGAGACTCTTGTATCCAAAGAACTACCAGAAAACCGGAAATGGTGCTGTGGGATCAAGTGGTAGAGTGCTAGCCTTTTGCTGAGGAGCTCAGGAACAGTGCCTAGACCGAGATTTCAAGCCCCACGACTGACAACAAGTGGACTTCCTACCACCAGAAGTCTACTGAATAACAATCATTGTCTTAGGGAGCATGGTAGTGAATTCAGGCTGAGCTTCCTGTGAAGTTGAAGTCATAAGCACGTCACCTGGCTTCTTTGTGCCTCCGTTTCCCTAAGCTGCAAAACTCCACACAATGAAGGATCCCCTTCCATATGGGGATAGGGTAATGATGAAAGAGAGCCATGTTTTGTTTCATAATCCCACATTTGTTGCACGATTAATAGAAGGCCCCATCTGAGCCCTTTCCGGGTATCTTCTTGTCATTTGCTCACAGAACTGCAGAGAACCTTATCTGAAGGCTGCTCCCTATGTGCCTAGCCATGTTCCAGAGATCCCTCTGCATAAATCCCTTGTTTCCTAACAACTATCCTGTGAGGAAAATGAGGTCTGATGGTTGCAGCCCTACCCAGAGCTTCACCTATGGTCAATAATCGGCTGCTGTGGCATAAAAGTTGGGGATAAGCCATCTAAATTGAAGATTGAGCATGTTGCTACATGTCTACCATCCCAACTACAGATGACCAGGCCTGGAGGAGCATACCTGTCACAGATAGGAGGACCTCGATCCAGCCCAGCCAGAGCATATATTGAGTCTTTGTTTCAGAAATGTCCAAGACAGAAAGTTGGCTCCTCAGAGCCAGGGAGAGGAAACAAGCAGGGGTCATGGTGCCCCCAGAGGGGTTCTGACCTCGGTCGGGGTGGTTTGGGGGCAGCCACTCACCTGTGCTGCTGGGAGAAGCTGCTGGAGGCTGCTCCAGGTGGGGCCTGCAGTGATGGCAGTGGTATTGTGGACAAATGGGCCCAAAGTAGAGAACCAGGTCCAGGGATCAGGCTGGGACTTTAATCGGGCTGAAATCTCAAAACTTGGGAAAAGGGGAAAGTGGCTGGGGCACAGGCAGGCTTCTCAATTTCCTACTATACTCTGAAGTCTCCTTGAGCTTCTTCCTCACCACTCAAACACTTCACCTTCCTCAACTGCTGGTGGTGGTGTAAACTAACAGTGGGAATCCTGGTGCTACTAGGCAGCATGGAATATGGGTGTGGCCACCATTCTTGTATCCCATTGGTCAGAAAGAACCATGAAAGAATGGGGGTGTGGCCGGAATCCTGTGATGCATGCAGCATGGGCAGAGTCAAGAAGTTATCATCTCCCCAGCCCTTTTCCCAGGGAAGAATGTCAATTCAGTTGGAGACAAGAGGGTGACCAGCTTTAACCGGATGGCTGCACAGATTATTGTGCATGTCTGTTTGTTGCCAGTCCTGGACCTTGAACTCAGGATCTGGGCACAGTGTGTAAGCTACTTTTGCTCAAGCCTGGCCCTCAAAACTGGAGCCACAGCACTTCTGGCTTTGTTGTCAAAAAGTTGGAAAGGGGTCTCAAGGACTTTCCTGCCTAGGATGACATCAACCATGATCCTCCAATCACAGCCTTGTAAGTATCAAGGAGGACTGCTGAGAGCCACTGGTGCCTGCTTAATCATTGGTCTTGCTGATGTTCTTGGACAAACAGGTTAGTTCCCTATCCTTGTGTTTAAGTGGTGGGAGCTGTAGCCCACAGTTCGAATCCTGGTCCTCCCACCTCCAAATGCCAGGAGATCCAAAAAACTTACTCTTATCCATATGATTACCAATGGAATGTGATGTGTGCCATCATTGAATGAGCAGTTCTTGAATGATTCCAGTATAAAATTATACACAATTATAGGACACTGATCTATGTTAGTTAATATTTTATTGAGCATTTAAACCATCACATTAATAAAACGGAGGCATAATGAAATAACTAAGAAGATGCCATTTTTCTGCCAGGAGTGGTTTTGGAACTCATGGTCTTGGTAACTCTGATGCACTATGTGGGAAGGGAAAGCTGGTTTCCTTGACGTCAAGAAATTCAAGTCTGTTCCTTAGGTCTGAAATAGACCCCCACCACTAGAAAACATCCTATTCATGTACAATTTACATATATTATTTATATTTGTAAGCATATGTTGACTATATTTCATTCAGTGCAGTTATTTAATTTTTTGTTTCATGCATTGCATTAAACATTTATTTTATTGACTATTATGTCACATAAAACATTGATTACATGCGTCTGGGAAGGTAGCTTAGTGGTAGAGTGCTTGCCTTGAATGCATGAGGCCCTGGGTTCGATTCCTCACAGGCAAAATGAAAAAGGCAGAAGTGGCGCTCTGGCTCAAGTGGTAGAGTGCTAGCCTTGAGCTGAAGACCTGAGGGACAGAGCCCAGGCCCAGAATTCAGGCCCCACGATCAGACCCCCTCCCAAAAAAAGAATTTATTACATTAATTACGTAGGACATATGTCTGCATATGTATTCCACTTCATACCTGACACCCAGGATTTTCACAGAAAACCAAAACATGTGTCACCATCAGCTTCTTACCCCACAATTCATTTTTTGGCAGTGCTGGCATCTGAACTGATGGCCTACAAGCCTACAAGGCCCAAATCATGAATGGGTGAGTGTCAGCACTCCATCCTTGGGCAAATTCAGCTGACAGGCTGTTCCCAGGACCTGATATCAAGCCCCAGGCGTTAACAAAAAAATAACATTGATATGCAGTTGGCAGTACGTTAATAAAGATATATCTTTATCAAGTGTAAGATATATCTATATATTATTCAGTTATATAGATTACATTCCTACCAATTCTTGGGTTTTAATTATGCATCCATGTAATTAATATTATTGTTTTCATCCTTAATGAAATCAGTGTCCTGAAATTATTGTGTTCCTGTAAGTAATAATATTCTTTTAATGCTTCATAAATATTACATAAAGTCTATTAGCCTCCTGAAATGATGCTGTCTAATTTTATAGGATCATCATTCACGATCAACTCATTCAACCGTGACATTGAAAACATTCCATTGTTATTCCTATGGATGGGGGACCATTTTCTTAATACCACCTGCCATTGGTTGGAGTCAAGACGGGGACTTGAAATCAGGGACTATGTTGCCACCTTGGCCTGTGGCCTCCACAATAGTCTGGCAGCATTCCGCAATGCAAAATGAAGTACCCTTTGCAACAGTGTCATTCAGACCCATGAGGGTCACCGTGCAAAGGAAGAAAGCATAAAAAGGCCACATTTTTTCTGTGCATTGCTTTCCATGCAAGGCCTGGGGGTCTAGGATCCCAGGAGCAGCTCTAGGTCTAGTGCCTGCACCCCAACCTATGGTGATCGAAGCTGAGCAGAGTTGCTACAACCTGAGTTCAAGCCCCATATTGAGAAAAGTAAAAATTTTTTATAAAGCTCCTTGGCTTGCAATTCGTGCCGTTTACTCTTCTATGCTTTGGACTTGAACTCAGGATGTGGGTAAATCTGCAGCAATGTGGATGAAGGGGAAGATCACCGTACTTGAAGATAAGAAAGTCAGGCATGTTCACTAGTCCTGAATTCAAGCACAAGCCCTGGAAAACATACTAATTATATACATTGTAAAGATAGGATTTATACTTACCTGTAGATGTTCAGTCCATAGTTGTTTGGTGTGGTTGTTCCTTGTATTTTTTGTTTTATTCATTTATTTACCATTGATTGTACTATGATGAAACCCATTATGTTTATTTCATTGATGACATCCTATCACAGAGCGTCTAGATTTGTAGAAATGTTCTCCACCATGCCAGGATTCTCAGGATCACTCAGGATATTCAGAAAAAAGGAAAACAAGTTTCACACTTGGCTTCTTACTCCACGATCCACTTGTTGGTAGTGCTGGGATCTGAACTCAGGGCCTGGTAGGACTAATTGGCCAATAAGTCAAGGTGATCACACTATCCTGTGAGCAACTAAGGAGCTAAGCCAGTCCCAGGATCTGACACTGATCCCCAAAGTGGTCCACTATAGTCATAAATTCATAATTTAAACATACAATCTATATTGACATACATCTGTCAACAGCATATTGTGTTTAGTGAACTTCTCCTTATTTTGTATCTACATCATGGAGGTATTGTGTATTTTACTAAGTATGGTGACAGGTATAACTGTGCTGACATGGATGACGAAAGGTTCCCATGGTTATAGGGTTGTCTATGAATTCTCCTTCCTAGTTGATACTCAGGACTTTCAAAGGAGAAGAAAACGTGTGCAACAACTGGCTTCTGACATCAGGATGAATCTTTTGTCAGTGCTAGGATTTGAACTCAGGTGTGGGTAGCTCTGTTGCACTGTGGGTGAAGTTGAAGCTCACCATCCTTGAAAACTAGAATGTCAGACCTGCTCCAGGGCCTGATTTGAAGCCCAGCACTGGACAAAATTACAAGCCCACCTTTTTTAAACATAGGACCTCTCTTTACCTACAGGTGTGGTATGCATCTTGCATTCAGTGTAATTATTCTTTTTATTTTGTGTCTTATTTATTGATGTATTGTGCATTTTATTGAGTATGGTGACAGATATAACTGTGCTGACATGGATGACAACCTATTCCCATGGCTATAGAGTTGCCTATATAGCATTTTCCATCCTCAATGACACCCAGGACATGCACAGAACATGAAAACCCGTGCAACCCTAGGCTTTTCACATCAGAATGAATCTTTTGGCAGTGCTGGAATTTGAACTCAAGGCCTTGCAGGCTCAATTGGTTAATGGGTCATGGTAAGCACACCAGCCTGTGAGCCTCTAAGGAGCTAGGCCATTCCCGGGACCTGAGATTGATCCCTGGTGGGGGACAATATTGTCATAAATTCATAATTAAACAGAGGATCTATATTTCCAAACATGGGTGGGTGGCATCTTGCGTTTGGTGTAGTCATTCTCTTTATTTTGTGTCTTATTCACTGATGTATTGTGTATGTTCTTAAGTATAGGTTGACAGATATAACTGTGGTGAACTGGATGACAACCTATTCCCATTAGAGTTGCCTATACCTTCTCCATCTAGCAGAGACCCAGAATTTGTGCAACACAGGAAAACAGGTGTAACAACTGTCTTCTCACATCAGGGTGAATTTTTGGCAGTGTTGGGACTCGAACTCCGGTCTTAAGAGGCCCAACTTCACAGTGGGCCCACGTGATCACACCAGACTGTGAGCCAGTAAGGAAGCTGGGATGTTCCCAGGAACTGAGATCGAGCCCTAGAGAGGCCAAAATAGTCCTCAATGCATCATTGAAACATGGGATATATATTCACAGTCGTATGTGGACTGCATCATGCATTGAGTGTACTTATTGTCTTTATTTTGTAAGCTATTCATGAATGTATTTTGTATTTTCTTGCGTATATGATGACAGGTATAACTGGGCTAATATGTATAACAACTTATTCCCATGACCACAGGGTGGCCCATGCATTCGCCATCCTAGCAGGGACCCAGTACTTGCACAGGAAATGAAACAGGTGCAACGATTGGCTTCTGGCATCAAGATGAATCTTTTGGCATTTCTGGGATCTGAACTCAGGCCTAGCAGGCACCATTGGTGAATGGTTCCACATGAGCAGACAAGCCTGTTAGCAACGAAGGAGCTACGCCTTCCCAGTACCTTCCCAGTACCTGAGTTTGAGCCCCCCTGGGGGGAGAGTGGTGAGCACAATAGTCACCCATCCATAAGCTGAAAGTAGTATGCAAATAAGTATATAGAGTAGGATTGATGGTGACCTGTGATGGAATCCAATCTGTGTGACTACTGATTCTTGGATCTTTCCTGATGCCTCCATTTCATGACTGTGATTATTATTGTCACGCTTCATCAACTCTCCTTTACAAATAACCTATACCCCATGAGTCTTGCCTATCATTTCCTACTTGCATCATGCACGAATTACTCATTCAAGGATGAGATAGATTGCATTCTATGACTCTTCCTAGGTCCAGAAATGAGTATCTCCGGATCTCCCGCCATTCCCTCTTCAAAAGGGGGCTGAATTCAAGCCTCATGCCTGGAAAAGATACTCCTTATATACATTTTAACGATGGGATTTATACTTCCATACAGATGTTCAGTCCATATTGTGTTTGGTGTGGTTATTCATTTTATTTCTTGTTTTATTCATTTATTTACCATTTATTTTATTGACTCTGATGACATCTATACTATTTATTACATTGTTTACATCCTATCACATAAAATACAGATTTTAGATATGTTCTCTATCATGTCTGGCAGTGTGAGGATCTGAACCCGTTGTCTAGCAGGCCCAATTCATGAATGGGTGAGTTTCAGCATGGCAGCCTCTAGACAATGAAGCTGTCAGGTGTTTGCCCAGCACTGGGATCAACCCCAAGGTTTGGCCAAAATAGCAATACATGGATAGGCAGACGGTGGTATACAAATAAATATATATTGGTAAAGAGTGCCAGAGCCGTCTATCTATGATTGAATGACAACTACTACGTTCCTACCAATTCTTAGGTATTTATTATCCCACCATTGAAGGAATATTATCCTTTTCCTGCTTAATAACATTAAGGCCAATCAGCATTCTAGGATTATTGAATCCAATTTTAGACAAGACCGATGCATGAACTCCTCTTTTAATCAGTATTCCTATGCATAGGAATGAGTCTCTTGTGATCTCCTGCCATTGGTATCAGGACTGGGATTTGAACCCAGGGCATATGTTGACAGGTTGGCCTATGGCTTCACTGATAGCCCACCAGCCATCAGCAAGGGTAGGTCAGGTCCACCTTGCAGCCATGTCATTCTGACCCAGGATGGTTACCGTCCAAAGAAAAAATTCATAAATCCCCAGCACTCTACAGCTTGCCACTTTTTGTGCTTTCCAGGGTTTTTTTCTACCTGCAAGAACTCTGGGCCTAGGATCTCAGGGTCGGCTATGGGAGATCCAAGCTGAGGCAGAGTTTAAACGAACTGAGTTCAAGCCCCATGGTTGTAAAAAAAAAAAGAAAGAATAAAGAAAAAACATTATTTAAGTAAATTAAAAAAAATAAAGCTCCCTGGTTTGGAATTTCTGCCAGTTTTCTTTCCTAGCCTGGGATTTGAACTCAGGGTCTTGGTAAACTTGTAGCAATGTGAGGGAAGAGTTGCTAGAGCTTGAGGTCAAAACCAACCAAAAATGAAAAACTAAGTCACTGACCTCGGCAGGCGGAGGTAGTTGTGGAGATGGGAGGCAAGGGATGGTAGGGGGAAAAAAAAGGAGGAGTCAACAATGCTCAATTGGAAACGTACTCCTTGCTCCTGTAACTATAACCCCTCTGTAAAACATTTTTGCAATAAAAAAGTACAAAAAAGAGAAACAATATAGTTCTCAGAGAAGCACTTTAGAGGTAAGGAAAGTATGTCTGAATAGCTGTACAAAATTCTACACTGCTTTTTTTTTAAATGTTCAGTATGGAACTGAGTAAACATGATTGCTTCCATTAAAAAAAGTAAGTCACTATTGAAACTGGGGCCAGTATTTCTGCCATTACTAGGATTTGAACTCACCATCCAGGTAACTCTTACACCATGGGTGAAGGCGAAGCTCACTGTCTTTGAGGAAAAGAAATTCAGGCTAGGGTTCCCAGGGCCTGAATGAAGGCCCTGCAATTGAAAAGATATTTCTATACATGTGTAATATATGATATACACTTATGTATGTTAATTTCATATTATGATTTTATTATTGATTTTGTATTTTATTTTTCTTTGATTCATTAATTGATTATTGTATTTAGCATATTATTCACATAATATTTATTACATTTTGCAGAGCTATAATAGAATTCTATACAACAATTTAGGACATTGACTCATTTTTCATTAATATTTTATTAAGTGTTGAAACATAATACATAATTAAATGGATGCATTGGTCACAGTTTTCACATGTTTAGAGACTCTACCAAGTATGAGCTTTGTCCAATCTTTGGACTTCTTCCTATTGGGATTTCTTTAGATGATTTATAGTTAGAAACCTTTTCCTGAGGATAGGCAAGTGAGGGGTAAAACTGAAAGGATGGAGCTAGAAATGTGGCTTAGTGGTAATTAGCTCGCTTAGCATGCATGTATGCCAGGGTTTGAATCCTCAGTGCCACATACTCAGAAAAAGGTAGAAACTGTGGAGTGGCTCAAGTAGCTAGCCTTGAGATAAAGGAACTCAGAGACAGTACCTAGGCCCTAAGACCAAGCCCCAGGACTGTCAAAAACAATAGACCAGATGCCAGTGTCTTACACATGGAACTCTAGCTTCTCAGGAGGCTGAGAGGTGAAGATCACAGTTCAAAGACAGCTTAGCCAAGGAAAGCCTGTTAGACTCCTATCTCCAGTGAACCACCCAAAGATCCCATGTGGTGCTACTACTCAAGTGGTAGAGTGTTCGGCTTGACCTGAGGGTCTAAGAGACAGTGCCCAGGCTTGAGTTCAAGACACACTATTGGGAAAAAAGTGAGGGTTAATCCAGGTACTTTTCCTATTTGCTAATTATGAGATCCTTCTTTGGAAAATGAACACTGATGTATACCAGAATTGGAGTCAGAGCTTAAGGTTCAAGTGTAACACATCCATATGTCCAGCCTTTCAGACTCTAGCATTGTAATCTTGTGTCCAACAGGGTTCTGAAAGGTCCAATGTTGAAAGGCTTAATATGCTCCCCAAGCCCATTGTGATAGCAGATGACTTGTACTGTCAAGGTCATTACAGCTCTGAGTCAGGCAGAGCACCAGTAGTTCAGGCCTGTCACCCTAGCTCAGGAGACTGAGGTTTGAGGATCACAAGGTGAAGCCAGCCAGGGCAGGAAACTCTATGAAACTCTGACTTCCACTTCTGAAAGATCAGATGTTCAAGAGCTTCCTTTGTTTCCCTTGGTGATGAGAAGTACTTGCACTCTAAATGTTCTTAGAATTCTTGAGCTATAGAAGCAGGAAAGAAATATTGACCCACCTTGGGTTCACATGAAGTTCTCAGGCTCCAAACCCTAGCCCCGTTAGCAGAAAGAACTCCAGTGTAACACTGTAATTGAAGGACAGAAAACAGTTTCAAAACCAGGCTAGGTGGAGAGACCAGGCCTACAGTATTGGGAGGCAGAATGTACACATTCAACAGATAAGTGAGCAGTAAAACCACTTCATATATTCCAGGAAATGCCAGCAATGGGAGGAAACCTAAAACACTTGTTAGAGTTACACCAGGGTCAGGCTTTTCTCAGCCTCTTCAAACAATGACTAATTAACATTCTTCCCACAAGTGAAGGGAGAATCAGGCTATCTTAGGTTACCAATAGAGCCAGTTTAGTCTGGGAGAGGGGAGGAACAGAGTAGAAAAACCCTGCTCTCTGGTCTTAGGGAGTGGATTTTTGACTATCCATCTGTCAGATTTGAAGGCCCTTCTTCTACCTCTGCCAGTCCTTTCTCCTTCCTTCATTCTCCACATAATTACTTCAAATCCCCAGACCAACTAGAGTAAGGGTGGTTTCTCTTCTTTCTCCAAGCATCTGAGTTAGAACCTGGCTCTGCCCAATTGGCTCTAGTTTCCTTGGCCGCCTGAGAAGTGGGAAAGAAAGACTTCTTGCTCTCTGGTTGTGTGAAGGCAATGCTGGTGTCCTGTCACACTGCAGAAGGCCTAATGACTGGGAATTGTTCCCTTCTTTCCTTCTGAAATCCAAGACTAGATATCTATCTATCTATCTATCTATCTATCTATCTATCTATCTATCTATCTATCTATCTATCTATCTATCTATCTATCTATCTATCTATCTATCTATCTATCTATCTATCTATCTATCTTTCTATCTATCCTATGTCTGTCTATCTATCTACCTACCTACCATTCTACCTAGGTATCTCTTTGCCAGTTCTTGGGTTGAACTCAAGGCCTGGGCACAGTCTGTAGCACTCTACTACTTGAGTCACAGCCCCAATTGTGGCTTGTTCTGTGTATGTGCTACCGAGGAATCATACCCAGGGCTTCTTGCATGCTAGGCAAGCACTCTTTCAGTAATCCACATTCCCAGCTCCCTCATCTTTTCCTTAATGGTAGTTTTTTAGGAAAGTATGTTGCCATTTTACCTCCCCAAGTTTAATTTTCTGAATACTGGATACTTCTATGAAACCTGGTCTTCTTTTCCCCTGCCAAGTTTGTTATGGTTCCTGCATTGGCCTCATAACAAAATGTAAATAAAGGCTCTTGAGAGCGTCAGTGTATCATATAAGGACACAGGCCTGGAACCCTGGAAGAGTAAAACCATGTGCCTGAAATGAAGAAAATGATGCAGTATATGAAAGGAGCATATCTGAAATATAAATCAGTAAATAAATGGAGAAGCACTGTATAAGGTCTGTTTGCATTCAGGGAGGTAATATACAGACATAAGTAGGTAGGGCACTGATACATAAAATTGGCCTTCTCTTTTTGAAAATTTTTTGTGGACATCCCAGGGCTTAACCTCAGGGCCCAATGCATTCCTCAGCTGTTTTTCCCAAAGCTGAGGCTTTATCACTGCCACAGCTCCACTTTCAGCCATCTGATCATTAATTGGACATAAGCGCCTCCCAGGCTTTCCTGCCTGGTTTGGCCTGTGTCTCCTTCTCGGCTTTCTCTCTCAAAGCTGGAACTCTGGCCTCTGGACCACTGTTCCACTTCTGGTTTTCTGGTTGTTTCTTGGAGATAAGAGTTTCACATAATTCTTGCTCAGGCTGAATTTGAACGGTGATCTCCCAAACAGGATTCAAGCAGCTTTCCTCAGGGATACACCAAGGAGTCCATCCACACAAACCCTTAGGCTAAATCTCAAGAGGCACTAGAGAAAAAGAGATACATGAAGATGCTTCTAGTGGGTTCTAGATACTTAAGGTTGTAGACACACAACACTCATAATTACTAGATATTTTATAGACAAAAGGAGTAATGCAGACAGTATGAGGATTGCTCCAGCTTTTGGTCTTATCATCTTGAGACAGCAAATTCACTGCAGCTCAATGCTAAGTGACAGAATTGACATGTCCTATGGACATTTGCTCCCAAATCCTGTGACACTCATTTGTCACTTTTGGCTTCAAACATGTGACCCAGAGGAGAAGATGAGGAGAGAAAATCTTTCTCAGGTAAAGCAGTTCTAAAGAACATTGGGTAGTTAATTTATAAATTCAAACCATTGGAATGGCCCTGCTAAGAAGTCAGATTGTCCAGATTAAAAATGAAGAAGAAAAGAAAGAAGGTGCCAGTGGCTTCTCACTGTAATCCCAGCTCCTCAGAGGGTGAGATGTAGAGAATCTGAATTTGATTCCAGACAGATTAAGAAAGTCCATGACACTTATTTCTAAGAGATCACAGAAAAACCCAGAAGTGGGCATGTGACTCAAGAGTAATGCATTACCCTTGAGCAAAATGAGCTCAGGGACAAGTTCTAGGCTCATAGTTCCACCACAAGACTTGCCCCCTCAAAAAGAGCCTGTACTTCCATGTCTTTGGGTATGTATGGATGTATTCCTATAGGTAAAACTCCAGAGTAGCTATGATGAATGGCACCAAACTAGGTAATGTATATTCAATAAAATGATTTCACAAAAGAGACTGTTTTCATGATAGTGCATGTTCCGGGGCTCCCCTCACCGTTCCCAGTGTAACCTGAGGGTTTCTCTGCATCCCAGGCCTGCTGGAAGAAGTGTCTCTCATTGTCTGGACAGGCAGACAAAAGGCCTCAGTCCTGTACAACTGTGTAGCAAACAACTCAGTCCGGGTCAGATAGTGAGGATGAGTGTGGGTGGGCTCTGAAGTTCAGGAGAAATAGGTCTCTTTGTACCCTAAACTATTTCCCCAGTGCTCTGGTTTGACAGGAAGCCTTCATATGTGCCACCTTCTGTGACAGGCCACGTCCTGTGCACTTATCCTGGTTTTGTGAGACTATATTCCAGTGTTCAGATACAGTGCTCAGTATAATTCAAGAGTCCTTCTGGAGGACTAGTAGGGCATTGAACCTAATGAAATGTTTCATTGCCTATGATGATGGGCCTATGATTCCTCTCCTAGGTTTCAGGAAGCTTTGGAAATCCAAGCACATATCTGGTATCACAAAGCTTCCTGTCATCTAGGGCTGGTGAACCTCATCAGGTTTTGAAACATTTGACCTCTCCTAGTTGGGCCCTGGGTGTCTAGGTTTTGGGGTTGAACACAGGGCCTGGGTGCTGACCATGAGCTCAGTGCAGAAGCCTGGTGCTTTACCATTTTGTGTAACAGCATCACTTCTTGTCTGTGTATGTGTGAGTGTGTGTGTGTGTGTGTGTATGTGTGCGCACAAGTGGGAGAGGGCACATAGGCACATACACGATTCTTGGAGGTTGAACTCAGGACCTGAGCACTGTACCTAGTTTCTCTTTTTTAAGTATAGTCCTCTCCTACTTGAGCCACAGAGCCACTTCAGGCCTTTTGTTATGGTTGTGGTCCTGAGAAATCAAACCCACGTTTCATATTTGCAAAGCACTCTAACATTCCCAGCCCTCTACTTCAAGTTTGTTTGTTTGTTTCTGTCTTTTTTATTGTTGTAGAAGATGATGTCTGGGTCTGGGTGCTGTCCTTGAGCTCATCAGCTCAAGTCTTGTGCTCTACCACTTGAGCCAAATGCCACTTCAGCTTTTCTGGTGGTCCATTGGAGCTAAGTGTCTCAAGGACTTTCCTGCTCATGCTGGCTTTGAACCATGATCCTCAGATCTCATCCTCCTGAATAGCTTGGATGACAGACATGAGTGACAAGCACCTAGCTTCCACGTCAGGTTTCTTAGTGGTGAATTGGAGATAATAGGCTCATGAGACCTTCTGTGTATGGGATAGTTTGGAACCTAGGTCCTCAGATCTCAGCTTCCTGAGAAAGCAGGATGAGAGACCTCCGCTATAGACCCCTAGAGCTATTGCCTCTCCATGTAATTAATATTATTGTTTTCATCCTTAATGAATTATTAATTAAATCAACAACAGTTCTGAAACTATTGCATCCATGTAATTAATACTATTCTTTGAATATGTCAAACATATTCATTAAAATCCATTTGCCTCCTAAAATCACTCTATTTATATAGTAGTATTCAGAAACAACTTATTCAACCTTGCCATTAATAATCTTCCGTCGGTATTCCTATGAATAGGAAGGAGATTCTTAGGATTTCCCACCTTTGGAAGGGGTCACGATCGGGCTTCAAACATAGGGCCTATGTTGCCATGTTGGCCTATGGCTTCCTTGGTAGCCCGCCAGCCTTCAGCAATGCCAGGTTACCAACATTTTTCAGCAGTGTTATTCAGACATGATGGCTACCTTGCAAGCAAACAAATGTAAAACCGGCAGCCATCTGCAAGTTGCCAGTTTTTTTTTTTCTGTGTTGCATTAATTATTGATTTTCTTGTCAGACTTTGGGGCCCAGGAACCCAGGTTCGGCTGTGGGTCCAGTGGCTACACCCCAGCCTAGAGTGATCAAAGCTGAGGCAGAATTGCCACAACATGAGTTCAAGCCCTGTGCTTGACAAAATAAAAATACCTACAAACAAACATACATACATACATACATACATACATACATACATACATACATACATACATACATACATACATACATTAAAAATACTTTAAAAATTATGAGGCTCCTTGGCTTGGAATTCATACCATTTTTTCTGCCAGGCCTGGGAATTGAACTCAGTGTCTGGGTAAATCTGCAGCACTGTGCGGGATGGGGAAGATCACCCTTCTGGAAGACAAGAAATTCAGGCTTGTTCCTAGGGCCTGAATTCAAGTCCTAGCACTCGAAAAATTAATATTCATATATATTTTAAATACAAGATTTATATTTACCTACATATGTTTACTGGATATTGCGGTTAGTGTATTAATTTTATTTTGTGTTTTAATTATTTCTTATGTACTTTAGTGAGTATGACTACACTTATAACATTTTTTTGCATCCTATTACATAAGACATAGATGTGCCTATGTATTCTACATCATTCCTGAGTCCCAGAAATTTCACAGATAAGGAAAACAAGTGGGACAATTGGCTCTCCGCCAGGATTAAGTTTTTGGCAGTTTTGTGACTTAAACTCAGGCCCTAGCAGGTCCACTTCATGAATGGGTAAATGTTAGCACACCAGTCTGATGCAAGAGAAGTTGGCGGGCAAATTTGAGGACCTGAGATCAAGCCCTAGGAATGGCCAATATAAAAACAGATAGATGTTTAGATTGCAGTGTGTGTGTGTGTGTGTGTATGTGTATGTGTATTTACAAATGTGTATGCATCTATAAATGTATACAGAGAGAGACAGGTAGACATTTATGCAGACTCTAATGTATAACCCTATATAAAGGATGATCCCTTTATCTTATTTCTATATATTATATTACTACCAATTATTTAGTATAAAATTATGCCTCCATTAATCAATTATAGAAGAAGACTTATAAAGTATTAATCAATGACCTATATTTATTGAATACAATCTTAAACTGTAATGACTAGCTAATTAGTACTTCAGTTAATACATTTCAAACATTCTATTAGTGTTCCTATATATAGGAATAAGTTTCCTAGGATCTTCAGCCATGTGTAGGTGGCAGTCCCAGGATTGAAATCCCAGGATTGAACTCAGAGCCTAGGTGTCTAGGTTGGGCTCAGGCTTCACTGAGAGCCCTAAGCCTTCATCAATGCAAGCTCACATACAATTATCAAGCTGAGTCATTGAGGCCCAGGAGGGTCACAGTGCTAAGGAAACAAAGGTAAAACTGTTATGTAAAACTTCCTGATTTTTCCTCCTCCATTTTTGTTTGCTTGTTGTATTTTTGCCAGCGCTGAGAGTTGAACTCGGGTCTTAGAATCCCTGGATTATCTGTGGGTGTAAATGCTGCACCCCAGCCTAGGGTAATCATGGTTTAAGACACAATAAAATGCTTCCTTGAGCAAAAGGAGCTCAGTGAAAATGTCTAGGCTCACAGTTCAAGTCTCAGTACATGCCACAAAAAAAGAGCCAGTAACTCCATATGTCTGTGTATGTATGCCTGTATTTATATCAGTGAACATCAGAGTCTCTATGAAGAAATGTAGCCAGCTAGGAAGTTTGCTTTGAATAGAATGATTTCATAGTACAGCGAGTGCTTTCAAGACAGTGCATGTTCTGGGGCTCCCCTTATTGTTCCCAGTGTAGCCTGAGGGGTTCTCTATACCCCAGCTGCTGGAGGAAGTCTGCTTCATTGTTGGAACAGGCAGACAAAAAGCCTCACTCCTGTACTGCTGTGTAACAAACAATTCATCCAGGCCAATTATTGAGGATGTGTACGGGCAGGCTCTGAAGGTCAGGAGAAGGAGAAAAAGGCCTCTTTATACCCCAAGCTATCTCTCTCCCCAGTGCTCTGTTTTTTTTTTTTTTTGTTTTTGATTTTGTTTTTTGGTCGGTAATGGGGCTTGAACTCTGGGCTTGGGCACTGTCCCTGCACTCTTCAGCTCAAGGCGAGCGCTCTACCACTGGAGCTGCAGAGCCACTTTCGGTTTTCTAGTGGTTTATTGGAGATAGGAGTCTCATAGTCTTTCCTGCCCAAACTGGTTTTGAACCGTGATCCTCAGATCTCAGCCTCCTGAGTAGCTAGGATTAGAAGCGTGAGCCACCAGCGCCAAGTCCAGTGCTCTGATTTGACAAGAAGCCTTCATTTGTGCAACTTCAATGGCAGGCCAAGTTCCTGCACTCATCCTATCATTGTAAGATTGTGTTTCAGTGTTAAACCAAACTGCTAAAATTAATTCAAGAGTCCTTCTGGCAGATAATTAGGGATCTGAACCTAATGAAATGATTCATTATTGGCAATGGTGCCTCCGTGTGTGTGTGTGTGTGTGTGTGTGTGTGTGTGTGTGTGTGTGTGTGTGTGTGTGTGTGTGTATGTGTGTGTGTGTGTGTGTGTGCTTGAACTCAGGACCTAACCACTGTACCTGAGTTTCTCCTGTCCAAGGACAGCACTCTACCACTTGATTAACACAGCCACTTCAGCCTTTTTTTTCTAGGGATGTGGATGAAACCCAGGGTTTCACACATGTAAAGCAGTTTACCCCTAAGAAACAATCCCAGCTCTCCACTACAAGTTTCTTTTTTTTCTTGTAAGTTGGAGGAGTTCAAATCTGGGCCTGGGTGTTGTCTCTGAGCTCTTCAGCTCATGTCTAGTGCACTGTAACTTGAGCTACAGCATCTCTTTAGGTTTTCTGATGGTTTATTGGATATAACCATCTCAAGGAATTTCCTCCCCAGTCTGGCTTTTGTCCGTGATCTGGGATAATTTTTTTAACTCCATAATTTAGTGACTTTAATTTCAAGAGCAGAAATTAACAAACTTTTTGAAAATGTCATTAGAATATTTTAAAATCACTTTCAAAAGTATTTTAAAAGGTACTTTAAATGTCCTTGGATAGAGATGTGCTCATTTCCAGATACAAACATCTCTCTGGCATCATTACATCAAGACTAAAGGAGCATCAGAGCCACGCAACCACCAAGGGGAAAAGGTACCAAGATCCTCAGCTTCCTGAGCAGGCAGGATGATAGATCTCAGCTAAAGAGACCTAAGCCGTGACACTTTGCTGCAAGGGGGTACTTGGCTCCACATAGTAGAACGTTAGCCATGAACCCAAGAAGAAAGTAAACAACTAGGCTCTGAGTTCAAGGTTCATGATATAGAAAACTAAACCAAAACAATTGTCTATAGGAGACAAGGCAATAGAGCTCAGTATATACATAAATTTGGCCCTGCTTTGGGGACATATCTGAGCCTCGACTTTCTCATCTGCACAATCATCTTACTTATGTAGATCTTATAAGGACCAGATGAAAGAATACAACTTGTGAAGGACTCAGCACATAGTACCCTGTGAATGACTCAGCACACAATACCCCATGAACGACCCAGTACCCCGTGAAGGACTCAACACCCAACACCCCAGGAAGGACTCATAACATAGCTGTATCCCACAAACTGTCATTAGAATTAGGGTACTTATCACCATTCTTTCAGATACAGATCACAAACTGCACAAGTATTCACATCTAACAGTTTAGAGGGGTCTTTTTTTGTGGGGAGGGCCATCAGCCTAGGAGATTTCACTCATAGGTTGGAGGTACTGTCCTAAGACCTTTTCCTCAAGGCTAGAGCTCTACCACTTTGAGGCACAGCTCAGAGTCTAGCAGATTTCCTGGCAGGGCTGAGTTTTCAACCCACCAGAGTCTGATCTCACCCTCTGAGCAGCTAGGGGTGAGCCAGCAGTGTCTGGTTCCATGATGCTGAGTTGCAGCTGTTGACCTCTGTCTAAGTCAATTTAGATGGCAGCCATCAGCTTCAGACTACCAGCTTGATCTTTGAGGAGGTATTTGAAATCATGGCCTTCTATTCTTGCAGTTAGAACATTCTAACTTGTTTCTGGTGCCAGTCCTGGGGCTTGAATATGGGCCTGGACACAGTCCCTAAGCTTTCATGCTCAAAGCCAGTGCCCAACTGGTTGAGTAACAGCACTACTTCTGGCTTTTTCTGTGCATGTGATAGTGTGGAATCAAACCCAGGGCTTCATACATACTAGGCGAGCACTCTACTACTGAGCCCCAGGAATGACAAGTGTAGAAATATATATAGATATAGATATAGATAGATAGATAGATAGATTGTTACATACATATATATAAGCATATATGTATGTATGTATATATGTATGTATGTATGTATGTATGTATGTATATATGTATGTATAAAACAAGACAGAGATGTCTGTATATTATTTAATTATATATATGATATTACTACCAATTATTGATAAATTATCCCTTAATTTATTTAAGTATTATGGTTGAATACATAACAAAGTATTAATTGTAAATTAGTCAATGTACTATAATTATTGTGTATAATTTTATCATGTAATCATACACTAGTAATGTAATTGTTACTTTACAACATTCCATTCATATGGATGTATATTGGAATACTTTTCTTAGGATCTCCGGCCGTTGATAGGTGGCAGTCCTGGGATTCGCACGCCGGGCTTAGGTTGCTGGTTTTGGCTATGGCTTCCCTGATAACCCACCAAAGTTCAACAGTGCGAGGTCATGTACACTTTACGGTCCCTGATATTTAGACCCAGGATGGTTGTAAAGGAAAAAGCAATGTAAAACTGCTTTCTGGAACTTCCCAGTTTTATCCTTCTCCTTTTTTTCCCGGCACTATATTTTTTCTTTTTTTTCTGTTTGGGGCCAGAACTCTGGGTCTGGGTGCTGTTCCCCAACTCTTCAGCTCAAGGCTATTGCTCTATCACTTGAGCCATAACACTGCTTCCTGCTTTTTTCTGCTTATGTGGTGCTGAGGAATCGAAACCAGGGTCTTATGCATGCAAGGCAAGCAATCTATAACTGAGCCACCTTCCCAGCACTTCTCCATTTTTTTTGCCAGTCCCAAGATTTGAACTTGGGTCCTAGGATCTCAGGATGGGCTGTGGGTCCAGATGCTGCACCCCAGCCCAGGATGATCAAAGCTGAGGCAGAGTTGCCCGAGCTGAGCTAAAGCCCTAATACTGGCCAAAAGAAATTAAGGCCCTTGTTGGAATTTTGATCATTTTTCTGGCAGGCCTGTGATTTGAATTCAGAGTCTAGGTAAATCTGTGGCACTGTGGGGGAAGAGGAAGCTCACCATCATTGAAGACAAGAATTTCAGCCCAGTTTCCAGTGCAAAAATTCAAGCTCCAGCACTGATAAAAATAATATTCATATATGAGATCTATTTACATACATGGGGTTACTCCATATGACATTTATTACCCTTATGTTTTATTTTGGTTTATTACATATATACCATTTATTATATTTATTACATATCATCACATGGATATATTTGCATGTGGATTATACATCATACTAAGACCCAGGACTTTCACAGAGAAGGAAAAAAAGTATGTGTCAAAATTTGCTTCTTACTCCACATATAATATTTTGGCCATGTTGGTATTTGAACTCACAGCCCATAATGCCGAACTTGTGAACGGGTCAGTTGTAGAACAAAAGCCTTTGGCAAACTGAGCTACCAGCCAGTTCTGAGACCCTGGGAACAAGCCATAATTGTGACTTATATATATAGATATAGATGTAGATGTAGGTATAGATATAGATGGTTAGATAACTGGTTAGATAGATGTGTAGTTTGCAATATATATAAGAGAGAGACAATAAGAGGATATTAAATTATATATATTGTGAATTATTATTAAATTATGCCTCCACTTAATGAAGTATCATGGTTGAATATTTATTAAAGCATTAATGTAAAAGTAGTCAGTATTCTTTAATTGGGATAATTATACTACGGTGCTAGAATGGAAGACATAATCCAATACTTTTTTATATATCCATATGAATGGAATGTTGTAAAGTAACAATTACATTAGTAGTGTATGATTACATTATAAAATTTTACACAATAATTATAGTACAATGACTAATTTGCAATTAATACTTTGTTATGTATTCAACCACAATACTTAAAGTAAGGGATAATTTATCAACAATTGGTAGTAATGTATATATAATTAAATAATATACATGAACTAACTACAAATTTAATTGTTATTTTTATAACATTCCATTAAGCATTCACATGAATAGGAAAGCTTTTCTCAAGATCTCCCTCCATGTGTAGGTGGGAGTCCTCGCATTTGAACTCCAGGTCTGGGTAGTTTACTTCGAAATGCAAACCATTAGAATGACACTGTGAAGATTTCATTTTGTCACAATGAAAAAAAAGAACAAGAAGAAAAGAAAGCCAGGTGTCAAAGCTTCCTGCCTGTAATCCTAGTTCTTCAGGAGTCTGAGCGGTAGAGAATGCCCATTTGAATTCAGCCAGGACAGGAAAGTCTACAGCACTCTAACTTCTGAGGGATCACAGGAATAAAAGATCGCCATGAATGGGGTTGTGAATAAAGGGCAGAGGGCTACCTTTGAGCAAAATGAGCTCAGAGACAGTGCTTAGGCTCCTAATACAACCCCCGGACCTGCCAAAAAATAAACACACACACAAGTAACTCCATGTCTCCCCTTGTATGTATGCATGCATTTCTATCTGTGAATGTCCAGAGTCCCTATGATGAAAGGCACACAGCTAGGAAATTTGCTTTAAATAGAATGATTTCATAGCACAGAGAGTGTTTACAAGACAGTGCATGTTCTGGGACTCTCCTCACTGTTTCCAGAGTAGCCTGAGGTTTTCTCCACACCCCAGGCTGCTGGAGAAAATCTGCTTCATTGTTGGAAAGGCAGACAAAAAGCCTCACTCCTGTACAGCTGTGTAACAAACAACTCCATCCAGGACAATTAATGAGGAGTAGTGTGGGCAGGCTCTGAAGGCTAGGAGAAAAATTCCTCTTCGTACCCCAAGCTATCATTCTCCCCAGTATTTCGTTTTGACAGAAAGCCTTCATTTGTGCCACCTCCCGTGGCAGGCCAAGTTCCCTGTACTTATCGTGTGTTTGTTATAATAAGTT
Organism: Dipodomys merriami; assembly: GCF_024711535.1. Classification (NCBI taxonomy): domain Eukaryota; kingdom Metazoa; phylum Chordata; class Mammalia; order Rodentia; family Heteromyidae; genus Dipodomys; species Dipodomys merriami. The sequence goes on from NW_027204293.1 coordinate 645,940, forward strand.
CCAGTGTTGAAATAACCTACTACAATTAATTCAACGGTCCTTCTGACAGAAAATAAGGGAGCTGAACCTAATACAATGATTCATTATTGGCAACAGTGCCTTCCTAGATTTCTGCAAGCTTGCTAAATCCAACCATATGTCTAATATCACAATGCTTCCAAGCTCATCAGGTTTTGAAACCTTTGACCTCTCCTAAATGGGCCCTGGGTGGCTAGGTTTTGGGGTTGAACACGGGGCCTGGGTGCTGACCATGAGCTCAGAATTTTACCATTTGGTATCACAGCTTCAATTCTGGTATCTGTGTGTGTGTGTGTGTGTGTGTGTGTGTGTGTGTGTGTGTGTGTGTGTGTGTGTGTGTGTGTGTGTGTGTGTGTGTGTGTGTGCATGTGTGTGTGTGCAAACACTTGTCCTGGAGCTTGAACTCAGGACCTGAACATTGTACCTGAGTTACTCCTGTGCAAGGATAGCACTCTACCAATTGAGCCACACAGCTACTTCAAGCTTTTTTCTAGTGATGTTTTACTAAGGAATCAAACCCCAGGATTCATACCTGCAAAGCACTCTACCCCTAAGACACATCCCAGAACTGCACTTCAAGTTTCTTTCTTTCTTTTCTTGAAAGTTGGAGGAATTGAAGTCTAGGCCTGGGAGCTATCCTTGAACTCTTCATTTAAAGCCAAGCAGCCTACCACTTGAGCTACAGCACCCCTGCAGGATTTTGGTAGTTCACTGAAGAGAAGCCTCTCAAGGAATTTCCTCCCAGCCTGGCTTTGGACTGTGATCCTCAGCTCTCAGGCTCTTGAGTGGCTAGGATGACAGGTGCAAGTCACCAGCGTCCAGCTTCCACTTCAGATTTCTAAGTGGTGAATAGGAGACAATAGACTTATGGGACCTTTTGTGTCTGGGAGAGTTTGGAATGGAGATCATCATATCTAAGCTTCCTGAGTAGGAAGGATGACAAACCTCAGCTACAGATACCTAGACTGTAACACTCTGTTGCAAGGAGGTTCTTGGCTCCACGTGGTAAGGTGCTAGCCATGAGCCCAACAGGGAATGGTCAGTGGCTAGGCCCTGAGTTCTAGGTTAATGACTGAGAAAAATAAACCAAAACAATTATCTGATGGAGACAACTTACTAGAGTTCGGTACATACATAATTTTGGCCCTGACATGGGGACATATCTGAGCCTCAAGTTTCTCATCTTCACAATCATCTTACTTGTGGAGCTCTTATAAGAAACAGATGAAAAAATGCACCCTGTGAAGGACTCAGCACACAGCACCTCCTGAAGGACTCATCACATAGCTCTATCCCACACACTGTCATTAGAATTAGGGTGTTTTCATCAGTATTATCATTCTTTGAGAAACACATCCCAAGCCACACAAAGTTCACATCTAATGATTTAGAGGGGTGGCTTTTTTGGGGGGGAGGTGGAGTCAGACACAGGGATTGCACTGGAAGGTTAGGGGTACTGTCCTAAGATAGTTAGCTCAAGGTTAGAGCTCTATCACTTTGAGCCACAGCTCAGAGTTTTGCAGACCTCCTGCCAGGGTGGGTTTTAAACCCACCAGTGTCAGATCTTAGCCTCCAAGTATATTGGATGACAGGGGTGAGCAAGCCAGCAGCATCTGGTTCTGTGGAGCTGGGTTGCAGCAGTTTACCTCTGACTAAGTCAGGTTAGATGGCAGCTGTCAGCACCAGACTCAAGGCTTGCTCTGTGATGAGGTATTTGCAGTGCTATCCTTATGTAGTTGCAGTCAGAACATTCCATATTTTATTGGTACCATTCCTGTGTCTTGAGTAAGAGACTAGACACAGTCCCTCAGCTTTCATGCTCAAAGCTAGTGCTCGGCTACTTGAGCAACAGTACAACTTCTGGATTTCTGTGTGCACATGGTAGTGAGGAATCCAGGGCTTTGTACATACTAGGCGAGCATTCTACAACTGAGCCCTAGGAGTGACAAGTGTATAAACAGATAAATGTGTAGATTCGTAGATAAACAGACAGACAGACAGATAGATGGATAGATAGATAGATAGATAGATAGATAGATAGATAGATAGATAGATAGATAGATGTAGATGCATAAAACAAGAAAGAGATGTCTGTATACTATGAAATTGCATATACAATATTACTCACCATTATTGGCAATTAAATTATTCCTTCCTTTTCAAAGTATCATGATTGAACACATAATAAAGTACTAATTGAAAATTGTTGTGTATAATTTTATAATATAATCATGCACTACCAATTTAATTGTTACATTTATAGCATTCCATTTGTATGGATTTATATGGGAATGGGTTTCTTAGAATCTCGCCATTCATTAGAGGCAATCCCAGGATTCGACCTCCATACCTAAGTTGCCAGTTTTGGCTATGGCTTTCTTAATAGCCCGCCAAACATCAGCAATGCTAGGTTATATTCACTTTCTGGGCCTTGTCATTTGCACTCAGGAAGGTCACAATACAAAGGGAAAAAAAAGTAAAACCGCCTTCTTGAACTTCTCAATTTTATGTTTCTACATTTTATTTTTTTCCCAAGCCCAAGAATTGAACTCCGGTTCTGGGATATAAGAGTCGGCTGTGGCAAAGATGCCAAGACCTGAGTGCAAGCCCTGTGCTCGGCTAATAATAATAATAATAATAATAATAATAATAATAATAATAATAATAATAATAATAAGGCCCTGGATGGAATTTGCACCATTTTTCAGGAAGCCTTGTATTTGAACTTAGGGTCTGGATAACTCTGTGGCACTGTGGGTGAAGGGGAAAGGATCACCGTCCTTGAATACAAGAAATTCAGATCGGTTCCCAGGGCTTGAATTGAAACCCCAGCTCTGGAAAAAGTAATATTAATATATAAGACCTATTTACATACATAGGTATACTGCATATGTTGTTTATTACATATATATGTTTCTTTTATTACATCATATCACATAGGATATATTTGCATATGGATTATACATCATATTGAGACCCAGGACTTTCACAGAGAAGGAAAAAAAATGTGTCAAGATTGGCTTCTGACTCCAGGAATAAATTTTTGGCCATGCTGGGATTTCAACTCATGGCCTACAATTGCCAATCCAAAAATGGGATCACAATCTTAGCACACCAGCCTCCAGCAAACTGAGCTGCCAGGAATTTCTGAGTACCTGTGATCAATCCACAGGTGTTCCCAATAGTATAAACATGCATAGAGAAACAGGGAATGTGCAGATATTAAATTGTATATATATATATATATATATATATATATATATATATATATATATATATATATATATATAATACCAATTATTAGTTATTAAATTATGCCTCCATGTAATACTTAGAAAAGCGTTAATTAAAAATTAGTCAATATCCTTCCATTAGGGGAATCATACCATGGATCTAGAATGGAAGATATTAATCCAATAATTTTTGTGTGGCATGAATTAGAATAGAATAGAATCATGAATTAACTGAAAATTTATTTATTACTTGTATAACATTCCATTATCATTCACATGAATAGGAATGAGTCTGTCAGAATCTCCTTCCATTTGTGGGTGGCAGTCCTAGCATTCGAACTCCAGGCCTGGGTAGTTTACTTCGGATGCAAACCATTGGATTGACACCGTGAAGATTTCAGATTGTTACAATTACAAAAAAGAACAATAAGAAGAAACGAAACCCAGGAGCCAGGGGCTTTTGCCTGTAATACTAGCTCCTCAGGAGGCTGAGATGTAGAGAATGCCAATTTGAATTCAGCAAGGGCAAGAAAGCCCGCGACACTTTAATTTCTAAGAGATCACAGGAAAGGAAAACATGAATGGGGCTGTGGCTTAAGGGCAGAGTACTACACATGAGCAAAAGGAGCTCAGGGACAGGGCCAAAGCTCATAGTACAAACCCAGAACTGCCCCCTCCCCCCTAAAAGGAGGCAATAATTCCATGTTTCTGTGTATGGATGATGATGGATGGATGATGGATATTCAGCAGGTTGCCCATGCCCAGCCCCCCAACCTGGGCAAGCATGGAAAAGCCCTCAGAGAGTACTAAGTCTGAGCCAGAAGCTTGAACAAAGCATCCTTCTCTGCCATTTAATAACTGAAGTCTTATGTTCTGGATGAGGTGTCCCATCGGGATACATAGCACACAGTCACTGCCTCCAAGGAGACCACAGTTCCTACATTGTAGGAGTTTTCGAAGGTTCTGGCTCCATATTCTCTATCCCTCTGCAGGATGTGAGCCTAGACCTCTGGGGCCTGGTGGCTATCACTAATTAATCATTCCTCATTGCTAAGTCATAGGCTCGTCCCAAATCTTGGCAAAAATATGAAATAGTAAGCTATTTCTATACCAAAAGAGGTATGCCAATAAATCCCACTCTCATAGAAGTGGGATTTGGGCTGCGAATATGGCTTAGTGGTAGCGTGCTTACCTAGTATGCACTAAGTCCTGGGTTCAATTCCTCAGTACCACAGAAAGAGAAAAAGCCAAAAGTGGCACTGTGGCTTAATTGATAGAGTGCTAGCCTTGAGTAAATAAGCTCAGGAACCTGCACAGAACCTCAGTTCAAGCTCCAAGACTGTCAAAAAAATGAGCCTGGTGAGACATATTTTTTCTGGGACTCAGAGGAGGGCCGAGGATATAGGTAAGCAGTAGGGTAGAGGGCAGGTGCTGGTGGCTCACCCTTGTAAGCTACTTAGGAGGCTGAGATCTGAGAATCCCCATTGCAAGCAGGAAAGTCTATATGAGACACTATTCTCCAATTAAAAACCCAAGAAGCCAGAAGTAGAGCTGTGGTTCAAGTAGTAGAAGGCTAGACTTGATCATAAAAGCTCAGGGATAGGATAGCATCCAGGCCATGAATTCAAACACCAGGAATGGTACACACACACACACACACACACACACACACACACACACACACACACACACACACACACACACACACAGACACACACACACACACACACACACACACACACACACACACCATGATAGAGCATTTGCCAGTCAGCCTGCACAAGTTCCATTTCTAGCAACTCAATATTTAAAAAGAGGAAGAAGGGAAGGAAAGACTTGCTCCAGGAGGTGATATAACCAGGGCCAAAATACCACAGGACTTCTAAGATGTGGACAGAGAGCCTCAGGCAGAAGTACAGCATGGGCAAAGGTCCTGAGGTATGCTGTAGAGCAGGTGGTATGGGTAGAATGAAGGTTCTGTTACTACAGAAAAGTCTGGCAGGACGTTCAATGCTGGGTCAATGTTTGTACTTGCGTCACAGGGCAGAGGGTGGGGTCCCAGAATTAGGCCCAGGGGGAATATCAACTTGACTTTTCACCATGGACCCCAGCCATTTCCTGTGGCTAGAAGCCTATTTTTTAGAGCTCCTGACCCTTAGACCTCCTTTGCATGGAGGAGTCAGGGAAAATGCAGGGAAGGACCCTTGCTTAAGAAAAGGTTCTAGCCCAATGCCAGCAATAGCTCAACCCCTGTAAATCCTAGCTATTCAGGAAACTGAAATCAGAGATCATGGGTCAAGCCAGCTCAGGGGAGGAAAGCTAGTGAAACTCTTCTTCCTGATTAACTACCAAGAGCCAGAAGTGGAGCTGTGGGTCAAGTGGCAGAGTGCTAACTTTGAGGGAAAAAGTTAAGAGACCAGAGCCCAGACTCTGAGTTAAAGCCCCACTACTGGCACGAAAAAATAAAGAAAAGCTTTCAGGAGCTCCTAGTACACTGTGGTGAAAGGCCAGATAAGCCGGGAACTGGTGACTTACGCCTGTCTTCCTAGCTCCTCAGGAGGCTGAGATGTGAGGATTGCGGTTCCAAGCCATCCCAGGGAAGAAAGTCTTGGAGACTCTGACCTCCAAGGAACCTCCAGAAAACCAGAAGGGCTCTGTAGCTCAAGTGGTAAGCTGAAGAGCTGGGGGACAGCGTCCAGGCCCAGAGTTCAAGCCCCATGACCAACCCTTGGTCTGCTTGGACCTTGCTCTGCGGCTCTAGGCAGAGTACTTTCCAGTGGGCCCCTGAGGGTGTCCCAATGTCTAGGTGTCGTACAAGTCTTGGGAGCAGTCTGGTTGGAGGTCATTGCCTACAGAGCGGGCCACACTACCAGAGAAGGGTAGAGTCTTGGGGCATGGAGAACATCAGAATGGCATGTCATGGGTGCAATGTGGATCTGAGCAGTAGTAAATCCACGTCTCAGACCATGGTTCTGGGCCAGGAGGGGCAAGAGCTGCAACATGTCACACCAGGTAATGCCTGCTCTTGGCCTAGGGTGGAAAAGATCTGCTCTGGCATCAGCACACAGGGTGAGCAAGAGTCAGCTTAGCCATGGTCACTTCCCTCAATTAAACTCTAGAGGATTATGGCAAGGGGCCGCATGTCCCCCATCTGGCCACCAGGGAGCAGGAGTCTCCCTCTAGAGGCATTGTCCCTGCGAGTTGTGTTTACTCTTGCTTCACTGGGGCCACAATCATGCTTCAAAAGCCACCCTGGACAGGAAAGTCCTTGAGACTCTTACGTACAATTAACCATCAAAAAGCAAGTGGGGCTGTGGCTCAAGTGGCAGAGCACTAGCCTTGAGCAAGAAAACTCAGGGATAGAGCCTAGGCCCTGAATTCACACACACACACACACACACACACACACACACACACACACACACACACACACACACACACGCACGCACGCACACACACACACACACACACACACCACATGCATGCAAAATAAGAGATTTTGACACTGCTATCTTTGGATATTCTCTACCTTTTCACAACTAAGCCTGATGGCTGTTGGCCATCAGGTGTTTGATGCATCCAACACCATCTGGCATCTTTAATTTTGGGGAACAGGATGGTTAGAAGGTCAGTCTTCCCCCATCCCAGCTCCTTGATTGGGTCATGGTCTATCCAGGCCCTTTTTGGCTCCTTTTACAGACTTGCCAAGATGCCTTCAAAAGGCATCACATGCTGGGCACTGGTGGCTCATATCTGTCATCTGAGATACTCAGGAAGCTGAGATCTGGGGGATCATGGTGCCAAGACTGCCTGGGCAGGAAAGTATGTGAGACTCTTATCCTCAATGAATCATCAGAAAACAAGAAGAGTCCCTGTGGCTCAAGTGATAGAGTGCCAGCCTTGAGAAAAAGACCTCAGGGACAGCACTCAGGGACAACAACAACAAGGAGAGGCATTGCATGTTGGCTTTGGGATTGGCATGGGCCAAATATAATTGGAATTTTCAAGTGCTCCAAGACAAAGCAGTACCTCCTTTAGTACCATGCTTCTCCATCTTTTCTCACACTCTGGCCTTGGCCCTACTTTGGGTCAGCATGGATTTGGCTTGATGGGAGGGCTCCAAGGAGGAAGATCCCAGAGCAATTGCCCCAGCTCCTTCCCCTGCTCACCCTGCTGCTTTTGTCCTTTGCCATAGACCTTCTTCCTGGAATCTATGCATGAGGTCATCACCGACACCATTGTGGCGGGGCAGTCAGAGGTGGAAGTTGGTCTGGGACTAGGAGCTGCTACCCTGTGTGTGGGCTAAGGACAAATCTGATCTTTATTTCATCCTGAGTTTGAAGTGATAGGGAGACAGTGTAGACTCCACATTGAATCAGGTAATATTGGAGTCTAGAAGAACACTTGTGTGGGGTAGGCTGTGGGGCTCAGGGCACTATTCTTCTTGGTACTCCTCTCTCAGGACTCCCTCTCCCTCTCTCATCCCTAAATGGTAGAAGAGAAACTTCAACTAAGGAGGTCAAAGAGACAGGGGAGTATTTCTCTGTGAACCATACTTGTGCTTCATATTCATCCTAGCCTCTCCTTCCTATTTATCTGAGGAATGGCCATATGGGTTTGGGAGGGGGGAGAATCATCCTAGCTGAGAATGTGGCTCAGTGGTAGAGTGGTCGCCTAGCATGCCTGACACCCTGGGTTCAATTCCACACAGAAAAAGCTGAAAGGGGAGGTGGGGCTCAATGGGTAGAGTGCCAGCTTTGATAAAAAAAAAAAAGAGCTCAGGGAAAGTAGCTAGGCCCTAAGTTCAAGCCCCAGGACTGGGAGAACAAATCTTTGTTGTAGGCTTTTCTTCCCCTTGAAAACAATTTATTGTTTGGGATAAGCATAACATGGGTCTCTTCCCTAGCCACCAATGGGCCATTAGATGTCCCTTGAATTGGGGCTGCTTCCCGGCAGCCTCTGCCCTACCTGACCTGAAGTATACCCTTCCCATCTCACAGCAGATGGAGGCCTGAGAGAAGGCCACCTGGCCACCCACTTCTGGTGGCTGCCTTGGCTTTTGAGAGTCAGTATTTCTCATAGCGAGTCATCATCCACATCAGTCTACGGAAGAATAGGAGGGAGTGCTCCTTGCCCAAGTCCACGAGCTCTAGGCTGCTCTGGGTGTGAGTCATCTGCTGTAGAACGTGCTCTGTGGGGGAGTCATCTACGAGGTAGTGAACCCCGACCACTACTCTGGCAGTGTCCAAGTTGTCTTAAAGTTGCAATTCTTCAAAACCTTTGTGCTCCTCACTCATTTCACCCACCCTGGAGCCTGAGGCATCTGGAGCAGTGGGGGGGAGGGCTCAGCCTGTGCTGGCATCTGGAGCCCACTGTCCACTCCTTCCCCTGCGAGGAGTAACAGCAGCTCCTGCAGCTCTTTCTTCTTCTCCATCTTCTCCTGTGTGAGCCGGCACACACGCTTGGCTTTCTCTTGACACAGCTCATCCAGGATGAACATTTGCTCCTTACATGCCACAAGGGACTCCTTGACATTTGTGGATGTGTGCCAACAACTTGCTGCATTGATTGTGGAGCTCATCCGCGGGACTATGGATGTCCACTTCATCATACAAGTCGTGGACAAGGCAGATTTTCTTCTCGGACACCCACGTGTCCCAATTCCCATCCCCAAGCCGGCTGTGGTGGCAGCTCACGGGGCGGGGGTGCCTGTGCCTCCAGCTCTGTCTGACACTGAGCTGCAGGATTGGCCATGCAACTGCACTGGGGTCACTGCTACTGCAGCAGGAGTTTCCTCCTGTGGATCTCAGCCTCTGAGAGCACTTGCAGAGCCACATCCTTGTAGGTCTGGGGCATGTCTCCATCCTCTGCGATGCTCACTTTGTGGAGGAGTCACCTCCTCAACTTTTGCTTCTCCAGGGCCCACAACTTCCCCTCCCCAGTGAAAGCCAGGCTCAGCTGGGCCTGCAGGTGCTCCTCCTGTGGTCTGGTCACTTCTAGGAACTTGGGAGTATCCTGCCACTTTGGGGGCACCACGTGCTTCCCCCAGTTGGTCGGGCCTGCACTTGCTTCAGCTGCTCTAGCAGCTGGGTCTGCCTCTGCAAGTGCTGCTGCAGGGCCTCCTTCTTGGAGTTCAGCTGCTCATTGGAGGCAATGTGTTGCTCACAGGTGGCTCTGAGCTCCAGAATGCTGGTGAGCTCCTCCTTCTCATAGCTCACCTTGTGGAGAGCATCCCACACCAGGGCCTGCTCTATCTATGGGTCACACACACATGCGCATCGTGGGGTCTCGGGGATCTACTGCCAATCCTTGGCCTTCTCATCCAGTCTCCATATTTGCTCCCGCTGCTCCACATTCTGGAGACCGAGCCTCTGGTTTTCCTGGACCTGGATGTGAAGTTGTTCCTCCAGGTTTTTCAACTCCATCTGCATGCAGTAGGCCTGGGCCTGCAACTGCCACTCGGCCTGAGATGGTCCTGTGGAGGGCCGAGGCTCTGCCAGCATCCTTCTCAGTTGCTCCAGCTCATTCTCTAGGGCTAGCACCTGCCTCGCCCTTTGCTCCTTCTCCTCTGTCAGTTGGTTCACCTGCTTGGTCAGCCACTGAGCCTCCTCCATCCATGTGGACCTCTCAATGCTCAGGCTCTCCATCAAGGTGTCTCTTTCCAGAATTGCTGAAGTCACCATCCAGCTCAGGTTTTCCAGTAGTCTCTTTACCTCACGCCCCACCAGCACTTGTTGAAACTTGCAGATTCTGTTTTTCCTGTTGCTCTTCTTTGTCCAGATCGCTTCCAGCTTCTCCTGCAACTCTGTGTTCAATTGCTCCAGGTCATTGAAGCTTCTGGTCTTTTCCTTGAGTTGAAATGTCACATCATTCAGCTGTATGAAGGACATTTCTGTCTCCTTCTGTGCAGCAGCGACTGCTATCTCCAGCTCCAACACGTTACACCCTGTGGCCTGCAGGTGGCTGGTGAGAGCTTCTTGCTCCATTTCTCTGTCGTTGACGTCCTGCTTCACTAGCCCAGTGCAAATTATAAATTGCTTTCTGCCAAAACCAACCTCTGTATGGGTGGCTTTTGGATGTCTAGCTCTCTTTTTGGTAATTCGTGCACCTGGGCTATCTTGTCCCTCTGTTTCTCCCGTCGATCCTGCAGGTCAGTCTTTTCCAGCTTCAGTGGTTGGATCTTGGCATAGCATACCTGGTTTCTTCTTTTGCTGTGGTCCAGGGCAGGCACCATGTGTCGGTAGCAGCTCTAAAGATCCTTGGTGCTATAGGGACCCTTGACACTCTGGACCCTGGTGACTATGACTGTGTCCAAAGGCAAGGGAGTCCCGCGGTCAGCATCACCTTTGGCTGGACCCTCTGGTGAATCACCTTCCCTACTGGTGTTTGTCTTGAAGACCCCCCCTTTTTTCGTGTTCTTTGTTTTCTTGAATGTTGCAGGTCTGATGGGAGAATTCTTCTGCCGGTATTCTGGTTTCTTGCCCACAGCTCTCATGGATTCTTGTTTCAGACATCTGAGCTCTGGTATGGGAAAGATGGGCTGGCCACGTTCCTAGGCTCTGGGAAATCCTCTATTCTCCCACTCACTGACTAGGACGTCAATTTCGACTCTACTCCAAAGTGGACTAGAGTTCTTGCTCACCACTCAGTAACCTCTACCTTCCTCAACTGCTAGTGGTGGTGTCAACCAACAGAGGGAATCCTGGTGCTGGACAGCATGGAATGTGGGCGTGGCCACAATTGTTGTTTCCCCTTGCTCAGAAAGAACCATGAAAGCATGGGGGTGTGGTGCAAATCTTGTGATGCAGGCAAAATGGATGGAGTCAAGATGACAGCAGCTCCCCCAGCCCTTTTCCCAGGGAACTCTGTCCAATTCAGTTGAGGACAAGAGGGTGATCTGCGGACAAGAGGATGGCTGCAGAGATTGTTGTGTATGTCTGTTTGTTGCCAGTCCCAGATCTTGAACTCAGGATCTGCGCAGTCTGTGAACTGCTTTTGATCAAGGCTAGCCCTCTACCGCTGGAGCCACATGGCTCTACTTCTGGCTTTGTGGCACTGAAGTTGGACAGGGGTCTCAAGGACTTTCTTGCCTAAAGTGACTTTGAACATGATCCTCCTATCACAGCCTTGTAAGCATCAATGAGGACTGCTGAGAGCCAATGGTGCCTGCCTAATCATTGGTATTTCTGTTCTTGGACAGACCAGTGAGTTCCCTATCCTTGGGATTAAGTGGTGGGAGCTGGAGCCCACAGTTGGAATCCTGGTCCTGCCACCTGCAAATGGAAAGACATCCTTAGAAACTCATTCCTATCTATATGAATACCAGTGGAATGTGATGTATGTTATGATTGAATGGACAGTTCTTAAATAATTCTAGGATAAAATTATACACAACTATATTAGAGAACACTGATCGATTTTAATCAATACTTTATGAAGCATTTAAACAATCACATTCATTAACTGGAGGCATAATGAAATACCTAAGAATTGGGTGTCACATGGTATAAAGGTGCCATTTTTTCTGCCAGGACTGGGATCGGAACTCATGGTCTGGGTAACTCTGTTGCACTGTTTGGAAAGGGGAAGCTAGCCTTTTTGAAGTCAAGAAATTCATGTCTGTTCCTTAGGTCTGAAATCGATCCCCAGCACTAGAATACATCCTATTTGTGTACATTTTAAATATATAATTTATATTTACATTCATAGGTTGATTCCATATTGCGTTCAATGTAGTTATTCATTTTATTTTTTGTTTGATTCATGTATTTGTGGGGCACATGGGCAAAAAAGATGGCGGTGAGAGGAAGTTGAGAGGTCACAACTGGAGTTGTTTACCTTAAAATCTGATTGGATAAAGCTTAGGTGCATGATAGGGTGTGACCTTTTCAGTGATTGGTTGGTTCCTTTCCTTCCCCTTCCATGCCACGCAGTTTTTCCCTTTAAAAGATGCTTTCTGTGTGGTAATAAATGAGTTCTTGCTTGACTTGACTCCCCGCTTTGTCTGAATGTCTCCAGGGCTAAGGGGAGGGGGAACCAGCGAGCAAGTTCACTTCTATTTCCTCGGACCCCATCCGTCTTTCTTAGGGCGGACAAAGATCCGACATATATTGACTATTTAATTGACTAATACAGCACATAGAACATAGATTACATTGATTAAATAGGATATAGGTCTGCATATGTATTCCACTTATACCTGACACCTCGGAGTTTCACAGAAAAGGAAAACGTGTCACCATCAGTTTCTTACTTCATGATTCATTGTTTGGGCGTGCTGGCATCTGAACTCATGGCCTACAGGGACAAATTCATGAAAGGGTGTGTGTCAGCATGCCATCCTGGGGCAAATTGAGCTGATAGGCAGTTCCTAAGATCTGAGATCGAGAACAAGGGGTTGACAAAACACGTACAGATTGACATGCAGATTGTAGTACGCTAATAAATATATATCTTTATGGAGTGCCAGAGATGTCTATCCATTGTTCATTTCTATAGACTACATTCCTACAAATTCTTGGGTATTTATTATGTCTCCAGGTAATTTATGTTATCATTTTCATCTTTAATTAACTATTAAGTAAATCAGTGTCCTGAAATTATTGTGTCCTTGTGAGAAATAATATTCTTTTAATGCTTCATATGATATTAAATAAAATCAACCAACTGGCTGAAATCACGATGTCTAATTGTATACAAGTATCATTCATGAGCATCTCATTCAACTGTGACATTGATAACATTCCATGGTTATTCCTGTGGATAGGAACGAGCCTCTTAGGATTTCCCACCATCCAGAAGTGGCATGACTGGTATTCGAAATGTAGGCCCCTGTTGCTGGGCGGTACTATGGCTTCTCCAATGGCCTGCAATTAAAAAATCATATTTAGCTCCCTAGTTTGCAATTCATGCCATTTTTTCTGCCAGGCCTGGGATTTGAACTCAAGGTCTGGGCAAATATGCAACACCATGAGGGAAGGGAATCTGACCATGCTTGAAGACAAGAAAGGCAGGCCTGTTCCCTAGGCCTGAATTCAAGCCTCAGCCTGGAAAACATACTCCTTATATCCATTTTAAAGATAAGATTTATACTTCCATACAGATATTCCATATTTTGTTGGGTGTGGTTATTCATTTTATTTCTTGTTTTATTCATTTATTTACCATTTATTTTATTGACTCTGATGACCCCTCTAACATTTATTACATTGTTTACATCTTATTTCACAGCACCCAGATTTGTCTATATGTTCTCCATCATGCCTGACACCGAGGAATTTCCCAGAAAAGGAAAACATGTGTCATACTTGGCTTCTTACTCCAAGATTAAATTTTTGGCAGTGCTGGGATATGATCTCAGGGATTAGCAAGCCCAATTCATGAATGGATGAGTGTGACCACGGCAGCCTCTAATCAATGAAGCTGTCAGGTGGTTCCCAGGTGCTGAGAACCAGTCCCAGATTTGGCCAAAACAGTGATACATGGACAGGCAGAGGGTGGTATACAAATAAATATGTATTGGTAAAGAGCACCAGAGCCATCTATCTATGATTGAAGGACACTTATTATGTTCCTACCAACTCTTAGGCATTTATTAGACCACCATTTAAGGAATATTATTCTTTCCATGAATAATAATCTATTAATTAAGATCAATCAGTGTCCTAGGATTATTGCTTCCAATTTTAGACTAGACCAAAGCATGAACTACCCTCAATTGGTATTCCTATGCATGCATAAGAATGAGTCTTTTGTGGTCTCCTGCCATTGGTAGGTGTCAGGACCGGGATTTGAACCCAGGGCCAATGTTGACAGGTTGGCCTATGGATTCCCTGATAGCACACCAGCATTTAGATATGGCAGGTCAGGTTCACTTTGCAGCCATGTCATTCAGACCCAGCATGGTCACCTTGCAAATTAAAAAATGTAAAACACCCAGGCCTCTGCAGCTTGACACTTTTTATGCTATGTTACTTATTTTTCTTCTTGCAAGCCCTCTGGACCTAGGATCCCTGGATTTTCTATGGGTCCAAGGGTGTACCCCACACTAGAGCAATTGAAGCTGAGGCAGAGTTGCCACTACCTGAGCTCAAGCCCCATGTCGGCAAAATAAAGAATAATAAAAAAATGATTTAAATTAAAAAGAAACAAAGCTCCCTGGTTTGGAATTTCTACCAGTTTTCTTTCCTAGCCTGGGATTTGAACTCAGGGTCTTGGTAAATATGTAGCAATATGAGGGAAAGTGCAGAGTTGCCACAACTTGAGTTCAAACCCCATACAAATCCAAAAATAAAAATTAAGTCAATAAGCTCGGCAGGGGGAGTATTTGTGAAATGGGAGGGAAGGGATGGTAGGGGGAAAACAAAGGAGGAGGCAACAATGCTCAATAGGAAATGTACTCATTACCATGCTCATTTAACTGTAACCTGTCTGTACAACATTTTTACAACAAAAAAATGAAGAAAAGTAGTGCTCAATAGAAACATTTTGGGGGTAAGAGAAAGATGTCTGAATAGATGTACAAAATGTTAAACTGCTTTTTACAAAAATGTTCAGTATGTCACTGAATAAACATAACTGCTTCCATTAAAAAAAATTGTCACTATCTTGGAACTTGAGCCAGTATTTCCATCACTGCTGGGATTTGATCTCACCATCCAGGTAACTGTTTTGCACCATGGGTGAAAACCAAGCTTACTGTCCTTGAGGAAAAGAAATTCAGGCTAGAGTTACAAGGGTCTTAATGAAGGCCCTGCAATGGAAAAAAATATTTCTATATATGGGTAATATATGACATATATTTTCATATGTATGTGTATTACATATTATGATTTTTATTATTGATTTTTGTAATTATTTTATTTTTTACTTGATTCATTTATTTATTGTATATATTGTATTTAGTATTATTACACACATAATATTTAGTACATTTTGTACATCCATTATAAATTTATACACAATAATTTAAGACATTGATTCTTTTTTCATTAATACTTTGTTGTGTTGAAACACGATACATAATTAAATGGAAGCATTTGTAACAGTCTTCACATGTTTAGAGTCTCTCCCAAGTATGAGATTTGTGTTCTTTATCTTTGGAACCTTCAAAAAGGAATTTCTTTAGATGATTTTTACTCACAAGTCTTTTCTTGGGGATAGGCAAGTTGAGGGATAAAATTGTAAGGGTGGGGCTAGAAATGTGGCTTAGTGGTAGAGAGCTGGCTCAGGATGCATGAATGCTAGGGTTTGAATCCTCAGTGCCACATAATCAGAGTGGCTCAAGTAGCACAGCCTTAGGCTTGAGAAAAAGGAGCTCAGAAACAGTACCCAGGGCCTAAGATCAAACGTCTGGACTTTCAAAAACAATAGGCCAGATGCCTGTGGCTCACAACTGGAACCAAAACTTCTCAGGAGGCTGAGATCTGAAGACCACAGTTCAAAGACAGCCTAGGCAAGGAAAACCTGTTAGGCTCTTATCTCCAATGAACCACAAAAAGACCACATCTGGTGTTGTGGGACAAGTGGTAGAGAGTTCGCCTTGAGCTGGAGGGCTCAGGGACAGTGCCCAGCCTTGAGTTTGAGACACAAAAGTGGAAAAAAGTGAGGGTTAAGCGAAGTACTTTTGTTATTTGCTAATTAGGATAATATTCTCTGGAAAATGAATGCTCATGTACACCAGAATTGGAGTCAGAGCTCAAGGTTCAAGTGTAGCCCATCTATATACATAGCCTCTCAGACTCTAGCATTATAACCTTGTGTCCTACAGGGTTCTGAAAGGTCCATTGTTGAAAGGCTTAATATGCTGCCCAAGCCCTTTGTGATAAGCAGTTGACTTGTAATGCCAATGTAATTATATTTCTGAATCTAGCAGAGCACCAGTAGCTAACGCCTGTCACCCTAGCTCAGGATGCTCAAGTCTGAGGATCACAGGGTGAAGCCAGTCAAGTTAGGAAAGTCTGAACCTCTGAATTCCACTTCTGAAAGGTCAGATGTTCAAGAGCTTCCTGTGTTTCCATTGGTGATGAGACGTTACCCGTACGCTAAAGGTTCTTAGACTTCTTGAGCTATAGAAGCAGGAAAGAAATATTATTAACCCATCCTTGGTTCAAATGAAGTTCTCAGCATCCAAGCACTAGTCCTGTTTGCAGGAAGTACTCCAATGTAACAATATTTGAATGCAGAAAACAGTTGCAAAAGCCAGGCTAGGTGAAGAGAAAAAGGCATGCAGGGTTAGGAGGCAGAATGTACACACTCAACATTCCAGGCATGGCCAGCAATGAGGGGAAACATGAAACATTTGTCAGAGTCACACAAGGGTCAGGCTTTTCTCAGCCTCTTCAAACAATGCCAGTCCATCTCCTTCCTTCATTCTCCACTTCATTAATGCAAATCCCCCATCTAAGTAGAGGCAAGGCCTTTTCTCTTCTGTCTCCAAGCACCTCAGTTAGAACTTGGCTCTGCCCTCTTGACTCTGGGGCCCTTGGCTACCTAAGAAGTTGAAAGAGACAGTCTTCCTGATCTCTGTTTGTGTGAAGGCCATGTTGGTGTCCTGGCACACTGCAGAAGGACTAATGATTGGAAAGTCTTCCTTACTTTCCTCCTGACATCCAAGTCCAGATTCATCTATCATATTTCTATCTATCTATCTATCTATCTATCTATCTATCTATCTATCTATCTATCTATCTATCTATCTATCTATCTATCTATCTATCTATCTATCTATCTATCTATCTATCTATCTATCTTTCTATCTATCTATCTATCTATCTATCTATCTATCTATCTATCTATCTATCTATCTATCTATCTATCTATCTATCTATCTAATCTATCTACTTACCTACCTACCTACCTACCTAAGTAGCTATTTCTTTGCCAGTTGTTGGGTTGAATGCAAGGCCTGGCACTGTCTCTAGCACACTACCACTTGAGCCACAACACCAATTCTGGTTTTTTTCTTGAATGTGCTACTAAGGAATTGAACCCAGGGCTTCTTGCATGCTAGGCAAGCATTCTCCCACTAATCCACATTCCCAGCCCCTTCATCTTTTTCTTAATGTTAGTTTTTACATAAGTATGCTACCATTTTACGTCTCCAAGTTTAATTTTCAGAATACCGGTTACTTTTAAGAAAACTGATCTTCTCTTCCCCTGCCTGGTTTGTGATTCTTCCTGCGTAGGCCTCAAAATAAAATGTAAATAAAGGTTGTTGAGGGTGACCTGCTTTAAGTGGATGGCTGCACAAATTGTTGGGTATGTCTGTTTGTTGCCAATGCTGGACCTTGAACTCAGGATCTGGGCACAGTCCGTGAGCTGTTACTACTTAAGGATAGACCTCTAACACCGGAGCCATATGGCTATACTTCTGGCTTTGTTGGTCCTGAAGTTGGACAGGGCTCTCAAGGACTTTCCTCCCTAGGGTGACTTCAACCATGATCCTCCTATCACAGCCTTTTAAGTATCAAAGAGGATTGCTGAGAGCCACTGCTGCCTGCCTAATCATTGGTCTTGCTGATGTTCTTGGACAGACAAGTGAGTTCCCAATCCTCGGTTTGAAGTGGTGGGAGCTGAAGCCCACAGTTCGAATCCTGGTCCTGGCACCTCCAAATGGAATTTGATGTATGTCTTGATTGAATGGGCAGTTCATGAATGATTCTAGGATAAAATTATCCACAATTATATTATAGTACACTGATGGATTTTAATTAAAACTTTATGAAGCAATTAAACAATCACATTCACTAACTTGAGACATAATACCTAAGAATTGGGCATCACATAATAAAGAGATGCCATTTTTTCTGCCAGGATATTTTTTAGTTAATTGTTGTATTGCGTTTTCTGAATGTAGTTTGGTATATGAAAGTAGGATATATTAAAGCTGACCAGAAAATCAATTATTCAGTTTTTATCAGAAATGTTTATAGCGAAATTTAGAGATAAATCCAAACTATATATATTTGAAGACAATGCTTGGTTAGTTCTCTTCTCAAATTCCCCATTCCCTTCATGAGAATAATACACATTGTAAGGTAATGCTTAGAATGTTTTGGTGAAGCAGGTTGACTTTATACCAGTGAGTTACTCTATCTGCATTTGTTTACTTTATATCCAGAAAAGCTAAACTCTTACTTTATCATTTTCCTTAGGCTTTATACTCAGATTTAATCTCTGATGGGTGACAAATAAAGATATAAACATTTTTTAACAGTGGCCAGATTTAGGCTGAGGAGTCTCGGTACAATGATACTCATGCAGATAGGCCTTATAAGTCATGGGACCCTGATATCAAAATGATAACCAATGCTTACTGGTGTCAAGCTTATGAGATTTTGTGTATTATATAGTGGTTATTTGAATGTTTTTGAATCAACATAATTTCATGGGTTAGGAACTGAAGTGAGACATTTTACTCAGAACAAAATTTAAGGAGGCATCCAAAATTAGTTACCAAGATATACATCGTGTAACACAATGTTTTGAAAATGCAAACTAAAGGAAATAATTTATGAAAAACATCAACATATACAATAAATACAGAATCACTATGACAGATTTTTCTTTTACCCCAGTTGCAATACGGCTTACATGATGACTTTTCTGGTGATAAGTTTAGTTAGGTCTTGATATTTAGTTAGAGAATTTATGTTCTTTCATATATTCATTTGTCAGATCAAAGAGGAAATGAATTCCATGCCAGAGTCAACATCCATAATAATGTTACAGATGTATCCTGCTACTTTGCCAAAGTTTCAAATCCGCTCGAAAAACTTGGTTCCTTTTTTGGATCTAAATAAATAGGTATACAATTTTGTCAGTACTAGAAATATTTTGAACACCATTTGTTAAACTATTATTTTCCAGAAACTCCTCTCTTTTCATGAGATTTTTAATTTCATTTATGTCATGTGTTGATGTTTTCCCTTACATAAGCCACATTCAGTCTTCTACAAAGTGTAATTTGGAGTAGTTTAAAATTATGGACACTCATGTACATTGCTCAGATTCTATTATTTGCATATTTTTTCTTGTTATACCAGTAGGCATTAGTTCTCAGAATGGATGCTATTGGACTTATTCATTACATTTCTGAATTTTTTACATACGTTATGATTCTGTTATTTTATTGTGTTAAATATGTGCAGATCTCACTCCGCATACAGTCACATTTGTTTTAAACAATTTGATCCATTCAAAGGAATTACTATATTAGGTTCATCTAGAAGAGTTTAATTACAAATTAACACAACTGCATTTATGAGACACAGTTATTTTTACGGCTCTACTCCAAGTTAATACGTATTTGAGGTTTTGTGCTTAAAAAAATGCGCAAAACATGTTTTGGTCCCTGGGGGAGTTCTACTTTGTTGGTTGTTTTTCCAGTTGTAGTGACTTCAACATATGTGCGCATTTTATTTCAATTGTTTTATGTCAATGATTTGTTTCATATAACAGAAATTGCAAAAAGAATCAGTGATTTAGAACTTTTCCAAAAAGAATTTTAAGAGAGACACTTGAAATTGTGTGACATCTTGGAATGGGCAGGTCTTCATAATGGAGGTAGTAGCAGAATAACAGACATTGTTTGATGTGATTTTAATTCTTCCTCCTCTTGCCTCACTATTTCCAATGGTATTATATTACTTCAAAGTCTTTAGTGGAAAGAAAGTATTTTCATCTGTTTAAACCCAGAATTTTTGGTTTAATTGGGACACATTACACATTAATATATCATTTTAACTCAAAAATCTTTCCTTCATTTAAAATCACAGATGTGAATTTATAACGCTAAAGTAGCAACTACTAATTTATACGAAATGGTCCATATTATTTTCACTTCACATTATATGTAATATAGAGTGTAATAATAATAATGAGTAATAGAGTATGTAACAATTGACTTTGAGGAAAGTAAATTACTGTGGATTTTTGTGAGATACTGAGTAATAATAAAACTTATATTTGAATCTATTAAAAATTCCAAGTTACATCTAAAAATAACTTATAGTTATAAACTAATGCTGAAAATATAATACTGTTTATTAGAAAAAGCCAGAAGTTTTCATAAGTTTGTTTTTTAAAAATTGTCTTGAATCTGGGCTTTGGTGGCTCATGCCTGTAATCCTAACTTCCCAAAAGTCTGAGATGTGAGGATAGTGGTTCAAAGCCAGACTAGGCAGAAAAGTCTGTGAAACTTTTATCTCCAATATATCTCTTGAAAACTAGAAACAGCACGGTGGCTCAAATGGTACAGTGCTATCTGTGAGCTGAAGAGCTGAGGGACAGTGTCCAGGCCCAGCATTCAAACCCCAGGACAGACATAAAAATTGGCATGGATTTTTACTTTGTTATTTCATGATTTTTTAATGTAAACATACAGAGGGTTTTAAAATTACATGAAGAAAGTAATGAGTATATTTCTTTTTTTCATTTTATTTTATTTTATTTTTGTGAACATAATGTACAGAGGGGTTACAATTACATGGGCAGGATAATGTGTATATTTCTTATCAAGCATTGCAGCCTCCTCCTTTGTTTATCCTTCACATCCCTTCCCAGCCTACCCCCCCACCTAATCTTCCCCCCTCCTCCCCCTCACCAACGTTGTAAAGCTCATTTTCGACATGACAACTTGTACTTCTCATTGTTGCAACAGGTCCACCTGAATCCTTAAACGACTTGTTTGTCCCCATCTCCTCCACAAGTTATACTGACATCAAATATTGTGAAGGCAGGGGTTATACTGTGGGGTAGGGACATACAAAGCAACAAAGAAATAATCTTATAAATGCGTTAGAAACAAATGCATGAAAGAAAAAAAACATTAAAATACATATCTATGGGTTCCTTTTCCTAACATCACTTTATCTGACCTTTTCTGCTTGACTCATACATATACTAGATATTGCAAATAAGGAGAAACCATGGGACCTATGTTTCTTTGGGCCTGGCTTACTTAATTTAATAGGATTTTTTCCAATTTTTTTTCCATTTCCTAACAAATGGGGCAATGTCATTCTTTCTGATGGAGGCATAGAATTCCATTGTGTATATATACCACATTTTCTTGATCCATTCATCTACTGAGGGGCATCTAGGTTGGTTCCATATCTTAGCTATGGGAAATAATGCTGTAATAAACATAGTTGTAATGGTAGCTTTAGTGTGCTCTTGTTTGATCAAGCATTATTGCCTCCTCCCTTGTTTCCCCTTTCCATCCCATCCCATCTCCCTTTATGCCCCCCGCAAACCACACCCCCCTGCCAAATTTGTAAATTTCAATTTTCCACATATAATATTGTACATGTCATTGTTGCAATGGGTCCACCTGTATCCCAAGTTGATGTTCTGTTCCCCTCCTCAAATTATACCAACATCAAATACAGTGAAAATAGAGGTTACACCATGGGGGAGGGACAGACAAAGCAACAAAGAAATCATCTTTTAAATATGCTAGAAACAATAGCAAGAAAGGAAAACCATTTGAGTCCTTAGCTTGGTGTTCATTTCACATAACATCAACTTGTCTGACAGTTTGTGTTTATCTCCGACATATACTAGTTATTGCAAATAAAGCAAACCTTGGAACCTATGTTTCTTTGGGCATGGATTACTTCACTTAATATAATTTTTTCCATGGCTTTCCATTTCCTAACAAACGGTTCAATGCCATTTTTTCTGATGAAGGCATAGAATTCCTTTGTGTATATATATACCATATTTTATTGATCCATTCATCTATTGAGGGGCATCTGGGTTGGTTCCATATCTGAGCTATGTTAAATAATGCTGCAATAAACATATTTATGCTGGTAGATTTAGTATGGTCCTTTTTGTGATCATTTGTATAAAAGCTCAAAAGTGGGATTGCTATGTCATAGGGGAACTCTATGTGGAGGAACTCTTTTGAGGAAGCTCCACACTACTTTCCAACGTGGTTATACAAGATTACAGTCCCACCAACATCCCATCCAGCTTCTGTTATATTACATTATAGCCATTCTAACTGGGGTAAGGTGGTATTTCAGTGTAGTTTAGATTTGCATTTCTTTTATTGCTAGGGAGGTTGAGCATTTTTTCATGTGTCTATTGTCCATCCTTCTTTGCTATTCAGAGAGGTTTCTTTTTAGTCTTTAGCCCACTTATTTATTGGGCAGTTGTTTCTTTGAGGATTTGTTGTTGGGGGATTTAATTTTTTTGAGTTTCAGGTATATTTTAGATAGGAGACCCATGTCTGTTGTATGGATAGTGAAGATCTTCTTCCAATCCATGGGCTTACTATTGATCTTGCTAGTTTTGTCCTTTGCCATGCAGAAGCTCTGCAATTTCATACAATTACATTTGTCCAACCTTTCTTTGATTTGTTGTGTTTCTGGTATCTATTAAGAAAATTTTGGCCTGTGCCAAGGAGACATAGGTTACCTCCTAGTTTGTCCTGCAGTGTTTTCATGGTGTCTGCTTTGACTCCGAGGTCTTTCATTCATTTGGAGTTGATTCTTGTGCAGTGTGATATATATATATGGATCTAGCTTTAGTTTTCTACAAGTGATTAACCAATTTTGTCAGCACCATATCCTGAAGAGGCTGTCTTTCTTCCATTCTATTATTTTAGCTCCCTTATCGAAGATTAGGTGGCTATAGGTCTGTTGGGTCATTTCTGGCTTTTCAATTCTATTCCATTATTCCTGAGGTCTGTTCTTGTGCCAATACCTAGCTCTTTTGATTACTATGGCTTTGTAGTAGAGTTTGAAATTTGGTATTGATATTCCTGCAGCACTGTTCTTTTTGTTAAGGATCATTTTTGCTATCCGGGGTCTTTTATTGTTCCATATGAATTTTTAGATTGCCTCTTCTATTTTCTTGAGGAATGTGTTTGTAATATTGATAAGTATTGCATTGAATTTTTAGATAGCCTAGGGAAGTATTGTCATTTTCACGATGTTGATTCTTCCAATCCACAAGCATGGGAAGTTTTTCCACTTTGTAAGTTCCATTTTGATTTCCTTTTTCAGGCTTTTAAAGTTTTCATCATAAAGATCCTTCACTTCTTTGATTAATTCCTATGTATTTTATTTTTTTGTGGGGCAATAATGAATGGAGTTGCTTTCCTGATTTCAGCCATGCTTTTCTCATTGTTGGCATACAGAAAAGCCATTCATTTTTGAGAGTTAATTTTTCCCCTGCTACTTTGCCAACCTTTTGAATCAGCATGAATAATTTGAGAGTTGAGTCGGTGGGATTATTTAAACACAACATCATGTCATCTGCAAATAGGGAGAGTTTTATATCATCTTTCCCTATTTGGATTCCTTTTATGTTTGCATCCTGTCTTATTGCTGTAACTAGGCATTCTAATAGTAAATTGAAGGGAAGTGAAGAGATTGGACATCCTTGTCTTGTTCCTGAGTTAAGAGGAAATGGCATTATTTTTCCACCATTAAGTATAATGATGTCTGTAGGTTTGTCATATACAGGCTTTATTGTGTTGAGGAATGTTCCCTGGATTCATAGATTTTCCAGAGCCTTCATCATAAAGGGGTGTTGGATGTTGTCAAAGGCTTTTTCTGCATCTATTGAGATAACCATGTTCTTATCCTTGCTCTTGTTGATGTGACGAATTATATTAATTTATTTGCAAATATTGAACCAGATTTACATCCCGGAAATAAATCCTATATGATTTTTTGGAGGAATTGTCAAAGGGGATTGGCCAAAAATTGTTGAGAAGTTTTTCATCAATGTTCATCAAAGAAATGGGTCTATAATTCTTTCTTTGTTGAGTCCCCGCTTGTTTTGGGGATGAAGGTTATGATGGCTTCATAGAATGAATTTGGTAGAGTTGGAGGAGTATAGGTGTGAGCTCTGCTTTGAAGGCCTTGTAAAGTTCTGCTGTAAATCCATCTGGTCCTAGGCTTTTCTGAGATGGGAGGTCTCTTATTGCTGTTACTATTGCTATGCTTGATACGGGCATGTTAAGTTGATTTAACTCATCTTGGTTGAGTTTTGGCACGGAAACTCAATGGCATGGAAATGGCTAGGAAAAGGTCCATTTCTGCCAGGTTCTTAAACTTATTAGCATAAATGTTTGAGAAGCATTCCCTTATAATGTTCTGAATCTTGGTTGCTTCTCATTCCCATTCTCATCTCTGAGTTTGTTTATTTGTTATGTTCTCTTCTTTTTGAAACTATTTGCTAAGAGTATGTCAATTTTTTATTTTTTTCAAAGAAACAAATCTTTGTTTTGTTGATTCTTTTGATGGTAATTTTGGGTTCTAATTCATTTAATTCTGATGTAATTTTAATTATTTCTTTCCATCTACTTGTTTGGGGTTTATCTTGCTGCTCTTTTTCAAGGAGGTTCAGATGTCTTATTAAATTATTGGTTTCAAATCTCTCTAATTTGTTGTTGTAGGACCTCAGAGCTATAAAATTGCCTCTGACTACTGCCTTTACTGTGTCCCAGAGAAGCTAGTAATTTGTGTGTTCATTATTTTTGAATATCATGAACATTTGCATTTCCTTTCTAATCTCTTCCATGACACACTGGTGATTCAACAGTTGTTCTGCCTCCATGTTGTACAAGACTTTCTTTGTTGGCTGTCGGTGTTGAGTTCTATTTTATTCCCTTGGATGCTGTTTCTTGGCTCTTACTGTGCTCTTGATGGTTTTCTATGTGTAGGATAACTTTAATGTCTTTTATAGGGCTGGATTGGTGGAGATATACTGTTTTGATTTTTCTTTGCTATGGACAGTTTTTATTTAACCTTTAGGTATGAAGCAGAGTTTAGCTGGGTTCGGTATTCTTGATTGATAATTTTTTGTCTTTACTGCATGGCATCTCCCATTCCAGGCTCTTGCTTTAATCGTCTCTGCTAAAATTCTGGGGTGATTCTAATTGGTTTGTGTTTATAGGTGATTTTTCTTTTCTCCTTTAGAAATTTAAGGATCCTTTCCTTGGTCTGAATTGATCTTGTGCAGATTATAATGTGACTGGCAGGATATCCTGCTCTGGTCTGGTCGATGTGGGGTTCTATAAGCTTCTTATATCTGAATAGCCTACCTTTTTGCATGTTTGGGAAGTTATCTGCTAGGATTCTGTTAAATAAATTTCCTAGACCATTAACTTCTTTCTCTAGGTGCTCCTCTACACCCATTATCCTCAGATAATGTTTTCTGATGGTGTCTTCCAAGTGTTGAATAGATCTATCATAATTCTTGGATGTGTCTTGGATATTTGTATGTTCTTTCTCTATAATATCTAGGCTGTCTGAAATCCCCGAGATTCAATCTTCTGCATGGCCAAACTTACTGTCAAGACTTTCTACTTTGTTTTTTCTTTCTTTTCCTTCTAATTGGTCAGCTCGCATGGCTTCAAATTCTTTGTTGGAGCTTTATTTTAGATTTTGTATGAACTTTACTTCCTTAATTTGATATTCAGTGTTTATTCTCAAATCACTTAGTTGACTGGTCATGGTTTCCCTAGACACCCATTCTTTCTTTCGGGATCCATTCAGCATTCCATTTGTGGTCTACCTGAATTGTTTCAGCTGTCTATATATGGAATAGATGAATGTGTCTATTGATCTTTGTCTATTCTCATCCTGCTCTCTCAATCCTTATATTACTCTTTGATTATTTTTGTCACTTTCACGCAATTCCTGTAAATCTCTAGACTGTACTCAGCCTGCTCACACATGTCCTGTATTTCTCTTTTACTCTTCTCAACATGCTTATGCAATTCCTGCATTAAACTTTACGTAGCTTCCTAAATTAAATCCCCCAACAACAAATCCTCAAAGAAACAATTGCCCTATAAATAAGTGGGCTAATGACTTAAAGAGAAACTTCTCTGAAGAAGAAAGAAGGATGGCCAATAGACACATGAAGAAATACTCAACATCCCTAGCCATAAAAGAAATGCAAATCAAAACAACATTGAGATACCACCTCACCCCAGGTAGAATGGCAAAAATCAAGAACTCTAATAACAACAGATGCTGGAGGGAATGTGGACAGAAGGGAACCTTACTGCATTGTTGGTGGGAATGTAAACTTGTTCAACCATTTTGGAAAGTAGTATGGAGGTTCCTCAAAAGACTTCACCTAGAGCTCCCATATGACCCAGCAATCCCACTTTGGCGCATTTACCCAAATGTTTACAAACAAGACCACACTAAAGCTACCAGCACAACTATGTTTATTGCAGCATTATTCACCATAGCTAAGATCTGGAACCAACCCAGATGCCCCTCAGTAGATGAATGGATCAAGAAAATGTGTTATATATACACAATGTAATTCTGTGCCTCCATCAGAAAGAATGGCATTGCCCCATTTGTCAGGAAATGGAAAGACTTGGAAAAAATTATATTAAGTGAAAAAAGGCAAGCCCAAAGTAACATAGGTCCCATGATTTCCCTTATTTGCAATATCTAGTATATGTATGAGTCAAGCATTAAAGGTCAGATACAGTGATGTTAGGAAAATGAACCCTAAGGTATGTATTTTAAATGTTTTCTTTCTTTCATGCATTTGTTTCTAACACAATTAGAAGATTATTTCTTTGTTGCTTTCTATGTCCCTCCCCCACACAATAACCCCTGCTTTCACTCTATTTGATGTCTGTATAATTTGTCAAGGGGAAGGGGAAAAAATCATTTAAATAAGGATACAGGTGGACCTGTTGCAACGATGAGAAGTACAAGTTGTCATGTCGAAAACAAACTTTACAACTTAGGGGAGGCAGGATTGGGTGCAGGGAGGGGAGGATAGGAAGGGATGGGAAGGGTAAACAAAGGAGGAGGCTACAATGCTTGATTAGAAATGTACTCACTGTCTTGCCCATGTAATTGTAACCCCACTGTACAGTATTTTCACAAAAAAATATTAAAAGCCTAAAAAAAAAATCTTTATGTAGCTTCCTAATGCTCACAAGATTTCTGTATTAATTTTTGGTTAGACTCCTCTCACTCCTTAGCATGCTCACAATGAGTCCTTTGCAAGTTTTCAATCATTTTATTCACCATGTTTACCAGTAGTGTTTGCACACCTTTTTGGGAACTCCTCTGGATTATTCATTAACTATTCTGTCACCTGATTATCATGAGTGGGAGGTCAGATACCTGGACTTGCCTTTTTCTTGTGCTTTTCAGCTTTTTCTGCCCATTTGGTATGAAAGAAACACCAGTTTTGTACTAGAACACTATTTTAAGGCAAGCATTCAACCAGAGTCCTGTAGTTGCATAATCAAAATGGCTGCAGATACAATCTAGTTCAACAGATACAATCTATTCAACATCAAATAACTATGTATTAATGGGCTACAAACAGCAAAAAGGATTTGGCAAACCAGAAATTATTAGCTTTAGGAAGAAATGTAGGGACAAATAGGACAAGAGGGATGTGGAGAGGTAAAAGGAGAGTAAATTTAACCCAGTCTTAATCTCAGAGAGTGAAATGGATTGGACAGAATGATAGGAGAGAAATTAAAAAATAAATAAGTAAATTGGAAAAACAAAAATCAAATTTAAGTAGTGAAACACTTAAATATTATGTAAGTTTAAATAAATGATATCGAGAGAAGAACAGGTTAGGATGAGAGGAGAGAAGGGATAGAAAGGAAACATGAAAATTAAAAAAAATTAAATTAGTTATTTGATAATTATGTAGGTATAAAGAGATAATACTGCTCTTAAAGAAGTTAAGCCTAAGAAGTTGTGAATTGAGTAATAAATTTCTGGATTAAGTATGTATACAATGTGTGATAAGGTCTAATAATTGATGACAGTTATATGTCTGGGGATGAGCAAAACAGTAATTAAGTCATGCAAAAAAAAAGAAAGAGAAAAAATGAAAACAATAAAAAGGACCAAAAGGTCAAAAGAGATTAAACACACACACACATACACACACACATACACCAAAAATAAAAATTATGAGAAAAAAAAATCAACAGAAAAATAAAAATTATGAGAAAAAAAGATCAACAGAAAACACTTTAAAAATAAAAGCTTAAGAAAATTTCAAAAAAGAGTTCCTTGATTTTATGTTTTGTGTGTGTGTGTGGAGGGGGTGAATGGGAAGACCTGTATCTCCCCTGTGTCCATAACCAGTTTCTTGGTGGAGTCTCTGATCTGCTTGTGTTGTTTGGTTTTCCTATGGCTTGATTGGTTTCTTGTCTGTTTGGGCAGACAGAAACTGCTCTGTGTTAGGCATGATTTTGTGATCCTCTTCCCAGGCTCGTTCAGTGGGAGGGAGATCTGTTTTGACTATCACAAAAGAGAGAGATGACTGTTTCCTCTAGTATGGAGATGCTGTGATGAGGCTAGGTTCTGGGTAGGGTTGAGGCCTTTCAGCAAATAGTAGCTTTTCCCTGAGGAGCTAGCTCCTAAGACACACACAGAGCCCAGGTTGGATCCTTTTTGGGGTTTATGTTTGCTGAATTTCAATTGTCTAGGCCACTGTAGGGAGTGGCAGCCTCTGGCTGACATCATAAACCTATTGTGACATATTGTGTCATCATAAACCTATTGTGACCTCATCACCAACTAATTATACCATCAAAATATTATTATAACTTGATACTGTGATGTCATATTGCCATTGTAATATCACTGTCCCATTGGGTTTTTCAAACCTATTATGACTTTATAACATTTTACAAAACTTGTGGCCTTTGAGACTATTAACTTGTGAACTTGTATACTTATGATGCATAAAACACAAGACAATCCAATGAGGCACATTGAAAACTTTATTTACACTAGGGCCTGCATTTACCTTGTCCTGGGCTGTACACTCTGTGACAGGCCAGCCCAACCACCAAATCTCAGGCGTCCAATGGGCATCCCCGCACATAATTAATTGGTTTGCAAACCACCAACCCCCCAAATTATCATTGCCATGCTCCAAACTTCATGAGGTAAGCCTTTTTCCTTTTCTCTTTCCCCCTCCTTCTTTATAGATCTTTCCTTCATTTCCCTTTTTTCCTTCCATCACTCCCTTCTTCTCTTTAGGCCTCTCCACTATCCATAGGCCTCCACTTCTCTGGCCTGGTAGCCCATCGGCATCCTTCCCCTCCTGCTCTCCCTCAAATTCCTCTTCTCCCACGACTTTTCCCTCCTGATATCTCACCACTTCCTTCCTTCCAGGTCTTCCCTTGATTTTCTTCAATTCCATTGCTCTGACCATGCAGCCTATATATAGGTTGAACCCCTACCTCACTCAAGTGATTCTCCTGCCTGACAGTATTGAACCATCGCTTCACAAACTGCTTGTTCCCGAATCACTTCTTCACAGCTCATCATGTGAGGATGACATCCTACCCCCTCCAACAGCATGCCCTGCCCACTTGGGTGGCATGTCCCATGCACTCCAGTGGGCTAGGTCATGGGGCCACATTGATTAGTGGGCCCTGCTCATTATTAGGAACATGCTGTTTTATACATCAACCACTGGTTTTCATGTCCAATCAATTCCTTGATTCCTTCTTACCAAATCATAAAGATTCCCTTCTCTCCTCCCAATGAACAGGCTTTCAATGTAAATTTAATAGAAAATAAGTAAGTTATAGAAACACGCTAGTTAGTACTAATTAACAATTAGTAAGTCTTATTCTTAAGGGATTCTCTGTCTCTGAACAGTCCATCTTGCAGCCTTCTCTTTATATTGGTCCACTACCTATTCCACTTGAGACTGATGGATCCAATGCTGTTTTCCTGCTAATTTAATAGCTGACAGTGAAGATAGCACCACAAAGTAAGATCCTTGCCACTTCGGTTCCAATTTAGGACCAAGACGCATTTTCACCCACACCAGCGGTCCAGGCAAGAAAGATTGGGTGGAGTTTCTTTTTTTTTCTTTTTTCAACTCCATTTCTTAGTTTATTTCACTTACCTGGATTCTAGTTTTTGAATTTATTTTTGAAGTGAGACTTGCTATAGAATAAACTAAATTACTCTCCCCAAAGAAATTTTCCTTCCAACTGGATTTAATTTCTTAATTGATATTTGAAATTTTTATTTTCATCCTGTTTATTTTTAAACACATTTTATTATTATTATCTCTAAGTAGTTGTACAAAGAAGTTTCCATTCTACAAAACAGTACACGAATACAAGGTGTCTGACAACATTGTCACACATCCCTCGTAACCCTTCTCGCACCGTTTTTGTAAAAATTGAGATAGGTGATTACATATACTTTGCTTTATTTTGGAATTGTGATAATTAGTTAAAGTCACAAACACATTTTAACTTTGACAAGGCAAATTATTGTTATCATGGTCTAAAGTTTGTTCATTCTATGAGCTTTGACAATCCATATTATTTTTCTCACCTCAGGTGATGTTTATACTTTTTCCTTTTGCTTAATGTAGGCTATTCCCTCTTTCTCTGTTTCCCTCTCATTCCTCCTTTCCCATCACTGTGTTTGGGTTGCTTAGTTATTTTTCTTCTATGTCCAGTGCAGCTCATGGGCCCCTTTGTTGTATGTTGTTCCATTTCCCACTTATTGTGTTCCTCCTCCTGGCTTCCCTCCATTGCATGCATATTTCTACCATCTACATGGTCAAGAACATGGAGTCATTAATGGTGATACAACAAAATGAGTGGCTGTCCTTTGTTTCTCGAGTCCTGTTTACTTTGTCATACCTTCTTGCATTTTGGCTTTAGCATCCACATATCAGGTAGACCCTGTGCCGTTTGTGTTGTTGTTATTGGCTTACCTCACTCAAATAATTTGGTCTAGTTCTATCCATTTCCCTGCACATACCATCATTTTGTGCTTCCTAATGATTTCATGGTATTCCATTGTATATAGGTTCCACATTTTTTGGATCCACTAATCAGTTGTGGCTTATCTGGGTTTTTTCCAAATCTTGGCTATTGTAAACAGTGCTGCAGCAATCATAGAGGTGTGTATGTCTATGTACACTGGATCCTGTTGTTCAGAGTAGATGCTTAGGAGTGGTATGGCCAGTTCATAGGACAGGTCAATATTTAGGTTTTGTAAGTACCTCCAGACTGCTTTCCAAAGTGGTGTTATTAGTATACATTCCCACTAGCAATGTAGTAATGTTTCTTTCTTTGTATTTCTTCCAGCATTTGTCATTGGCTGAATTTAGGATGTGGGCCATTCTGATTGGGGTAAGGTGGTATCTCAGAGTTGTTTTTATTTGCATTTCCCTTACAGCCAGGGATGATGAACATTTCCTCATGTATTTCTTTGCCGTTTTTATCTCTTCTTCTAAGAAGTCTCTCTTTAGCTCTCTTGGCCATTTCAAGATTGGTTTGTTAGGTTTGTGAAGGGTTAGTTTCTTGAGTTCACCATATGTAATGGATATTAGACCCTTGTCTGATATATTGCTGGTAAATAGTTTTTCCCATTTCTTCCCATTTCCTGGTAATCTCTATGATTCCTTTTTTTAGGCTTTTATAGTTTTCATGAAATAGACCCTTTACATCTTTGGTTAGGTTAATTTCTAGATACTTTTTTTTTGAGGTTATTGTGAATGGAGTTGTTTCCTTGATTTCCCTTTCTACTTGTACATTGTTGACATACAGAAAGGCGACGGATTTTTGTGGGTTAATTTTGTATCCTGCTACTTTGTCAAATTGGTTTATAAGCTCTAAGAGTTTGGGGATGGAGCTTTAGGGAAGCGTTATTTTATAAAATATTGCCATCTACAAAAAGAGATAGTTGACCTTCTTTCTGTCCTATGTGGATCACTTTAATGTCTTTTTCTTGCCTTATTGCTCTGGCTAAGAATTCCAGAACTATATTGAAGAGGAGTGGAGAGAGTGGGCATCCTTGTCTTGTTCTTGTTTTTAGGGGAATTGGTAGTAGTTTTTCCCAATTAAGTATAATATTGGTCTTTGATCTGCCATGTAAGGCTTTTATTATCTTATGAAATGTTCCTTCTATTCATATTTTTTAGAGCTTTAACATTGGTTCTTGTCCTTGGATCTGTTGATGTGATGGATTACATTTATTGACTTACATATGTTAAACCATCCCTGCATCTCTGGGATGAAGCCTACTTGGTCATAATGTATGATTTTTTTTTATATATTTCTGGATTCTGTTGGCTACAATTTTATTGAGCAACTGTCTTAATCAAAGAGATTGGTATGTAGTTATTTTGTTGGGTCTTTGCCTGGTTTGGGGATGAATGTGTTATTGGCTTCTTAGAATGAGTTTGGGATTACTCCCTCTCTTTCTATTTCTCTGAAGAGCTTGAGGGTAGTGGGTATTAGTTCCTCTTTAAAGGCCTTTTACAATTCTGTGGTGAATCCATCAGATACTGGGCTTTTCTTGTTGGAAGGTTTCTGATTATTTCTACTATCTCATTGTATGTTATAGAAATGTTTAATTGATTTATTTCTTCTTAGTTCTGTTTAGGCAATTTGTATTTCTTTGTTTATCAGGCAGGACAATAATTTAATTTATTGACTGCTGCCCACATCATGCATGGTGGAGACACATGGCTGAAAAAGAAGGGGGGCGACCCACCTCTGGGCCCAGACTTATCTAAGCCAGGGACAGGAACAGATGTGGCCAGGTGGGGAAAAGGTGTGGCCACACTGGATCTGAATGTGACTTCATGGTCTGGGACCCTCCTAAGGTCAGATGGGACTCTGGTGACCAGAAGTGGCCCAGGATGTGACCTAGCAGGAGGGGAAGGTTACTGCTTCTAGGTCTGCCAGTTACCTATGTAACAGATATTGGGTGGAAACTTAGCCAAGAAGTGGGGAGGTGTCACTGTTCAAACCTTACATTCCAGCCTTTTGATAATTATGAAAAAGGTCGAAGATTCTCTCCAACTACTTCCTCTTTGCAAGGGGTGTCAACAGTAGGTGTAAAAGGCTGAGCTGTGATCCCCTCTGGGAGAAGGCAGCAGGCAACAGCTGTCACTTGGTCAATGAGGCCTTAGATGAAGTCTGGAGGAGGCAAGTCTCTTGGACGAAGTATGCCAATGTCTCATGAGGCATTGAGGGACTGAAAAAAATATGAGAGAGAAAATAAATGGCAAGAGGAAAGACTTGGGGCTGGAAATGTTGGTAGAAATGTCCCTAGCTACTTCTGACAACCGGCGACTAGGTAGAGAAGAAGTCAAGTGACAAAGGCAAGAAGATAAATTCCTGTCCATTTGAAAATTAGAGAGATGTGGACATTAGATGGGCAGTCTTCTTTCTTCTCTTGTCCTCCTGGCTCTGGTTTGTCTTGACAGGGGAGGCACAAAATGGCTGATGTGATATCATCTCCTCTTACTCCTTTTCATGTTCACTTGTTCCCCAGACTGGCTGAGTCTAAGTGCTCATTGCTGGGATGGTTTGTTCCAGTTGGTATTCAAGGAGGTTTGAACTCAAGGCCTGGGCACTGTCCCTGAGCACTTCTACTGAAGTCTAGCACTCTACCATTTTGAGTTATAGAAACACTTGCAGTGTTTTCTGGTTAGAGATGAGAGGCTCGAGCCATGCTTCCAGACTGGCTCTTTGCAGGTTAGTTGCGAGATTGATTCTTAGGGATTTTTCAGCCCAGGCTGGCTTTGAGTAGCAATCTTTGCCACAAAAGGCCTTTGTTATTTCCCATTATAGCAACAAGGAGATCAAATAGAATAAGTAGAGCTTACCTGGTCCTTATCAAGAACTGACCAACAAATATTCTGCAATGACAAAATTGTTAGATGGGAGAATCTTAGCACACATATACTAATATGTTTGCTTTGCATGCATGAGGCCCTGGGTTCTATTCCTCAGGACCACATAAGCAAAAAGAAAACAGCCAGAAATGGCCCTGTGGCTCAAGTGGTAGAGCACTAGCCTTGAGCTCAAGAGTTGAGGGACAGCGCTTAGGCCCAGAGTTCAGGCCCCACAACCGGACCCCCCCCCCAAAAAAAAGAGTCATGTAGTCAGTTCTAAATTACACAACACAAAACCAAAAAGGCAAAACTCAAAACCTAAAATTTTTTGACAACAATGTTTAGACATCTTTGCTAACATAGCACATCAGATGGTTGGGCCTCAGTTACCAGAGTCTGTGAAAAGAGCAACTTGTTAGCAGGACACATTTGAATAGATGGATGGAGGAGAATTAAGCTTGGTGGAAGGGTCAGGATTGGAGGGGGCCAAACGCTTAACCCACCATTTGGCCAAGATGATGAACTCAAGATGGCAAATTTCTTAAACAATGCAAAGAAAGCCTGAACAAAAAATCAAGCCTAGTTTGGCTAGCCTTTTAGAGGGAATCTAGAGGGGATTCCTTGAACCTAGCCTATGTCACACTCTTCAGGGCCCAATACAAATAATTGTAGAAAAGAAAGGGAGAGATATAGAAAGTTGGACATGAACAGCAGAGAGCAAAGAGAGCCTGATTGTAAGCAGACTTCTGACCATTGCAGAGGCAAAAATTGTCTAAATCAGACAACAACATAAAAATATTAGGTGCTCTCCTACCCAAGGAGCACAAGAGGCATTTCAGAGGGGTTTCACAGCTCAGGCATGACTTGCAGCACCCCATTAAATGTGTAGGATAGATAGTCTGGTGAGTGAAGGAGAGATGAAGAGGCAGAAGCAGTGTCGCGACTTCTCCCATAGCCCACTAGAGATTAATGGCCATGCCCCCCAAACCAAGTATCCTCGGCTTCGGAAGTGACCAGCCTTTTGGTTAAAGGCCATAGGAGCTCTCTGGTGTGGTGCCACATCTGAACAGAGATTGAGCAACATAGAGCAATAGAGAGTAGTTTCACTCACCAGAGTAGAGAAGTGGTGTGGACATGGATGTGAAGGCCAGCAATGGTATTGGTGAAAAGTCTCGCGTGGTGTCTCAAGACAGTTTGGTTCACAGAAAAGGGGTGGTTAGGAAATTCTAACATTTCCAAATCAAAAACCGTATCCACGTCATGGCCCCATATGTAAGATATATTAAAAAGCTAGGTTTCATTCTGTAGCCTATGAAGAGAATGCCACACACTATTAAGGTAGGAAAAGACGTTTATTTACCGAACTGCTGCCACCACCGTACATGGTAGAGAAACATGGCTGAAAAGGAAAGGGGGGGATAGCAATTTCTATTTCTGTATATCCATCTCTGCTAGGTTTTCCTTTCTTTGTGAGTAGAGTCTGGAATTATTTCTTCATGTCCTTGATGTTTGTTGTAATTTTCCCTGTGGTATCTCTAATATTATTGAAATGGGTCTCCTCTCTTATTTTGTTAGTTACTCTTGCCAGTGGTCCATCAGGTTTATTGATTTTTTTCTTAAACACAGCTTTTTAAAATTAAATTTATTTATAATTTTCTCAGTCTCTATCTCATTAATTTGAGCTCTTATTTCGATTATCTCTGTCTGCCGAGCAACTTTAGGTTCAATTTTTTCTTGTTTCTCTAGCAGTTTTGGTTACTTCATAAGATTGTTTACTTGGTCTCTATTTTCTTGATATGTGCACTGAGAACAATAAATTTGCCCCTCAGGACTGCTTTCGCTGGGTCACATAGATTTCTTTGTGATGTTTATTCATTTTCACTGAGTTGTAGGAACTTTTTAATTTCTTCTTTAATTTCTACTGTAACCCATTTATTGTTCAACTGAGTGCTGTTTAATTTCCATGTGTTTAAGGTTTTCCTACTTTATGCCTTGTTATTGAGAATTAGTTTGATTTCACTATGGTCAGATTGAATACAGGGTATTATGTTGATCCTCTTGTATTTGCTTAAATTCCTTGTGATCTATTGTAGAAAATGTTAGGGGTTTGGCAAGAGTAAGACCCTGCTGGTGTGAATGTCTGTAATTCTAGCTACTCAGGAGGCTCAGATATGTGTATTCAGGTTCAAAGCCAGCCCAGGTAGGAAAGTTCATGAGCTTTTTCTGGGTTTGTTCAGCACCAAACCCTGCCTCATGTCTGGGTTTGTTCACCAACTTTGCCACCATGGGCTGGGCTAGGCTGCTTATGCAAGCCAGTATGGAGAGGCCCTCCACCCCACCAGGAGTGAGGTGTTAACCAGGGCTGTTGCCTCAGGCTGGGCTGGGCTGCTTATGTGGGCCAGTATGGAGAGGCACAAAGCGACATGGGTCTGGAGTTGTTCACTGCAACTGTCCCTGCCCCAGCTACAGCTGCAGCCCTTGGCTTGTCTGGGCTGTTCCTGTGAGCTAGAGCTAAGAAGCATTGTGCCCAGAGTCTGAGTGCTTTGCCACTACTGCCAGCTGCTGCTGCTGCTCCAGGTTAGGCTAGGTTGTTTACAGCAGCAGGACAGAGGTGCAACGCTGTGAGTATAGCGTCGTTTGCCACTGCTGACAGCTGCTGCTGCTCCAGACTGGGTGGTGCTCCTTGCACCAGCCAGGAAGATGCGCCATGCCAGGGAGGTTGAGGGGAGTCTTCATGCCAGCTCTGCCTTCTGATATTTGTTTCTATTCTCTGGGTTGGCACCAGCAAGTGAGAGTCTTCTGGATGTCTTGGAATGCTTGTGGATATGTGGTCCTCTGAGGGTCCAGAGCCAGGCCACTTAAGCAGCCTGGTAAGAAGCTTTACCACTTAAGCTGCTCAGCGTGGAGCCCCATCACCAACAAGGGGTGGCTGAAGGTTATTTCCACTTTACTGTTTGTGTAGGTTTTTCCCTTTTCTTTTTTTTCACTTATTGTACCTCTCTGAGTAATCCCTTTTTTGGTGGGTCACTTGGAAAAACTGAGCATTGAAATTCAAACTGTATTTGGTTGGGGAGACCTGTGGTGTTTACCTGCTGTTCCATCACCATCTTGGCCTCTCCCCTTCAGGTGGAGTTTTTCTTAGTTGGAGGGTGGTCCTTAGTTACCAAAGGATAGGTACATAAAAGAATATGTTGTAAAGCCTGCAGATTGTAGTTAGACATTTCTGTTAATATAGCCTTCCCAAATTTAGGAACCAAAGGGTTTGGTCTACCCTAAAGTATTTCAAAGTGATTAAATCCTTTACCATAAGGGCTACATCTTGCTCGAAGGAGAGCAAAGTGGAGGAGGCTCACCTAGCCATGGACAGTCTCTGTATTTAAGTTAGTCTGTGTATTTAATTTAATTTAAATAAATTAAATTCTTTCAAATGCTTTGAACTCTGAGTTCTATAAATGGATGGTAACTTCCAATTTATTCCTAGAGCGTCAGTTAATAATTGAGAACTTGGACCATGAATGCAGGGCCATCTTTGTACACCACAAATAAGGGTAAGCCAAATCAAGAAATTATTACATGCCTCACCTCAGCCTGAAAAACTGTCCACTATTACTAACAGATACGAATACCCATACTTTCCAGGCTTTACCTCTGTGAAGTCCACTTTCCCAAATTCACCATCTGAGGTTCCTCACATATGAATTCTTTCCATATGTTCCAGCTTTTCAGCATTTACCTGTTTGGAAATTACATACACATATTACAAAGGATTGTCAGCCTGAGGCCCCACTGGTTTTCGAACAGTTTTAGGCAGTTGTCTGGAGCAATTTACCAGGGTGCAAATATCTACACATAAACTGAAAGAAAGCTTGAACCTGTTTACATTTTTCACAAGTCCAGTGTCAACATTTGCCCACATATTACGACTGTTTTTGTTTCTTCCCTTAATCTTAACAACTAGTAACTCTAGAGACCCCACTCGTTTTAGAGTGGTCTCCCAAGCTACCTGATCAGCTCAAATGTTTTCCTGTATCTTATGGGCTCTAGGTTCTTTAACTCCTGTATAGTACTCTGAACCTTGGATACTTCTTCCATTTTATTCTCCTTTTCTCTCAAACTTGCTTTCATGATCCCACTCTCCTTCTCAATGCGCTCCTTAACCTACAAGTGTTTTTGAGGGTCACAGGAGAGTTCCTTTGGCCAACTGCTGCTCCTACTCACAACACCTTTGCTTGCTGTACAGCTCCTCCCTTAAGTTCACAAAGGTGCTACTGAGAGGTCTTTTTTCCACCTCTTGCTGTACCATTGGGACAAGATGTTTCTGCATACATTTATGGTAAAGATCTCAGCAGTCTTTTCGGGCTTTTACTCTATTAGTTTCCTTTTCTAGTTTTCGACTTCAGTGTATTTTTGCGACAGATCTTTCAATTGTTTGTTTAGCTCTTCTGTTTTTCTTCCTAATGCTCTTTCCTTTTGCCTGGAATTCTCTATCAGAGCATGTGATCCTATAACTCTTTCTGAAGAGTAACAATCTCTTTCTTGAGGCTGATATTTTCCTGTTCACTTTTCTTGGCCTCATCTTCTATGACACAGCCCTTCCTCGTCTTCTCTGCTAGCTACTTTTCCCCTCTTTCTCTGTTGCTTTGAATTTCTGGTGACACTCTTCAAAGCTTATAATAGACATGTGTCGCGACCACCTCGCCCAGCAAGGAAGACACAACCCGGGATTCTTCTCAATGAGGTTTATTCAGGACCTTGCTACAAGCTTCTCTCCCACTTCTCTTCTTCCCGCTTCTTCCCGCTTCTTCCCCCCCCCCCCCGCACCCGCGTTCCAGTTATAAGCCTCCTGGATGGCCAATCATGAAGCGCCACGTGGCATATACCGATAGGGTCGCAAACACAGAAGCAAACTAGGAGCCAAGTCATAGCCATATAAGGAGTTGTTTTTACAGAGAGCATTCGTCACCGGGAAGACGGAAGGCGGGAGCCAGCACCATCTTTGGTCGCAGCCACGCCATGCGGTCGCACCATCTTTGTGGCCGCGCCTTACGGCCGCGCCATCTTTGGTCTCGGCTCCCGCAGCTCTCCACAGCTCCCCATTTTTTGTTTTATTAAGCAACAGGTAAGAGGATCGGTTGGGCCTCTGTCTAAAACTTTAATGAGAGGACCTTGCACTGGTCTTCGCCTGAGGGGCGCCTTCCCCAGTGATGACCAGGCCCGTCAGTTGCCTTTTTTGCAGAGGTGGGATCTTGGGCATTAACCCACTTGCAACCCAACATGCTCTTCTTGGGCTCACGCCAGGGAGTGATTCCCAAGTGCAGTGCATTTGCCTCGCACCCTGTGCTATTCCTTTAACGTGGCAAGCCACGCGTAGGGGCACTGTCCGGCCTCAATGGCAGTGAAGGCCTGGACTACCTTAGCCATACTCCTGCGCTGCGAGCTCCTAATCCACCATATGCACCACAGGCACAGCAAGATCACCAATGCCAGGATACCAATAAGGGAGCCCATTCCCGCCCACTCCTTCAAATGATCCACAGCTGTCAAAATCCAGGAGGAAACATCTTGTAACAGGGCATCATCCATCCGGGTAGAGTTTATCGCGACAATGGCCGATCGTAGCTGCAACATAAATTGGTCAAATTCCCCCGTCCAGTTGCCTAAAAGATAACTTGACAGTTGTTTAGACAAATTTGCTGCTTGGGTATAGTTATAATACTGAATAGCAGTAATACAAAGCTCTTCATATTTTTGAACACATCCCAGCTGAGCCAACTGCCACATGATATCAACCTGCTCCTGCACAAGGTCAACCCTTTGATTTAACCACATCAGTCCTCCTTTTAATTGTGCATTGGCTGCTTGTTGTAAATCCAGAGCTCTTGCTGTAGTAGCCGATAAGTTATTTAAAGTCTGAACCGTCTGCACAGAATGTGACATGGCGACAGCGGCAGCCATCGCACCCGCAGCAGCCACAACTATAGCAGTTACAATGGCCACAGTGATGCCAAAATCTCTCTTATGCCTAAACAAGGTTACAGCTTGAGAAGCATCTACTGGCACAGGCACCCAAAGTGGGATGCGTGCAACTATAGCTAACGGATACTGAGAACTCCAGCAGGTAGCATAATAGCAGGTTTCATTAGTGCAAGCACATACATCATCTGAGCATACAGAGGTGTTGTTAATTACCAAAAACACAAAAGGGGAAACCACACACACGGGTGTAGGCTGATTGCTAAATACCGTATAATTCTTACTAACATGACAATTGGCACCCACAGTATGGGCAGTCCAGAGGCCCGTGAGCACATCCTTCCACAAAGCCGATCCTAAGGCTGAAGGAGTGGAACAATTATGCCTATCCGCTGCTGAGCGACCAGCGTTATCCAAATTCAAAAAATTTAGGGTGACTCAGTAGATGAATGGATCAAGAAAATGGGGTATATATACACAATGGAATTCTATGCCTCCATCAGAAAGAATGACATTTCCCCATTTGTTAGGAAATGGAAAGGTTTGGAAAAAATTATATTAAGTGAAGTAAACCAGGCCCAAAGAAGCATAGGTCCCATGGTTTCCCTTATTTGCAATATCTAGTACAGGTATGAGTCAAGCGGAAAAGGTCAGATAATGTGATGTTAGGAAAATGAACCCTTAAATATGTATTTTAATGTTTTCGTTTCTTTCATGCATGTGTTTCTAACGCATTTATAAGATTATTTCTTTGTTGCTTTGTACCTACCTCCCCAACAGTGTAACCCCCGCTTTCACTATATTTGATGTCAGTATAACATGTGGAGGAGATGGGGACAAACAAGTCGTTTAAGGATTCAGGTGGACCTGTTGCAACAATGAGAAGTACAAAATGTCATGTCCAAACCAGCTTTACAATTTCGGTGTGGGGGGGGAGGGGGGTATAATTGGGTGGGGGGAGGGGGGAGGCTGGGTAGGGAGGTGAAGGGTAAACAAAGGAGGAGGCTGCAATGCTTGGTAAGAAATGTATGCATTATCCTGCCCATGTAATTGTAGCCCCTCTGTACAGTATGTTCTCAAATAAAATAAAATAAAA
The DNA here is from genome assembly GCF_024711535.1 of Dipodomys merriami. Lineage (NCBI taxonomy): Eukaryota > Metazoa > Chordata > Mammalia > Rodentia > Heteromyidae > Dipodomys > Dipodomys merriami. The sequence continues at coordinate 686,905 of NW_027204293.1, forward strand.
TTTAAAAATAAAATAAAAAAAAATTTAGGGTGAAAAGTGTCATGGCTATTCTTTGTCTTGCTGTGGCCATCAGGGGTCCAGCTCCTCCTTTTTGTTTTATTAACATTTCCTTGATAGTACGATGAGCTCTTTCCACAATTCCTTCTCCTTGAGTGTTATAGGGCAGTCCATGCACCAGGGTAACACCCATTTGAGTGCAAAAGGAAACAAAGCGCTGCCCAGTATAGGTCGGACCATTATCACTTTTTAGCTGTTTTGGCATTCCCCAGGCCGCCCACGCTTCCAGGCAGTGAGATATTACATCAGTAGCCTTTCCCCCTGACAGTAGGGTGGCAAGTATAACATCTGAAAAGGTGTCAACAGAAACATGTAGATATTTTAAGCGGCCAAAATCTGGTACATTACTTACATCCATTTGCCATACTTGTAAGGGTCTTAAACCACGTGGATTAACTCCAAACGTAAGGGGCTTATGGTAAATAATACATCGGGGACACTCCTTTACCACTTGACGTGCATCCGCTCTAGAAAGGGAAAAGCGGCTTTGTAAAGTCCTGGCGTTTACATGAAATTTGGCATGAAAATCTTTTGCTAAGTCAACAGAAGAAGCATGGAGCGCCCACTCAACACTAGTGTGTGCACCAGCCAGGGCATTACCCTTTGTCAGTTGTCCTGGGAGGCTCGTATGTGCTCGAATACGCATTGGAAAAAAGGGTTCCTTGTGTTGCCATATAAGGGATTGTAGCAAGGTAAAGGGAGCTAGAACAGAACTGGTAGCCTTTATTGTACCAACCGCTTCCAATATATTTAAAGCATTTAGTACATAGGCTGAATCTGATATTAAATTAAAGGGACAGGGGAAAGCTTTAAATACTTCAATTACAATCATCAACTCAACAATCTGTGGGTTACCAGGGACAAATTTATGCTGCACGGGGTCTTGGTTGCCTGCGACGTATACCCCGCAACCCGTTTTGGAACCATCCGTAAAAATATTTATAGCCCCTCCAATAGGCTTTTGGGCAGTTACCTTTGGAAAAATCACTGGATGTTCCTTTACAAATCTCAGTAGGGGGCCTTTGGGCAAATGAATATCAATAGCTCCTGGAAACATGCATCTCAAAATGGACCAATTATCATAGTGGTACATAAGGTCTGAACTTGGTAGGCATTGTAGGGAACAATGATGGAGTGCGGATAAATTCCAAAAAATTGTAAACTCTGTTGAACTCCTTGCAGAGCTAAGCCTGCTACCGCCTCAGGGTAATACTCCAGCGCCTTTCCGGGGGAAACATGAGAGTGTAACCACATCAAAGGCCCCTCTTGCCAAAGTACCCCAGTTGGTTGGGTCTCAGTGGGAAGAATGCATAAATCAAAGTGTTGGCCATCTTGTAGCCTGTTTAAACAGGCGGCACTTAAAGCCCCTCCACCCTTTTAAGAGCAAATCGGGAGCTCTCAGTCAGGTCTCCTGGGGAGTTTAAATCTATATCTCCTTTTAACATATCAAATAAGGGTTTTAATTCATAATTTGGCAATTTCAAATACCCCCTTATCCAATTAATATCCCCCAACAATTTTTGAAAATCATTTAAAGTCTTTAAGTTATCTTTTCTCAGGGTCAATTTTTGGGGCATGATCGACCTGGGATGTATCTTAGCTCCCAGGCACTCCACCACTCTGCCTGTTTGTATTTTTTCTGGTGCTGGATAAAGACCGTGTTCCCTTAAGGCAAAAACCAATCCTGCATAGGCCTTTTGTAACCCAGCTTCTTCCTTATGAGCTATCAAAATGTCATCCATATAATGGACCACCCTGAGTTTAGGATGCCGTTCTTTAACAGGAGCTATAGCCCTGCCGACAAACAGCTGACACATAGTGGGGCTGTTGGCCATACCCTGAGGCAGCACGACCCACTCATATCTTTGGTCAGGTTCTTCATGGTTACAGGAGGGCACAGTAAAGGCAAAATGCTCACAATCAGCGGAATGCAAGGGGATAGAAAAGAAACAATCTTTTATATCTATTACCATAATAGGCCAATGTGCAGGGAGTGCGGAAAGCAAAGGTAACCCTCTTTGTACAGGGCCCATAATTTGCATTTGTGCGTTTATGGCACGCAAACCATGAAGTAATCACGATTTACCCAACTTTGTTATCACAAATATTGGAGTATTCCATGGTGAAACTGAGGGTCTCACATGGCCCAGGGCTACTTGTTCTTTTACCAGTTTATGAGCGGCTAAAAGCTTTTCGGAGGATAGAGGCCACTGAGCTACCCATACCGGTTCCTCCGTCTTCCAGGTAATGGGAACTTGATTTTCAGCGGCCCCTATGAAAAACCCAGCCCATGTCTATCAAGTTTTTGGTGGACATCAATAGGCTCTTTACAGCCTTGCAAGTTTTTTCTCAGTCCTTGCCCTGGGCAGTAGCCCATTTGTAACATCATTTCCTTTCAGGTAGGAGAATATTCATTACTAAGGCAAAACCCCATCTCTTTTAGTAAATCTCGACCCCACAGGGAGACAGGCAATTCTAAAACATAAGGCTGGATGTTTCCAGAGTGTCCCTCTCCATCCTTCCAGTTGAGGGGTCTTGCTCTTATGTCAGGGGCTTTGGCATAGCGCAACCCTCTCAGGGTTTGTTCTGAGGCCTGTAATGGCCACCCTCTCGGTCAATCCTTTTTGGCAATAATGCTACGATCAGCCCCTGTGTCTAACAGTCCTATAATCCTTTTCCTTCAATCTCCAGCTCAAGCGTGCGTCTCTGGTCTAAATCCAGGGCTAAGTACACTGACTCAATTCTGGAGGAGCCAAAACCCTTTTTACCTCTCTCAGACTGTATGGCAGGAAATTTTTCATGTAGGCTAGGCAGGAGTAACAATGGGGCAATTCTGTCTCCAGGGGAAATTGCTACAATACCTTTTGGGGCTTCTACCATGATTTTAACTATACCTGTATAATCTGGGTCAATAACACCTGGGTGAATTTTAAGCCCTCTAAGAGTAACGGAAGACCGGCCAAGTAGTAACCCCACTGTGCCCTGTTCTAGAGGACCTTGAAAATCTGACTCTATTAACTGAACACCCATTAGTGGGGTTAGTATGAGTCTGGTGGTAGCGCGGATGTACAGTCCTGCCGAGCCTGTAGTGGCTCTCCGCGGTTCTTGGGATGCCTCAGGGTAGGCCATCCTTCTTGGGAAATTTCCTCATTTGGGCTCTCCATTGCCCTATACATTTGCGGGCCCTGGGGATGGGGGCCCTTCTGCCCATTTTTTGGCTGCATGATGGGGCCCAAGGGCTGGCCGTTAACATCTTTGACTGATCTACATTCATTGGCCCAATGCTTTCCTTTCTTACATCTGGGGCACATCCCTGGCTGTTTACCTGTTGTAACTCCTCCAGCCCTTCCGGTTCCTTTTCTCTCTGGGCAATCTCTCTTAAAATGACCAGACTTACCACACTTAAAACATACTCCAGATGTCACTCCAGAGCCCCACGGCCTATTTGAATACTGGAGTACAGCAGCAGCAAGGCCTGCATTAGTTAGAGGTCCTCCCAGCTCCCTGCACACTTTCATCCATGCCTCCAACCCTCTATGCTTATACGGGGTAATGGCGGCTTTGCATTCTTTGGTGCATTGCTCATAGACTAATTGTTTTATAAGAGGCATAACCATGTCAGGATCCCCCAAAATTCTGCCTGCTGCTTCCACCATTCTGGCCACAAAATCTGAAAAAGGCTCCATAGCCCCCTGCAGGATCTTGGTGAGATTGCCGCTAACTTCCCCCTTATTTGGTAGTGATTTCCACGGCTTAATGCAAACATCATTTATCTGTTGATACACTTCAGGGGAATATCCTATCTGAGCATTAGCAAAGTGACCTTGTCCTAAGAGCATGTCTCTGTCCCAAACCTGACGTCCGTTCGCTTGATTTATGGCTGCCTGTTCATTACAAAATTCTAGCATAAATGCCCTCCAATCCAAGTATTGGCCTGGACTCAAACACGCCCATGCTAGGCTCGCCCAATCAGAGGGGGTCATGCAATATCTCTTTATAGCTTCCACTTGAAATACAGTAAAAGAGCCTGTAAGCCCATACGTCCGAACAGACTCAGCCAGGGACTTAATTACTTTAAATTCTAGAGGCTCATGGAATCTCTGTTGATTATTGTCTTGAAAAACTGGGAAGGCGAGTTCTGCTCGAGCAGTTCGCCAAGTGTCCGGGCAAAACGGGTGCCCATTGGCTCCATGTTGATATGGAAGAGGAGCTAAAGGGGTCTGACCGGAAGTTCTTTCTACGTCCTCATTAAGTGCAGGTTGGCTTAGCTTACGTTCCCCTTGTTTTATACGGTTCCTTTTCATCTGTTGAATAAGTGCTCTCACTTCTTCCTCCTCTAACTCACTGGAACTCGCTCTTTCCGATTTTAGCTCGGACAGATCTGGGTATAGTCACCCCCTTTTGCCCTGTTCACTGTCTCCCTTTTCACTGATTGCCTTCTCTGACCTCTCCTCCTGTAACTGCTCCAGTGCTGGCTGTCCATTTTCTATAATCTCACAGCAGATCTGATCCTCCAGGCAGCCACTAATCAATCTCCAAATGGGGCGGACTCCTGCCTTTAATGTGCCCTGTTCATAGGCAAAGTCCAACTCCCTCCCTAATTTATCCCATGAGGCTATTGTAAGGCTTCCGGACACTATGAACCAAGAAGCTACAATGTTGCATTTTTCAAGGAACCTCTGTAAAGTACCCTTATTTAACTTTAGTCCTTTTGAGCGTAGTAGCTCTTCCAGGGCCAGAAAAATTGGATGTGACGTCGCGGCGCACATCTCAGTTATTAAAAATTTTATTTTTTGTTACTTTCACTTTAGGCCTGTATTTTATTTCTTCCCGGGTTTCGCCTCTCTCTTTTATCTACAGAGAAGAGCCCCGTATTATGCCCGCTTTAATCTCGGATTCCCACTTCACCTGGGAACTTACCCCCGCTCTTGTCGCAGATTCCCCCTTTTCCTGGGAACTTACTGGTGCACCACCCTGACAACAGAGAGAACTGAATTCCCCGTATGGGCCACCAGCTGTCGTGACCACCTCGACCAGCAAGGAAGACGCGACCCGGGATTCTTCTCAATGCGGTTTAATCAGGACCTTGCTACAAGCTTCTCTCCCGCTTCTCTTCTTCCCTCTTCTTCCCACTTCTCTCTCCCTCCCCCTACCCCCCCACCCGCGCTCCGGTTATAAGCCTCCTGGATGGCCAATCACGAAGCACCACATGGCATATACCGATAGGGTCGCAAACACAGAAGCAAACTAGGAGCCAAGTCATAGCCATATAAGGAGTTGTTTTTACAGAGAACACTCGTCACCGGGAAGACGGAAGGCGGGAGCCAGCGCCATCTTTGGTCACAGCCGCGCCATTTTTGCGGCCGCGCCTTACGACCGTGCCGTCTTTGGTCGCGGCTCCCGCAGCTCTCCACAGACATGTACTTCACCCTAATACATTCTTATATCAGGTCTGGCTCCATTTTCATGGCCACAATTTCTTAATGCAACATCAGTATCTCTTCTTGGCCTCATTTGTTGTTAGCAAGGATGACAATATTTCTGTCTTGTGCTTCTGTCGCCCTCTGACCTGTGGTCCCCTAATTTGCCTCATGCTCACCCAGGCTAATGTACTTGAATTTCATTTTATTCTGTGTTTTCTAGGTTCCTTTTGCGGATTTTCTTCTCATTTTTGACTCTCACAAGAATATATCTTCAAATCTTTTCTTCACGTCAAATTATTCTCCCTGTTTTCTCCAGTGTCCAGTGCTTTTAAACACTTGGTGGGTTTGGACTGGCACATATTGGAGATTCAGTCTTTTATAAGCCTGTATTTTGAGGTAGAAGTGTGTGAATTTTTCTTTGCCTCATTTCTTCTTAAGTTCAGAGGGCTGATTTTTAAATTGAACACAATTGGAATTCAGAGCCCCAAGCTCCTTTTCATGTTACTCCAGAGATATGAACACATTTTCCACTTCCTTCCTTCCAGGACTTTTCTCTTTTTCTCTTTCCTTCTCTTGCTCTGAACAAGTAGCCTGTAAAAAATCTGTACCCATTCCCCACTCCATCTGCCTAACAGTTTTCAACTGTCACATCAGAAACTGCCCAAAGCCCAATCACTTCTTAATAGCTCAATAGGTGGGGATTAATGCAACAGCCCCTCCCACAGAATGCCCCACCTTCTTTGGTGGCATACTTTGTCCTCTCCAGCTGGCCAGGAGATAGTGCCTGGCTGATTATCGGACCCTATAGATTATCATGGCCCTGATGATTATTACAGTATCCTCCTTGTGAATTAGTTGTAATTGAAATTGGAAATTTGATTGTGATATTACAAACTTGTTATGACATCACAAACCCATTTTGACATCATCATAACACAACATCACAAACCCATTGTGACAATATTGTCATTGTGACATCATGATTCCATTGTGACATCTCAAATCAATTATGATCACTTAGCTCCTTTGAAAAATCACATGCCTTTTTCAACATCATAATCCTTTTGTGTACCCATATTCTTGTTGTTAACCAATGACAATTGAGATCAGACATGCCATTATAACATCAAAAAGTGTTTGTGACATCCTCAACAGTGTGACATCACATTTTCATTATGATAGCTTCACCAAACTCAATGACATAATCGCATTATGACAAGAATTATCATTGTGACATCAAAGACACATTGTGAATGCCTATTCTGTGATTTCATTGTATTTCAAATGTGGCATGAGAGTTGATATCAGAAACGCATGTTTGTGCCTACACAATCATTTTGACATCATAATCACTTTGTGATATAGCAGTGCCAATGTGATATCACTAACACAATGTGACATCACAAAACTCTCCTGTCCTCATAACTTTTGTGACATGCTAACATTGTGATATCTTAGACCTTTTTGCCCTCATAATTTGTTTCAAGCTCATATTTCATGTATGACGAGATACCAGAAATCCACTAACATTATGACCATGTGACATCACGCTGACAGATGTCATGATCATCCTGTCATGTGACATCACAAAAGGTTTTGATGTCACAATTAGTTGGTGATGCCATACAGGTAAGGAGTCACAATAGGTCTATGATGCCACAATTTGTTGGTGATATCCAAATGGCATAATGGATCTCATTTGTCATGAAATCACAGAGACTATGAGTTCAGAAACGGACTGGGGTATCTTCAAAGGCATGTGTTGTCAGATGTGTGATGAAGTCCTAGGAGGAATATGATATCACAGTGTGACACAATGTGCATGATATCTGTCAGTATGATGTCACAATTGTCATGATGTCACAGTGGATTTCTGATATCACATATCATAACAAATATTATATGACTGAAAACAGATTACGAGCTCATAAAAGGCCTAAGACATCACAATTGCAGCACATCAGAAGACTTATGAGGACAGGGCAGGTTTGTGATGTCAGTGTGTTAATGATATCACCATAGCACTGTGATGTCACAAAGTGATTGTGATTCCATATATTTATGAGATCATAATGGTTTTTTCATATCAACCCACATGCCACATTTGAAATAGAATGAACTAAGAGAATAGGCATTTACAATGTGTCTATAACATCGCAATGACAATATAATGTCATAATGCTATAAGGTCATTATAAATTGGTGATATTGCAAGGATATAATGGTGTCATAATGAATATTTGTTGTCTTATTTGTGATGGGGTCACAAATGGTGATGTTACAATGGCATATATGAATTCCATTGTCATGTGTTCACAATGAGGATATGGGCATACAAAGGGACTGTTATGTCACAAATGCCATGTGTGTTTTCAAAGGTACTTAAGGTCATGATAGCTTTATGATAAACTGTTGTGATGAGGTCACCAAAGGTTTTTGATGACATATAATTTTGTAATATCTCAAACACAGGTCCAATGTCAATTGCTAGTATTTCACAATGTGCGTACAAGTTCACAGAAGGATCTTGAAGTCCTAATGGACATGAATTTTTTTAAAGTTATGAGGTCATATTAGGTTTGTGAATACACAATGGGACAGATATCATCATGGCAATGTCAACTCACTACATCATGTCAAAATATTGTGTTGTTGTCACAATTGGTGATGAGGTCACAAAAGATTAGTGATGTCACAATTTGTTGTGCATGTCACAATGACATGATGGTTCCCAATTGTCTTTAACTTACAATAAGTATAGGATTTTACAAAGGGACTGTGATTTCTCCAAAAGTATGTGTTGTCACAAATATATTGAAATCCTAAAAGGTTTGTGATGCTAAAATTTGACACAATGGTTATGAAATCTGGCAGTGTGATATCACCACGGTCATGATGTCACTGGGAATTTGTGATATCAAGTGTCATATGTGAAATCTAATGAGGTCGACAACAGATTATGAGGACAAAAAAGCCAAAGGTATTAGAATTGCAACATGTCACAAAAGTTATGATGACAGGATAGGTTTGTGATGTCACAGTGTGTTAGAGATATCACAATGGAAGAGTGATGTACAAAGGGATTTTGATGTCACAATGGTTAGGAGTTCTTGATTTGCTTATGATATCAACCTACAGGCCACATTTTAAATAGAATGAAATAACAGAAAAGGCATTCATAATGTGTCTATGATGTCACATGACATGGTGAAGTTATAAAGCTATCATATCATTTTAGTTTTGTGATTTCACAAGGAGTAGATGGTGTCAAAATGACAATGTAATGTCACAATTGTGATAAACTCACAAACTGTTTTTGATATTAAAATGTCATGTCTGATTCTCAATTGTCAATATTTCATAGTGGGGATTTGCGTACACAAATGAAATGTGATGTCACAAAGCTATGTATTTTTTCAAAATGTATAAGAGGTCAAAATAGATTTGGGATATAACAATGTGATCCTGGTGTTAAAAATATCAATGTGATGTCACAATGGGTTTGTGATGTCACAGTGGTGATGAGGTCACAATGGGTTAGTTATGTCATGAGTTTTTAATATCACAATTATTTGTCCAATTTCAATTGCTCCTACTTCACCATGAGGACACTGTAATAACCATCAGTGCTCGTATAATCCACGGGAACAGATATCATGACCTCTTGGTATGGACCACCATAGAGAGGGGTGTATGCCGCTGAAAGGGGCAGGACATGCTGTTGAAAGTGATAGGATGTCAAGTCCCACATGGTGAGCTGCCAAGAAGTGATTGGGCATGGACATTTGGGAAGTGATGATTGAAAACTGTTATGTAGGAAACATATTGCAGTAGGGGTAGAGTACGGCCTAAATATAGGCTGCAGGTTCAGAGCAACAGAAGGTGACAGAAAAAGCGGAAAGGCCTAGAAGGAAAGAAGTGATGAGACTGCAGGAGGATAAAGAGCTGGCAGGAAAGGAAATTGAGGGAGAGCAGGAGCTGAAGGATGGCACCTGACCACCTGGATAGGGCAGGGCAGGCCTGTCAAGAGTAGAACAGCCTGAAGAGAAGAAGGGATTAGTGGAAGGAAAAAAATAAGACCTGAAATGTCGGACAGGTCTATAGTGAAGAAGGATGAGGAGATAAGAAAAAGCCTTGGCCTTTGAAATGTGGAGCTTTGGAGATCATTAGTTTTGGGGTTGGTTGTTTGAAGACCAGTTAACAAATGCCTGGGCTGCTCTGTGGAGTTCTGCGGGTTCATGGTTGAGGCTGCATGTAGCTCTGGGCATCCAGCCAAGGTCAAGGTAGTCGCTTGTTATAAAATTTAGGAGGACAAGTCAGATTTGTGATGCAACATTGCATTAATCATATCATAATGTCAATATGAGGTCACAAAGGGTTTGTAATGTCACAATGGTGATGTGGTCACAATGGGTTTCTGAAATCAAACTATATGCCACATTTGAGATAGAATGAAATCACAGAATAGGCAATCACATTGTCTCTAGGACATCACAATGAATATGTGATGTCATAATGCTATGATGTCATTGTCATTTAGGGATATCACAATGGGCTGATTGTATCCTAACAACAATGTGATCTCACTCTGGAGATGATGTCATAAAGCGTTTGTAATGGTACAATGGCATGTTTGATGTCATTTGTCCTTTTTCAAAGGTGCTAAGAGGTCACAACAGATTTGGGATATCACAAGGTGATCGTGATATCACTGTGGAAATGTGATGTCACAATTGGTTTGTGATGTCACAGTGCTGATAAAGGCACACATGGATAGAGATGTCACAATGAATTTGTAATATCACCATTACATATCTAATTTCATTCTACTAGATCACAATGAAGATACGTGTTTACATAAGGAGCTAGAGCCATGGGTTTTGTAAAATATTATGCAGAAATAAGAGATTGGTGAAAATGCAATGGGACAGAGATATCCCACTGGCAATGTGATGTTACCATTACATGGGACAGTATTGTTTTGAAGTCACAAATAATTGGTAATGCCATACAGCTGATGAGGTCACATAGATTTGTGATTTCACAATGGGATGTTGATGTCAAAATCTCATGCCAGGTCTCCAATTAACAATAAATATATAAGTTCACAAGGCATAATGTATCCAAAGGCATATGTTGGCACAAGTGCAACGAGTATTAACAGGTTTGTGATGTCACAATGTGAGTCAGTGGTCATGACATCTGGCAGTGTGGTGTCACATTGGTCATGATGTCACAGTGGATTTCTGATATCACATGTCATACATGAAGTATTATGAGTTAAACAATTTATGAGCTTAGAGAGGCCAGAGATCACACTGGCAGCATGTCAAAATATTTATGAGGTAGGAGAGAAAGTGGGTTTGTGATATCATAATGGCAATGTAGTGTCATCGAGGTATTGTGATGCCATAGTGGTTATGTGTTCACAATCTATTTCTGATATCAACACACCTGTCACATTTGAAATACAATGAAATCACAGAATAGACATTCCATTGTATCTGTGACATCACAATGACCATGTGATGTCATAATTCTATGATGTCATTGTTGTTTTATGATGTCACAATGGGATGATGTTGTCATAATGACAATGTGATGTTACAGTGGTGATGATGTCACAAAGGTTTTGAGATGTTAAAATGGCATGTCTGATCTCAATTGTCATTAGCTCAAAATGAGGATTTGGGTACACAAAGGTCCTATGATGACACAAAGGCCATGCTTTCTTTGAAAGCTTCTGAAGTCATATTAAGATTGGGATGTCACAATGTGAGCATGGTGACACAATGGCAATGTGATATCACAATGAGTTTGTGATGTCACCACGGTGATGAGGTCACAATGGTTTAGTGATGTCTCATCAAGTAATATAACAATGACATATAAAATTTCAATTTCTTCTAATTCACTATGAGGAAACTATCATAACCAGTGAGGCCAGAATTATCTGTGGGAGCCCATAATCATTGTAAATTCTTGGCCTGGCCCACCGGAGAGTGAGGGGAATACCGCTAAAGGTGGTAGTGTCAAGCCTCACATGGTGAGCTGTCAAGAAGTAATTGAACATTGGGCAGTTTGGGAAGTGATGGTTGAAAACTGTTAGGCAGACGACACATTGGTGTGAGGAGGGGTACAACCTATATATAATTTGCATTTTCAGAGCATTAGAAGGGGACATAAAAATGAGAGCTACCCAGATGGAAGAAAGTGGTGAGACAGCAGGAAGGGAAAAACTTGAGGAGAGAGGAAGTTGAGGGAGAGCAGAAGGTTGGCAAGTGGTCACTGGGGCAGAGGAGGGCAGGCCTGTGGAGACTGGAGAGGCCTGAAGGAAGTGGTGGAAGGGAAATAGGGAAAGACCAGGAAGGAAGGACAAGTCTGTAGCGAAGGAGGGAGGAATGGAAAAGTAAAAAGCCTTGCTCATTGAGGTTTGGAGTTTTGGAGATCATAATTTTTTGACTGGTGGTTTGCAGACCAATTAAGAAAGGGTGGGGCTGCCCATTGAAGTTCTGAGGTTTGGTGGTCAAGGCTGCTCTTGCACCTGGGTATCCAGTCCAGGATAAGGTAATCACAGTCCGCTTTCTAGTGTAAATTGGATTATTATACTAAATGTGACTTGATGGTTTGTCTCTTTGCCTTAGAAGTTATAAGTACACGAGTTCACAGAAAGAGCTTGAAGTCTCAAAGGCCATGAATTTTCTAAGATGTGATGTGACCATATAGTTTTGTAAAAACACAATGGGACAGTGATATCACAATGGCAATACCACAATATCATGTCAAAATAATGCTTTCATACCACAATTAGTTGTCGATGCCATTCTTGTGATGAGGTCACAATAAGTTTGTGATGTCACAAAGGGTTCATGATGTCAGAGTGGCATGGCAGATCTCAATTGTCATTAATTGGCAATGAATATATGATTTCAAAAAGGGACTGTAATGTCTCCAAAGGCATTTGTTGTCACAAATGTGATGCCGTTCTAACAGGTTTGTGATGTCACAATGTGACACAATACTCATGATAGCTGGCAGTATGATGTCACAGGAGATTTCTGATATCACATGTCATACCAGAAATATGAGATTTAAAACAGATTATGAGCTCACAAAGGGCTTAACATATGACAATGGCAGCATGTCACAAAACTTATAAGGACTGGTTTGTGATGGCACAGCAGATTAATGATGTCACAAAAGATTGTGATATCACAATGGTTATATGGTCAAAATGGGTTTCTGAAATAGAATAAATTCACAGAATAAGCCTTCACACTGTTATGACTATGATGTAACAATGTCATTGTGATTTATCATGCTATGATGCCATTGTTGTTTGGTGATGTCACAACGAGCTGAAGGTGTCATAATGACAATTTGATGTCACTGCTTATTTATGATGTTACAGTGGTTATGAGTTCAAATTATGTTTCTGATGTCAACACACATGTCAAATTTGAAAAAAGAATGAAAAAGCCTGGAGCCAGTGGCTCATGACTGTAATCCAAGCTACTCAGGAGGCTGAGATCTAAGGATTGCACTTCAAAGCCACTTTAGGCAGGAAAGTCCATGAGACTATCTCCAATAAAAACCATTAGAAAACCAGAAGTGGTGCTGTGACTGAAGTGATAGATTGCTTGCCTTGAGCTGTAGAGCAGGGACAGAACCCAAGCCCAGAGATCAAGCTCGATGACCGAAAAAAAAAATTAAAAACAGGCATTCACAATCTCTCTATAACATCACAATGACAATGTGATCTCATAATGCTATCTTGTCGTAGTTTTGTGATGTCAAAAGTAGTTGGTCCTGTCATAATGAGAATGTTATGTCACACTGGTGATATCCGAAGAGTTCATGATGTTACAATGGCATGTCTTATATCAATTGTCAGTTCATAATCATGGTATAGTTACACAAAGGGACTGTAATGTCACAAAGGCCATGTGTTTTATCAAAGGTGCTAAGAGGTCCAAACAGGTTTGGGATGTCACAATGTGATAGTGATATCAAGTGGCAATGAAAGCTCACAATGGGTTTGTGATGTCACATTGGTGATGAAATCAACGTTTTGTGAAGTCACATCTCATACTCACATGTCCAATTTCAGTTGCTACTATTTCACAATGAGGATATGAGTTCACAGAAGAAGACTGAAATATAAAAGGCCATGAATTTTCTAAAATGCTATGAAGACATACTAGGTTTTTGAAAAAACATTGGAACAGTGATATCGCTATGGCAATAGGATGTTGCAATATGATGATTTAATAAAGTTTTGTTGCCACAATTGGTGATGCCATACTGGTGATAGTTTACAAGAGGTGTGTGATATCACAATGGGTTGGTGATATCAAAATGACACATGTGATCTCAATTGCCAACTCAAAATGAGGATATGGGCTCACAAAGGGACTGTGATGTCTCCAAAGTCATGTGTTGTCTCAAAAATGATGAAGTCCTAACAGGTGTGTGTTGTCAGAATATGACAAAATGCTCAGAACATCTATCAGTGTGATGTCACCATGATCTAGATGTCACACTGCATTCGGGTATCACATTTCATACCTGGATTGGGTATGAGAGGATTGGAATTTCACAGTGGGTTAGTGATATCACTATGGACATATGGGGTCACAAAAGGATTGTGCTACCACAATGGCTGTTAGATCACAATGTGTTTCTACTATAATAGGTTTGTGCTGTCACAATTGGTTGGAAATGTCACAATGGCATGCCGATTCTCAAATAACTTTAATTCACAATGAAGATATGAGTTCACAAAAGGACTGTGTTGTCTCCAAAGTCATGTGTTGAGGCAAATGTGATGAAGTCTTAACACATTTGTGAGTTCACAATGTGACTCCATGGTCTTGATGTCTATCAATGTGATGTCACAATGTTCATATTGTCAGAGTCAAAACAGAATATAAGCTTACTAAAGGCCTAAAATATCCTAATGGCAGCATATCACACGTTATGACTAACAGTTCATGGTCCTTGGAGCTTAAGATTCTTTCTTTGAAATTGTATCCTCATTTTGAACTAGTAGAAATTGAAATTGGACATGTCATTGTAATAATACAAACTCATAGTGACATCACAAACGCATTGTGACCTCATCATCACTGTGACATCACAAACTCATTGTGACATCACATTATTGTTGTGCCTTCACAATCACATTGTGACATCACAAAGCAATAATGAACTCTTAGCACCTTTAAAATACACATGACCTCTGTGTCATCACAGACCCTTTGAGTACCCATATCTTCATTGTGAACTAATGAAAATTGTGATCACACATAGCATTGTAGCGTCACAAATACTTTGTACAATAATTATGACTGTGAAATCACATTGTCATCATGACACCATCATCTCATTGTGATACACAAAACCGCAATGACACAATACCATTTTTTTCTCTTTTTTTCTTCCGTACATTTTTTATTGTATGTGTACTGTACAGAGGGATTACAGTTACATGAGTAAGGTAATGAGTACATATCCTATCAAACATCACTGCCTTGACATCACCTTGTCACTTTAATGTCATAGACCCATTGTGAATGCCTATACTTTGATTTCATTCTATTTCAAATGTGCCATGTGGGTTGATATCAGGAAACCATTGTGAACTCATAACCTTTGTGACATCAAAATCTCTTTGTCACAACACTTTGCATTTGTTATATCATTAATACACTGTGACATCAAATACCTCTCCTGTCCTCATAACTTTTGTGAAATGCCATTGTGATATCTTAAGCCCTTTGTGAGTTGAAAATCTGTGTTCGACTTCATATTTCAAATATGACATGAGATATCTAAAATCCAATGTAACATCATGATAACACACCCCTGGACATCATAACCATTGTGTCACTTTGTGACATCTCAGACCTGTTAGTTCTTCACTATCTTGACTGCATATATTTTGGTGACATCAGAATCCCTTCCCAAACTCCTCATATACTCATGGTGAGTTAGTGATAATTGAAATCCCACATGCCATTGTGACATCACCAACCCCTTGGTACATCTCAAATCTATTATGACCCCCTCATCAGTATGACATCACCAATTGTGACATCAAAAAATTATTATAACATGATGTTGAGACATCACATTTTCATTGTGAAATCACTGTTCCATTGGGTTTTCACATAGTATGACCACATATTATGAAGCTCCTTCTATCACCCGGTATCCTCATATAGAATTATGAGTAATTGAAATTGGATGTATCATTCTGATATTACAAACTGTGACATCACTAAACCATTTTGACCTCATCACCATTGTAACATCAAAAACTCAATGGGACATCTCATTTTCATTGTGACATTATGGATCACATTGTGCCCTTTGAAACCTATTATGACCTCTTACCACCTTTGAAAACACACATGGCCTCTGTGGCATCACAGAACATTTTTGTATCCATATCCTCATGGGGAACTGACAACTGACATCAGACATACCATTTAAACATAAATAAATCCTTTCTGACATTATCATAATTATGACATCATGTTGCCATTATGACACCATCAGCTCATTTTGACATGTAAAACTACAATGACATCATAGCATTGTAACATCTCATTGTCATTCTGATATCATAGACATGTTGTGTTTGCCTATTATGTTATTTGATTGTATTTCTAATGTGGCATGTCGGTTGATATCAGAAACCCATTGTGAGTTCATGACCATTGTGATATCATGGTGCTTTAGTAGCATCATATTGCTATTGTTATGTCACAGTGCCAAATTGATGTCACAAAGGGATTCTGATGTGACAATGGTTATGACATCACAATGAGTTTCTGATATCAACCCACATGCCACATTTCAAATACAATGAAATAACAGATTTGGCATTCATAATGTGAATATGATGTCACAATGACATAATGGCAAATGCTATAATGTCATTCTCATTTTGTGTTGTCACCATAAGCCAAAATGTGATAACAACAATATGGTGTCACAATGATTATGACATCACACAGGGTTTATAATGTTACAATGGTTATGAGGTCACAATATGTTTCTGATATCAACTGATATGCCACATTTGAAATAGAGTGAAATAACAGGATATACATTCACAATGTGTCTATGACAGTAAAATGGCAATGCGATGTCATAATGCTATGATGTCACTGTAGCTTGGTGATGTCACAATGAGCTGATGATATCATAACGACAGTTTCATGATGTCACAAAGGGTTTGTGAGGTCTCAATGGCATGTCAGATCTTAACTGCCATTAGTTTATAATGAGGATATGAGAATGAAGTCACAATGACATACACAAATGAACTGTGATGACACAAAGGCCATGTTTTTTCAAAAGTGCTAAGGATCCTAACAGGTTTCATTTGTCAAAGTGTTAATGATATAAAAATGCGTAAGTGATGTCAAACTAGTTTGTAATATCACACTTTATTTCAAATTTCAATTGCTACAAGTTCACAATGATACAAGTTCAGAGAAGGAGCTTGAAGTCCCAAAGATCGTGCATTTTCTAAGATGTTATGAGGTCATAATAGGTTTGTGAAAGCATGATGGTACAGTAATATCACAATTGCAATATGATGTCAAATTATAATGTCATAAGAATGTTGTTATAATCACAATTAGTTGGTGATGCCATAATAGTGATGAGTTCAAAATCGTTTTATGATGTCGCAGTATAGATTGGTGATGTGACAATGGCATTTGACACCTCAATTGTCAATAGCTCACAATGAGTATATGAGTTTAGAATGGGATTGTGAGGATTCCAAAGGCATTTGTTGGCACAAATGTGATGAAGTTGAATAGATTTGTGATGTGACAATGTGACACAATGGTCATTACATCTAGCAGTGTGATGTCACAATACTCAAGATATCACAGTACATTATTAATATTTTATGTCATACCTGAAATAATATGAGGTCAAAAATAGAATGAGCTCTCAAAGGGCCTAACATAACACACTGGCAACATGTCAAAACTTACGAGGGCAGGACATGTTTGAGTTGTCACATTTGTTTAGAGATATCACAATGGCAAAGTTTTGTCACAAAGGGATTGTGATGTCACAATGGTTATGAAGTCAAAATGTGTTTTTTATATGAACCCACATGCCACATTTGAAATATAATGACATCACATAATAGGCATTCATAATGTAAATATGATGTCACAATGAAAATGTGATGTCATAATGGTATGATATCATTATAGATTTGGGATATCATAATGAACTGATGTCATAATGACAATGTGATGTCACACCTGTGATTATATTGTAAATGTTTTGTGATCTCACAATGGCATATCTGATCTCAATTGACACTTCACAATGAAGATATAGATACACAAAGGGATTGTGGTGTCACAAAGGCCATGTGTTTTTTCAAAAGTGCTAAAGATGTCATAATGGGTTTGGGAGGTCTCAGGGTGATTGTAATGTCACAACAGCAATGTGATATCACAATGGCTTTGTGATGTCACATTGGTGAGGAGGTCACAATGGACAGAACAGCTTTGTGATGTCACAACAGATTAATGATATCACAATGGCACAGTGATATCACAAAAGGATTTTCATGTCACAATGGATTTCTGATATCCACCAATATTGCTTGCTTGAACTAGAATGAAATCACAAAATAGGCATTCACAATATGTCTATAATTTCACTATGACATGCTGTCATAATTCTATGATATTTAAGCTTGGTGATGTCAAAATGACATGTCTAATTTTATTGGTCATTAGATTACCATGAGGATCCCAAAGGTTGTTATGTGCTGAGTCCTTCAAAAGGCGCATTGTGCTGAGTCCATTACACAGGTTTCTTTGTGCTATTTTTTAAAACTATGCTGTGTGCTGTCATCCAAAAAGGTGCTATGTTCTGAGTCCTTGTGAGGTAGGTATCCCTGAAAATTACACACACACACACACACACACACACACACACACACACACACACACACACACACACACACACACACACACTAACAGAGGGTAACCGTGCACCTGCTTAGTGTGTGAGGTGGATAGAGAATAGTCTCTCCCAGCTGTTGGACTGAGGGAGGGGTTCGTTGCCATGGGCAGCTGCTGGGGTTCGGAAGAAGCCCTGAGCTGAGGTGAGGCTGCTTCTTCCATGGCCTGTTAGCCTTAGGGAGTCAGGGCACCACAAGGTCTGGGATGGGGGGTGTGGTCGAGTGGGGAGGGGGCGTGACTGAGGAGAGGACAGGACGTGGCCGAGGGGGCACATATCTGCTGCAGCCAGGGGCACATGGGGGCTGGCTCAATTGTGCAGCATGGGTGGGGCGGCCCGGGAGAGAAGTGGGGGTCAGAGAGAGACAGCAGACAGAAGAGCAGGCACAAGCACCAGGGGAGGCGGCATCAATGTCTGGCTTCTGCTGCTGTAGGATCACGGGTCTGGGCTAGGAGCACAGAGCACACAAAGCCAGCACAGCAGGCACATCCCTCCCACAGGCCATTGGAGGCTCAGAGGCCAAGTAGGCATTGAGTCTGAGATTCCAGTGCCAGGAGCTCAGCTAGGCCTAAGGCGGGCTCAGTCCTGCCACCTTCCTGCCCCTGTCCTGGCCCCCTTTCCTGCTCTGCCCGTGGCATTACGTTTCAAACATGGGCTGCTGGCTCGGACGTGAGCACCTCTCAGAGTCATCCAGTGATGTGCCCCAGGCCAGCTTGTGGCCCTGATCATGTACTGACCCCCATCCACTGCTCTGGGCCTGAGCATCTGCCATGATGCTGCCATTGCTGCCCACTACACCCAGAATGGCAGCCTATAGCATCTCCCAGCAGCACACATGAGTGGCCGTCCCAGGGGCCCGCACCTTGTGACCTCTCCAAATCCCCTCTTCCCCACCCCAACCCAGACTCGCGACTCCCACTTCCGTTCTCACATCCTAACCTTGCCTCACCAGTGCCAAGGGCCAGCCCTGGCTCTGCCACAAATGCTCCCCAGGAGTGGGGGGTGGGGGAGTTGGTGTCGACCCAAGGATCCCACCCCTATCACTAGTGTCAGTGTCCAAGGAAATGGGGAGATGCAGGGTTGGGTGAGAAGGTGGCATCACCAAGCCCCTGGCGTGGAGCAGTGGGAACCACACAACCTCACATGTTCACCCTTCCTCTCCTAGGTGGGAATTTTGTGGCTTTATAAAGAGGTGGGGAGCAGCAACTCCACACCTGCCTTCTCGGGTCTTTTCCTTTTTTCTGGGGGTGGGGGCGGTGTTGGATGCAGAAGATAGAGACCCTTTGCTGTGTGAGTTCTTGTCCTCTGTTCTCAGTCATCCTCTCATCTGAGGAGGGTATCAGAAAATCCTACTAGGGAGGTGAGAGCACTGGGGGTCAGATGAAAGGTGAATATCTGGAGGTACACACTCTCTCTGACACCCATACACCTGGCCTGTCCCCCCCCCGCCCTATGCCAGCTGTCAACAGTACTCACAGGTTGGTCACATTTCCCAGCTCTTCCAGCATCTGCTGGTGCTCCTGGTCCATCTGTTCTACTTGTCCCTCCAAGAATCCACCCAGTTGCCCAGAAGCATCTAGGCTGGAAGTAGGGAATGTGTCCATGTTTGTAGTCTTTAGAACCCCATCCATTTCCTCAACACCATGCCCACCCCAGCTTAGACACCCATTTGGGGACCCATGACCCCCTGCTTGTTTTCAGTTCTTGCTATGAGGAGCCACCTGTCTGGGGATTTAATGCTGGTTGTTCCCAAGGGGAGGAGTTTGGCCCTGGAGAAGGCAAGAGGCAGGGTGGTGCTGTGCCATTACACTGATGCTCCCCTTGGGTGGGAACCCTTGCTTCTGAAAAGGAAATGGGGAATGGGAACCTGCATGCTCCAGCTGTACATTGTCCCAGATGAGTAACCAACAAACTTAAGAGAGGCACTACTCTGAGTCTGTGTGTGTGTATGTGTGTGTGTGTGTGTGTGTGTGTGTGTGTATGAGAGAGAGAGAGAGAGAGAGAGAGAGAGAGAGAGAGAGAGAGAGAGAGAGAGAGAGAGAGAGAGAGAGAGAGAGAGAGAGAGAGAGAGAGATCATCTTTCTCCTTGTACAGCCTGATTGTGCTCAGGTGAGTGATCATTTGACAAATTGCAGGTACTGCATGGAAGACACTTCTGTCACTGTTCTGGATTTGTGTGTGTGTGTGTGTGTGTGTGTGTGTGTGTGTGTGTGTGTGTGTGTGTGTGTGTCACCATGTCTAAAAACAGCAAAAGCCTTTTATTTCTCTGTGTGTATGTATTTGTTGTTGTTCTTTTTTCATCAGTACCAAGTATGAACCCAGCCACAATTTTTGTTTTCTCCTTCACAGTTTCATGGATCCTTTATGAAGATTTCAGTAGACATTCCTTTCCTCCCCTTTCCACCTCACTTTTCTCCTTTTCCTGTAACCCACAATAGCTGCTGGGCCTGCGTGGCCCTCCCCTAGGAGACCTGTGTGAACTCAAGTGGACACCTGTCCTTCTATCCCAGGCCAGAAGTTTGGTGAGGCAAGAGTGTCCACAGCCACACTCTTCCAGACAGACACTCTGCTCTCAGTGTATAGTTGGAGCTAATTCAAGGGTTGGGAATGTGTCTGCCAAACATAATTAGGTAAGGAGATGGGAGAAAGGATAGGGCAGGGGCTGTGAAGCTATGAGGTTTTGGGGGCCTGCGTACAGTGTGACATGGAAGATGTTTCACCATGACCGAGGATGAGAGGGGATCCTTACCTAGGGCGTTTATGGCCTCTGTGGACATCCAGGCCCAGGGCTCCGGGGCCCCACTGGTGGCGTGGTTTCTCTCCCGGGGCAGTGAACCAGTAGTCAATCCTCCCTGGAGTCCTGCAGACTCCAATCTGTGTCCTATCTGGGATGTTTCAAGCTGGACAGTGGTAGGCAAGTCCATTCCCCCTGCTGGAGCCCGCTTGGTATCAGGATATGGCAATTAGATAGGGATTGATGAATCCCAGTTTCCATAACCTGCTGTAGGCTGTCTGAAAGCAAAAGGGGACCACTGATTTTGGAACACTTTAAGTTTGATTGGGACAATTTAAATGCTACATTTTCCAGGTTTTTTTTTTTTTTTAATTTAAGCTGGCAATTTCCACTAATGCCTTGGATGGACGTTTTCAGCTGCCAAACAATGACGTTCAAAGCGTCACAGGCAGAGTTCCCAGGCCAGATTATTTCTTGCTTTGAACCTTGTGCCTTGACTAAGCCTTTCTCTGGCAGCTGCTGAATCTCCTCCAGTTCTCTCTAGGGTGACCACCTCAGTCGGGGACGTCCTGGGGAGCAGAGATTGTGACCTTGACATCCTCAGCCTGCAGCTGTGAGCAGAGACAATTCCCAGTAACTGCACTGGATTATGGGAGACTCTGAGATCCCAGGCTGCCTCAAAGATCCTTTGTCTGCACCATGAAACTTGGGGGCGGGATTTGGTAGACCATCCTGGCTGGTCCCAGGGGGAGGAGAGGAGGCCTCTTGAGCCAGTCATTCAGCTCATGGCAAACTCGTTCATACCTGAGTGGCGAATTGATTGCCACAGAGCTGGTCAGCAGCTGGACAGAGATCTTTGAGAAGATAGGCATCCTAGAGGCCCTGGAATCCAGTGAGTACATCATAGCTCACATCCTAGGAGTCAAAACAGTTAAGTGTGGTGCCACCAGGAGGGCATGAAGAGGGAAGAGAGAGAACTGTGGGAGAGCTTCATCAGGCTTCATCAGAGGAATAATTACAGGGGATACATACCTGAATCAGATAGGACTTTTCTGTAGTATTGTCATAGACAGATGCTCATTTATTTATCCAACAAACCTATACAGTGTGCACCATGCTCTGGGAGGTCTTAGACAATGAAAGGTTCCAGGACTGTTTCCACAGAACATGAAGAAAACTTGGTTTGAGCTGGATGCTGGTGCTTCTAGCCTGTCATCCTAGTTACTTAGGAAGCTGAGATCCAAGGATGGAGGCTTTTGGCCCGGGCAGGAAAGCCTGTAAGACTCTTGTCTTCAATTAACTACCAAAAACAAAACAACAGAAGTTGTATGGCTCAAGCAATAGACTGCTAGCCTTGAGTAAAAAGTCTCAGGGATAGCACTTAAGCTCCGAGTTCAAGGCCCATGACTGACACAAAGAAAGGAAAGACACAGAGAGAGAGAGAGAAACAGAGAGAGAGAGAGAGACATAGACAGAGACAGAGAGAGACAGAGAGAGAGAGAGGAGGGAAGGACAGAGGGAGAAAAAGAGGAAAGGAAGGAAGAAGGGAGAACATGCAAGACTTGTTTTGGAGTCCCTGGATCAAGGGAGCCAACCATTCACAATCTCTGTGGGGACAGTTTCAGAGATTAAAGCCAGTATGTTGGATCAAGCCACTGACCCCTGAGCAAGTTCATGACATCCAAGAGCTGTGTACTCAACCGAGTGCAGAGGAAAGCAGCCTCAGTAGACCCTAGGGATCAGGGTGGGTTACCAGGTTTAATCATCCCTGGCCCCAACGAGTTTATTTTCTGGTCAGATAAGAAGAAAGTGTCCAAGGGCTAGGGAGGTATTGGGGAGAGGGAGTGTGAAGGGTGGGGGCAAGTGATAATTAGGATGATGAAGAGGGAGGATGATTCCAGGTCAGGGGTGTCAGGATATTTTAGCTATGATTTCACCTGACAACCTAGACTACCAGTGATCGAGCCTTTGATCCAGCCACAATACTATTAAAAGTCCTGGCACCTTGGTATCACCGTTGACGACCTGGCTGTCATTCACTGCAGGATGCCTGTGCAGTTCATCCTTGGGGGCTGGGACTTTCGAGTGCTCAATTGGGCTCAATCTGAAGATGACACCCCTGGTGTTTATTCCTCCATGAGAGACAGAGGTAAGCATGCCACTGGCACAGGGCAGCCTGGGAATGAGGGTGGGAGTTGGGACCCATGTTGCTCTGAGACTTCATCTAGAAGGTGTTAGGGCCCTGTGACTTCCATTCTCAGTGGCAGAAGGGGGTCTCTTTCATGGCTTAGTCTTTGATCTAGATGGCAGATTTGGGATTCAGAGAGGGCAGGCTGAAGGTGAGGCAGGGCTAGGTAGAGACTGGTGGGAAAACCAGAGGCACTGGGCTCTAAGCAGGGTTGTTTTTTTGATAATACTCAAACACAGGAACATTCCTGGGATAGATTAGCCATTTTCACCTTCCCAAGAGAGAGGGACCTAGAGCTCCCCAGTCTCAGTCCCTTGACCAAGAAACCCTGTGGTTCCCATATCATGTGTTTGGATAACTAGATCTCACTTTACTGTCCAGTGTTGAGGCAGAACTCTGAGAGGTCTTGAGTCTTTGATAATTTCAGGGGATCCTCAGTATGAGATTGTACTTGAACGTCCTAATTTGGTGCATGGTCAGGCCCATCTAAGACTGCCATGGTGTAGGACAAATTATCTAGAGAATCCTAGCAGGGTGGGAGAGTTCTGAGAGTCTTGATTATTATGTGTGAGTTTTGAGCACCCGTGTGCCCACCTGCTTCCCTTTCTTGGGTGGATTTTGCTAGGAAATGCTTAAAATTAGGGGGTGTTTTGTCTTTTATGCTCAAAGATAGGACTCTAACCTTTGAACCAGAGCTTTACTTCTAGCTCTTTTGGGTTTAATTGGAGATAAAGAGTTCTGATGGACTTGTTGCAAAGGGTGGCATCCAACTGCAGTCCTCAGATCTTAATTTCCTAAGGGGATAAGATGACAATCATGGAAAATTATCTTTGGCCAAGTGCCAGTAGCTCATGACTGTCATCCTCGGTACTCAGGAAGTGAGATCTGAGGATCACAGTTCAAAGCCAGCCTGGGTAGGAAAGACTCTGAGACTCTTATCTCCAACAAACCATCACAAAACCAGGAGGGGTGCTGTGGATCAAGCCTTGAGCTGAAGAGCTCAGGGACAGCACCCAGGCCCAGAGTTCAAGCCACACAACCAAAAAAAAAGAAAGAAAGTAAAACATCCTTGCCTGCAAAAATGTGGAGGTGTGTGTGTGTGTGGGTTCTGTGGAGACCAGGTGCTGGCCTCACTTTACAGACATTTCTAAGAACTCCCCAAGTTTTCCCCAGTTTGAAGCCACAGTAGGATGGGCGGTGCCTTACCAAGAACTCAAGAGAACGAGGCCTTTGGCAGGCAGTGAGTGGGTAAATGGGTGAAGAGATCGGAGTGTTGTGCCTGTATTCTCTCCATTGAAGGATGGGTTTGGATGCTGAGTGTCAAAGTTTGAAGTCAAGGGCTGCAAGAAGTTCGTGTCCTGACAAATTGAGTTTCCTCTGGGAATATGAACATGGCTAAAGCAGGGTGCTGCTGGTGGCTCACAACTGTCATCCTACCTACTCATAAAGCTGAGATGTAAAGACCACAGTTCAAGGCCAGCTTGGTGATACTTCATATCCAATGAACCACCAGAAAACAGGAACTGGCTTTGTGGCTCAAGTGGTAGAGTGATCATCTTCAGCTGAAGAGCTGAAAGTCAGTGCCCTGGCCCAGAGTTCAAACCCCATGACAAGCAATAAACAGAGGTGGCTGTGTTTTCAACATATCAGTGTGTATGGTAGGAAATTCCATGCTGGGTTATGAGACATTCCAGATATGTTAGAGGCTCAGTCTTGTGTCTACAGTTGGACTGAGTACGATAGTGCCATCTTCTCACTGGTCAGATATGATCCGAATGGAGGGAGTTCGTGGTTCTGTTCTCAGGAACAGCTGAGGCCTTGGAATGTCCGTGTGTGTGTATGTGTGTGTGTGTGTGTGTGTGTGTGTGTGTGTGTGTGTGTGTCTGTTTACGTGTCTGTGTGTCTGTGTGTGTGTGTGTGTAATTTTCCCTCATCCTTCTCTGCCCCCTTCTTAGGTTCCTGTCCTCTTTCTGACTTCAGATGGTGCCCTTCCTCCACACCGACCTTGCCTTTAGCTCCCTATCAGCATCTACAATGAGTCGAAAATTGCCAGTGGCCTGTGTTCCATATTTTCTCTGGGGCACAAGTCTGGCTGTCCAAATATTTGGCCGCCTCCAGCAGATTCTGGTACAGCAGTGCCAGCTGGCATAGGTCTCTCATGCCTCAGATGGAGGGCCTCAGTCATATGATGTCCTGTCCTTTTCCTCAGCTGGGCCTCTGACATCCCTCTCAACAGGCTGGCAGTGGAGTGGGGAATGGGGGTTTGCTGGTGGGTCTGGCCAACTCAAGCTTGACAGCTGACTGAAGGCCACCCGAGCAAGGAGGATCCAGGGCTACATGGGAGGTGAGACCAAGGTGGCTTGGAAATATTGTTTGGTGTCTAGGAAATGTAAATGTACTTTATCACAGGAAAGTCTATCTTCTGGCCCCAGCTGGGCCTTCTAGACAATTTCGGATGCCCAGAATACAGAGGCACAGACTTTAGATTCCAGGGCCAGGGAGCTGGGAGATGAGAGAATCAATGTTCTGGGGTATTAGTCTTGACCTGGCTATGCCCCTCCCCTCTTGTGTATGTTCACTTCTTAACCCAGTGTTGGCCACACACTGGCCACATGTGGCAGTACTGTGGAAGTGGCGGAAGTGGAGGTGAGATCTAGGATGACCAAAATCTGGATTTATGGCCTGCGGGGCTGGCAAAGTGTGTCTTAAAAAAATCTTTGAGCTGTAACTCTGGGCCTAGGCACTGTCCCTGAGCTTCCTTTGCTCAAAGCTAGCATTCTACCACTTGAAACACAGCTGAACTTTCATCTTTTTTAGTAGTTTAGTGGACATAAGAGCCTCACGGACTTTCCTGCCTGGGCTGGCTTCAAGCTGCCATCCTAAGAGCTTAGTAGCTAGAATTGCTGGCACCTGCTAATGATGTTAGTCTGTGTGTGTGTGTGTGTGTGTGTGTGTGTGTGTGTGTGTGTGTGTGTGTGTGTGTGTGTGTGTGTGTGTTTACCGGGACAAGAAATCAGAGCCTAGATGTTATCCTTTAGCTTGTTTACACTAGGTTCGTGCGGTACCACTTGAACTACAGTAGCTCAACTTCCCAGCTTTTTGGTGATTCATTGGAGGTAAGATACTGCCCAGGATAGCTTTGAATCTTGATTGATCCTCAGGTCTCAGTCTTGAGTAGCTAGGATGACAGGCTTGATCCACCTTCGCCCAGCTGATAATGGCCTTTCTCCACATTGGATTTTGAGCTTCTGAAATCTTCTTTATTTTTTCTGTGCCTATACTGGGGCTTGAATTCAGGGTCTAAGCTCTGGTCTCTTAATATTTTCCCTCAAGGCTGGTACTCTACCAATTGAGCCACAGCTCCATTTCTGGCTTTTGGTGGTTCATTGGCAAGAAGAGTCTCACTAACTTTCTTCCCCTGAGCTGGCTTTGAACCACGATCTCTTATTTCAATCTCTTGAGCAGCTAGGATTTACAAGGGTTGAGTTACTGGTGGCACTGGGTAGAAGCTTTTCTTAAGCAAGTGTTCTTCCCTGTGTTTGCCCTGACTCCTCCATGCAAAGGAGGCCTTAGGGTCAAGGGCTGTGAAAAATAGGCTTTCAGCCACAGGAAATGGCTGGGGTCCATGGTGAAAAATCAAGCTAATCTTCCCCTGGGCCCCATTCTGGACCCTACCCTCTGCCCTACCTGTGACTCAAGTACAAACCTTGACCCAGCCTTGAGTGTTCAGCCATACTTGCCTGAAGACACAGAGCCTTCATTCCTCCACACCACCTGCTCTACACCACACCTCAGGACCTTTGCCCATGCTGTGTACCTTCTGCCTGAGGCTCTCTGTCCTGTTCCACATCTTAGAACTCCTGTGGAATTTTGGCACTAGTTATATCACCTCCTGGAGCAAGCCCTTCCTTCCATTCTCTCTCTTTTTAAAAAATATTGAGTTCCTAGAGATGGAACTTGGTAGACTGACTGGCAAATGCTCTATATTGGTGTGTGTGTGTGTGTGTGTGTGTGTGTGTGTGTGTGTGTGTGTGTGTGTGTGTGTGTGTGTGTGTGCCATTCCTGGGGTTGAAATTCATGGCCTGGATGCTATTCCTGAGTTTTTATGCTCAAGGCTAGCACTCTACTACTTGGAACACAGCTCTACTTCTGGCTTTTTGAGTGTTTAATTGGAGAAAAGATTCTCATATAGACTTTCCTGCCTGCACTGTCTTGCAATTATAATCCTCAGATTTCAGCCTCCAGAGTGGCTAAGAGTATAGGGGTGAGCCATCAGCACCTGCCATCTCCCTCTTACCTATAACCTCGGCCCTCCTCTGAGTCCCAGAAGAGTATGTCTCACCAAGCTCACATGTTTTTGCTAATCTTGGGCTTGAACTAAGGGTCTGGGATTAAGCCACAGTGCCACTTTTGGCTTTTTCTGTTTATGTAGTACTGAGGAATCGAACCTCGAGCTTCATGCTCTCTAGGTAAGCACTTTACCACTAAGCCACATTCACAGCCCAAGGCTCACTTCTAACAGGATCTAGGAGGGTGGGATTTCAGCACAGAAATCGCTGGCCATTTTATATCTTTGCCAGGATTTGGGACCAGCCTGAGACTCGGCAATGAGGAATGGTGAATGAGTGATAGCCACCAGGCCTCAGAGATCTAGGCTCACATCCTACAGAGGGATAGGAAATATGGAGCCAGAACCTTCCACAACTCATACAGCCTAGCAACTGTGGTCTCCCTGGAGGTAGTGGCTGGCTGCTAGATGTCCCAATGAAATACCTCAGCCAGAATGTAATGCATCTGTTGCATACACCAGCCCAGGCAAGCCTTCGGGGTTTCACTTATTAAATACCAGAGAAGGATGCTTTGTTCAAGCTACTGGCTCATACTTAGTACTCTCTGAGGGCTTTTCCCAGTTGCCCAGGTTAGGGGTCTGGGCATGGGCAGCCTGCTGAAAGCCCATCGTCCATACATCTACACACAGAGACATGGAGTTACTGAATTCTTTTATTTCTTTGGCAGGTCCGAGGTTGAAATAGGAGACTAAGCCCTATCCCTGATCTCCTTTTGCTCAAGGGTAGAGCTCTGCCCTTGATGTACAGGCCCAACCCATGGGCATATTTTCCTGTGATCTCTTAGAATTAAGAGTGTCTAGGACTTTCCTGCCCTGGCTGAATTCAAATTGGCATTCTCTACACCTCAGCCTCCTGAGGAGCTAGCATTAAATACAGGAGCCACTGACACCTGGCTTTCTTTTCTTCTTGTTCTTTTTAAAATCATGACAATCTGAAATCTTCACAGTGTTATTCCAATTGTTTACATTTGAAATAAATTATCTAGGCCTGGAGTTAGAATGCCAGGACTGCCACTCACAAATGGAGGGAGA
Organism: Dipodomys merriami; assembly: GCF_024711535.1. Lineage (NCBI taxonomy): Eukaryota > Metazoa > Chordata > Mammalia > Rodentia > Heteromyidae > Dipodomys > Dipodomys merriami. The sequence goes on from NW_027204293.1 coordinate 715,698, forward strand.
TCCTGACAAACTCATTCCTATTTATGTGAATGCTAATGGAATATTATCAAAGTAATCAAAGTAATAATTAAATTTGCAGTTAATTCATGATTCTATTTTAGAATGCCACAGAAAAATTATTGAACTTAAATCTTCCATTCTAACACCATGGTATGATTCCTCTAATGGAAGGATATTGACGAATTTTTAATTAATGCTTTCATAAGTATTCAGCCATTATATTTCATTAAATGGAGAAATAACTTAAACTAATAATTGGTAACTATATATATATGTATATATATATATATATATATATATATATATAAAATTTAATGATATCCTCTATATATTGGGCACTATTGTGGCTTGATCACAGGTCCTCAGAATTTCCTGGCAGCTCAGTTTTCCAGAGGATGGTGAGCCAAGACTGTGACCCCATTTATGGATTGGGCATTCTAGGCCATGAGTTGAAATCTCAGCATGGCCAAAAATTTATTCATGGAGTAAGAAGCCACTTTTGACACATTTTTTTTTCCTGAAAAATATCCTGGGTTTCAGTATGATATATAATCTATATGCAAATATATCCTGTGTGATAGGATGTAATAAATGAAATGTTATGTGTATTATAATACTAAAGAAATAAGTGTAATAAACGTCATACTCACTAAACCCATGCATGTAAATAAATCTCATGTATGAATATTATTATTTCATTTTGAGGCTTCTATTCAGGCCCTGGGAACTGGTCTAAAATTTCTTGTCCTCAAGAACGGTGAGCTTCCCCTTCAACCACAGTGCCACAGAGTTACCCAGACCCTGAGTTCAAATCCCAGGCCTGCCAGAAAAGTGGTGCAAATTTAAAACCAGGGCTTTTTTTCCTTTGGCTAAGCACAGGGCTTGAACTCAGGTCTTGGCATCTCTGCCACAGTTGACCCTTGGTTCCTGGGACCCAAGTTCAAATCTCGGGGTTGGCAAAAAATAAAAAGGAGAAGGATAAAACAGAGAAGTTCAATAACATGGTCTTACATTTTTTCCCCTTTGCATTCTGACAATCCTGGGCTTAAATTAAAAGGCCCAGAAAGTGTACATGATCTTGTGTTTGGCTGGCTATGAGGGAAGCCATAACCGAAACTTCAACTTAGGCCTGGAGGTCGAATCCTGGGACTTCCACTAATGATTGTTGGGAGATTCTAAGAAATGCATGCCAATATACATCCATACAAATGGAATGTTATAAAAGTAACCATTAAATTAGTAGTGTATGAGTATACTATAAAATTATACACAATAATTATACTACTTTGACTAATTTTCAATTAATACCTTGTTATATATTCAACCATGATACTTAAAACTTGAAGGTATAATTTATTTGTCAATAATTACTAGTAATATATGTAATTTCATAATATACAGACAACTTTCTCTTATTTTATACATATGTATACATATATATATATATATATATATATACATATATATGTCAATCTACATATTTATTTGTTTATACACTTGTCATTCCTGGGGCTCAGTTGTATAGTGATGGCTTGTACATACAAAGCCCTGGATTCGATTCTCCACTACCACATGCATATAAAAATTCGGAAGTTGTGCTGTCACTCAAGCAATTGAGCACTGGCTTTGAGTGCAAAACCATAGGGACTGTGTCTAGACTCTTACTCAAGACCCAGGACTGGCACCAAAATATGATTGAATGTTGTGAATACAACTCTATAAGTATAGGACTTCAAATACCTCATCACAGAGCAAGCCATGAGTCTGGTGCTGACAGCTGCCATCTAACCTGACTTATCCAGAGGTATGCCACTGCAAGCCAGCTCCACAGAACCACATGCTGCTGCCTCGCTCACCCCTGTCATCAAGATATTCGGGGGCTGAGATCTCACACTGATGGGTTTAAAACCCAGCCCTGGCAGGATGTCTGTGAAATTCTGTGCTGTGGCTCAAGCAAAAGTTCATAGGACAGTACCCTCAAAATTTTAGTGCAATCCCTATGGCTGACTCCCTCCCCCCAAAAAAAACCCCCACCAATCTCAATCATTAGATGTGAACTTTGTGCAGTTTGTGATGTGTTTCTGAAAAAATGGTGATACTGATGAAAGCACCCAATACTAATGACATCTTGTGGGATACAGCTATGTGATGAGTTCTTCCTGAGGTGCTGGGTCCTTCGTGTGGTGCTGTGTGCTGAGTCCTGCTCAGGATGCTATGTGCTGAGTCCTTCACAGGGTGCAGTGTTCTGAGTCCTGCATTGGGTGCTGGGTGATGAGTCTCACTGGATGTTGTGTGCTGAATACTGTAAAGAGTGTAATGTGTTTTGTCCTTCAAAGGGTGCATTCTTTCATCTTGCCCTTGTAATAGCTCCACAACTTGGATGATTAGGCAGACAAGAATATTGAGGCTCAGATATGTCCCCATGGCAGGGACAAAATTATGTATTACTGAAGACTAGTGAGTTGTCTACTGCGGACAATTGTTTTGTTTTGCTTTTTTCTCAGTCATGAACCTTGAACTCAGGGTCTAGGCGCTGATCCTTACCTCTTGGACTCATGGCCAGCACTCCACCACGTGTAGCCAAGGACCCTCTTGCAGCAGAGTGCCACAGCCTAGGGTTGTATCGCCAAGGTCTGTCATCCTGGCTTCTCAGGAAGCTGAGACCAGAGTATCTTGGTTCCAAACTATCCCAGACACAAAAGGTCCCATGAGACTATTATCTCCAATTCATCACTAAGAAACGTGAAGTGGAAGCTGGGTGCTTGTGGCTCATGCTGATCATCCTAGCTACTCAGTAGGATGAGATATGAGGATCATGGTTCAAAGCTAGCCTGAGCAGGAAAGTCCGTGAGACACTTAGCTCCAATGAACCACCAGAAAACCGGTGGCTCAAGTGGTAGAGCACAAGATTAGAGCTGAATTGCTCAGGGACAGCACCCAGAACCAGACTTCAACTCATACAACTGACAACAACAAAAAAGACATAAGCCTATTAACAAACCTGAAGTAGAGGGATGAGAATGTACCTTAGGGGTAGAGTGCTTTGCATATATGAAACCCTAGGCTTGAATACTCTGGACCAAATCACTAGGAAAAAGCCTGAAATGGCTCTGTGTTTCAAGTAAGAGAGGGCAATCCTTGTACAAGAGAAATTAGATACAGTGCTCATGTCCTGTGTTCAAGCTCCAGGACTAGTGTATGCACATACACACTCCCACGTGCGTTCGCTTACTGACACACAAACACACACAGAAAGTAGAAGTGAAGCTGTGACACAAAATGGGAAGGCAGTAGACTTCTGCTCTGAGATCATGGTCAGCACCCACGCCCTGGGTTTAACCACAAAACTTAGCCTCTCAGGGCCCAACTAGGAGAGGTCAAAGGTTTCAAAACCTGATGAGCTTCACCAGCCCTAGATGACAGGAAATTTTGTGATATCTGAGATGTTCTTGGATTTCCAAAGCTTCCGGAAAGCTAGGAGAGGCATCATAGGCCCATCATCGCAGGTTATGAAACATTTAAGTAGGTTAAGTGCCCTAGTTGTTTGCCAGAAGGACTCCTGAATTATATTGAGCCCTGTATCTGAACATCAGAATATAGTCTCACAAAGGCAGAATAAGTGCACAGAACTTGGCCTTCCATGGGAGGTGGCATAAATGAAGGCTTCCTGTCAAAATAGAGCACTGGGGAGAGAGATCGTTTGACTTTCAGAGCCTGCCCACACTCCTCCTCACTAAGTGGCCCAGATAGAGTTGCTTGTTACACAGCTCTACAGGATTGAGGACTTTTGTCTGCCTGTCCAGACAATGAGAAAGACTTCTTCCAGCAGGACTGGGATGCAGAGCAACCTTCAGGCTATACTGGGTGCAGTGAGTGGAGCCCTTGAACATGCAATGTCATAAAAGCATCCTCTGTGTTATGAACTCATAGTTTTGAATACAAATTTCCTCTCTTGGTGCCATTCATCATAACTACTCTTACTCTGGAGATTCACCTGTAGGAATACATCCATACATAGACAAAGACGTGGAGATACAGGCTCTTTTTGAGGGGGCAGGTCCTGGGGTTGAACTATGAGCCTGTGCGCTGTCCCTGAGCTCCTTTTACTCAAGGGTAGTGCATTAAGCTCGAGTCAAAGCCCACTTCTGGATTTTTCTGTGATCTCTTAGAAATAACAGTGTCAAGGACTTTCTTACACTGGCTGGATTCAAATTCAGATTCTTTACATCTCAGCCTCCTGAGGAACTGGGATTACAGTCAGCAGCCACTGGTACCATCTTTCTTTTCTTAATTTTTTTTTTAAATCTGGACAATCTGACTTCTTAGCGGGTCATTCCAATGGTTTGAACTTATAAGAGACTACCCAATGTTATTTATAGCTGTTTTCTCAGAGAAGGATTTTCTCTCCTCATCTTCCACTCTGGTCACATGTTGGAAGCCAAAAGTGAGAAATGAGTGTCACAGGATTGAGGAGTAAATGTCCACAGGACATGCCAGTTCTGTCATTTAGCATTGAGCTGCAGTGAATTTACTGTCTCAGGATGAGAGGACCAAAAGCTGGAACGATCGTCATACTGTCTGCATTGCTCCTTTTGCCTATAAAATGTTCTAATAATTATGAGTGCTGTGTGTCTCCAACCTTAACTATCTAGGACACACTACAAGAATCTGCACGTTTCTATTTTTATGTAGTACCTCCTGAGACTTAAAGTTTTTTGTGGAGTGGCTCCTTGGTAAATCCCTGAGGAAAGCTGCTTGAATCCTCTTCAGGAGATCGCCTTACAAAGCCAGCCCAAGCAGGAAGTCTGTGAAACTCTTATTGCCAATAAACCACCAGAAAACCAGAAGTGGAGTAGTGGCCTAGAAGATAGAGCTCCAGTTTTGGGAGAGAAAGCCTAGCAGGAAACACAGGCCAGACCAGGCAGGACAGTCTGGGAGTTGCTTATGTCCAATTAACGACCAGTTGGCTGGAAGTAGAGCTATGGCAGTATTAGAAGCTCAGCCTTGAGCAAAACAGCTGAGGAACACATTGCACCCTGAGTTTAAGCACTGAGATGTCCAAAAAATAAAATTCAAAAAGAGAAGGCCAAGTTTATGTATCAGTGCCCTACTTTCTTACTTGTGTATGTTAATTCTTTGAGTGCAAACAGACTGTAAGCAAAGCTTTTGCTTTCATATACTGATTGATTTTTCAGATATGCTTGTTACGCATACTGCATCATTCTCTTTATTTCAGCCCCATCGCTTTGCTCTTCCAGGGTTCCAGGCCTCTGTCCTTATAAAATGCACATTGCAGCTCTCAGCAGCCTATAGTTACATTTTATTATGAGGCCAATCCAGGAACAGTCACAAATAAGGCAAGGGAAGAGAAGATCAGGGTTTACAGAAATAACCGGTATTCAGAAAATTACACTTGGGGACACAAACTGTAGCATACTTATGTAAAAACTACCATTAAGAAAAAAAGATGAGGGGGCAGGGAATGTGGATTGGTGAGAGAGTGCTTGCCTAGCATGCAAGAAGCCCTGGGTTCTATTCTTCAGTAGTATATACAGAGAAAAAGCCAGAATTGGTGTTGTGGCTCAAGTAGTAGAGTGCTAGAGACAATGCCCAGTCCTTGAGTTCAATCTAAGAAATGTCAAAGAGATATATAGGTAGGTAGGTAGGTAGGTAGGCAGGCAGGCAGGCAGATAGATAGATAGATAGACAGATAGATAGATAGATAGATAGATAGATAGATAGATAGATAGATAGATAGATAGATAGATAGATAGATAGATAGATAGATAGATAGATAGATAGATAGATAGATAGATAGATAGATAGATAGATAGATAGATAACTAGATAGATAGATAGATAGATAGATAGATAGATAGATAGATAGATAGATAGATAGATAGATAGATAGATAGATAGATAGATAGATAGATAGATAGATAGATAGATAGATAGATAGATAGATAGATAGATAGATAGAAAGAAAAATGATACATGAATCTGGTCTTGGATGTCAGGAGGAAAGAAGGGAACAATTCCCAGTCATGAGTCCTTCTGCAGTGTGCCAGGACACCAGCATCGCCTTCACACAACCACAGAGCAGGAAGACTGTCTCTTTTTCACTTCTCAGGCAGATGAAGGCCCCAGAACCAAGAAGGCAAAGCCAGGTTCTAACTCAGGTGAGAAACAGCCCTGCCTGACGTTCGACTGGGGATTTGCATTAATGATGTGGAGAATGAAGGAAGGAGAATGGATTGGCAGAGGTAGAAGAAGGGCCTTCAAATCTGACAGATGTAGAGTAAAAAATCCACTCCCTAAGAACAGAGAGCAGGGTTTTTCTACTCTGTTCCTGCCCTCTCTCTCACTAAACTGACTCTCGATTGGTAACCTAAAGATAGCCTGAGGCTACCTTCACCTAAAGGAGGAAGGTTATGCATCGTTTGAAGAGGCTGAGAAAGCCTGACCGTGGTGTAACTGTAACAAATGTTTCAGGTTTCCCCTCATTGCTGGATGTGTCTGGAATGAATATAATGAAGTGGTTTGCAGCTCACTTCCCTGTTGAGTGTGTATCTTCTGCCTCCTAATCCTACAATCCTAGGTCTCTCCACCTAGCCTGGCTTTTGATACTGTTTTCTGTCCTTCAAATACAGTGTTACACTGGAGTTCTCCCTGCTAACAGGGCTAGGGCTTGAATCCTGAGAATTTCATTTGAACCTTGGATGGGTCAATGATGTTTCTTTCCTTCTTCTATAGCACAAGAATTCTAATAACATTTAGAGTTCAAGGAATTTCTCATCACCAAAGGAAACACAAGAAACTATTGAACACCTGAACTTTCAGAAGTGGAAGTCAGAGTGTCATAGACTTTCCTGCCCTGGTTGGCTTCACCCTGTAATCCTGAGACCTCAGCCTCCTTAGCTAGGTTGATGAGTTTAAGCTACTGGTGCTCTGCTAGGTTTAGGACTGTAATGACACTGACAATACAAGTCAAGTGCTTATCACAAAGGGCTTGGGGAGCATATTAAGCCTTTCAACATTGGACCATTCAGATCCCTTTAGCACACAAGGTTATAATGCTAGAGTCTGAGAGCCTGGGCAAGTGGATCTGTTACACTTCAACCTTAAGCTCTGACTCCAATTCTGGTTTACATCAGCTTTTATTTTCCAGGGAACGTTCTCCTAATTAGCAGATAGGAAAAGTACTTTGATTAACCCTTACTTTTTTCCAGTTGTGTGTCTTGTATCAAGCTTGGGCCCTGTCCCTGGGCAATTCAGCTCAAGGCTAACACTCTACCACTTGAGCCACAGCGCCAGTAGGGGTTTTTTTTGGTGGTACATTGGACATAAGAGTCTAACAGGCTTTCCTTGCCTAGGCTGTCTTTGAACTGTGGTCTTCAAATCTCAGCATCCTGAGAAGCTGGGGTTCCAGGTGTGAGCCACCCGCATCTGGCCAATTGTTTATGACAGTCCTGGGGCTTATTTTTATCAAGGCTAGCACTCTGCCATTTGAGCCACTCCACTGCTTCTGGCTTTTTCTGAGTATGTGGCACTGAATATTCAAGCCCTGGTCTTCATGCATGTTGAGCCAGCTCTTTACCTGTAAGCCATATTTCTAGGCTCACCCTTACAATCTTATCCCACAACTTGTCTGTCCAAAAAAAAAGGCTTCTGAGTATAAATCATTAAAGAAATCCCTATAGGAACGTGTTCAAAGATAAATAAGACAAAGTTCATACTTGAGAGAGACCCTAAACGTGTGAAGATTATTACAAATGCCATTTAATTATGTATCATGTTTCAATACAAAAAGTTTTAATGAAAAATGAGTCAATGTCCTAAATTATTGTGTATAATTTTCTAATAGATGTGCAAAATGTAATAAATATGTGTATGATAACACTAAATAAAATACTCAATAAATAAATGAATCAAATAAAAAATAAATACAAAATCAATAATAAAAATCATAATATGTAATAAACATAATTATGTAAGTATATATCCTATATTACATATGTGTAGAAATATCTTTTCCATTGCAGGGCCTCCATTCAGGCCAGGGGAACTCTAGCCTGAATTTCATTTTGTCAAGGACAGTAAGCTTCGCCTTCACCCATGGTACAAAAGAGTTACTTGGATGGTGAGATCAAATCCAACCAATGGTAAAAATATTGGCCAGTTCCAAGATAGTGACTTAATTTTTTAATGAAAGCAGTTATGTTTATTCAGTTACATACTGAACATTTTAAAAAGCAGTGTAGAATTTTGTACAGCTATTCAGACGTCCGTCCCTTACTCACAAAGTGCTTCTCTGAACACTACATTGTTTCTTTCTTGTACTTTTTTTATTGTAAAAATGTTGTACGGAGGGGTCACAGTTACTTGAGCAAGGTCATGAGTATATTTCCTATTGAGCATTGTTGCCTCCTCCTTTGTTTTCCTCCTACCATCCCTTCCCTCCCATCTCCAAAACTACTCCTCCTGCCAAGCTGAGTGACTTATTTTTAGTTTTGGCTTGGCATGGGGTTTGAACCCCAGTAGTGGCAAATCTGCACTTTCCCTCACATTGCTACAGATTTACAAAGACCCTGAGGTCAAATCCCAGGCTAGGAAAGAAAACTGACAGAAATTCCAAATTAGGGAGCTTTATTTTTTTTAATTTAGTTCATTAATTAATTAATTAATTTTTCTTTTCTTTTCTTTTTATTTGGGGGGGCAACCATGGGGCTTGAACTGAGGTCGTGGCAACTCTGCCTCAGCTGGATCACCCTAGGCTAGCTGCTGTTCAGGACCCATACCCAATCCTGGAATCCTAGGCCCAGAGGGCTTGCATGAGGATAAAAGTGGGATAGAACAAAAAGTGGGAAGCTGCAGAAGTCTGGGGTTTTATGTTTTTTAGTTTGCACAGTGATCATCCTGGGTCTGAATCAGATAGCTGCAAAGTTGATCTAACCTGCCATATCTGAAGGCTGGCACACTATCAAGGAAACCATATGACAACCTGTCAACATAGTCCCTGGCTTCAAATCCCGGTCCTGACACCTACCAATGACAGGGGATCACAAGAGACTCATTCCTATGCATAGGAATACCGATTGAAAGAGAAGTTTGTGCATCGGTCAAGTCTAAAATTGGATGCAATAATCCTAGGACACGGATCGATCCCAATTAATAGTTTATTAAGCATGAAAAGAATACTATTCCTTTAATTGTAGTATAATAAATACCTAAGAATTGGTAGGAACGTAATATATGTCATTCAGTCATAGATAGGCGGCTATGGCTCTTTTTACCAATATATATTTATTTGTATACCACTGTCTGCCTATCCACGTATCACTGTTTTGTACAATCCTGGGGCAAGATCTCAGCAGCTGCGAACCACCTGACAGCTTCATTGGCTAGAGGCTGCCGTGCTCACACTCACCCATTCATGAATTGGGACTGCATGTCCCTGAGTTCAGATCCTAGCACTGCCAAAAATTTAATCTTGGATTAAGAAGCCAATCTGTTTTCCTTTTCTGGGAGAGTCCTGGGTGTCAGGCATGATTGAGAAGACATCTACAAATCTAAATGCTATGTGAAAGGATGCAAACAGTATAATACATTATTAGGTGTCATCACAGTCAATAAAATAAATGGTAAATAAATGAATAAAACAAAAAATTAAATGAATAACCACCCCAAACATAATATAGTCTGAACATCTGTATGGAAGTTCAATCCTATCTTTGAAATGTATATAAGGAATATGCTTTCCAGGGATAAGCCTTGAATTCAGGCCTAGGGAACAGGCCTGACTTTCTGTTCTTCAGGCATGGTGAGCTTCCCATTCCTGCACAGTTGAACAGAGTTACCCAGACCTCGTGTTCAAATTCCAGGCCTTGCAGACAAAAAAATGCCACCACACATTCCAAGCAAGGGAGCTTCATTAGCATTTTTAATATTTTTTCAGTTCACTTCACCTTTATTTGATACATTTTGATTTTATAACACTAAAGTTTTTCAAAAAAGGACTTTAAACTTTTACATTTCATCATAGCACATTGGTGTTTCTATTTTGACCATCTTCTATGAAGAGTGAACATGAAAATAAGGACACCATTTCTCCCTAGAAGGTTGGGACAGTTGATTTTATTTATATTTAGAGTTATTTCTATATTTATAAACTCTACATTTGTGTCATGTTAGTTTTCCTCAGTGCCTACAACGAAATACACTAGGGGAGTCACAGCACAAAAAGTTGTGTTTCTGAATAAAAACTTACTTTTGTGAGGACAGCAGGTACTTGTAAGCATTTGGGGAATAAACTAGATTGTAAAATGAAAAACAATAACATTGGGAGTGGGATGTAGTCAGTAGTGGAGTATTCGCCTAAAGAGCATAAGAATCTGGCATAAAAGTTTCCTAAAGCTCAAAGTGTTAGAATTTTATGATCTGTATGAACAAACTTTTTTTTTTTTGGTCGTGGGCCTGAACTCAGGGGTTATCCCTGCACTCTTCAGCTCAATGTAAGCAATCTACTTCTTGAGTCACAATGCTACTTCCGGTTTTCTAGTGGTTTATTGGAATTAAGAGTCTCACCAACTTTCCTGTCCAGGCTGGGTTTGAACCGCCATCCTCAAATCTCAGCCTCCTGATTAGCTAGGATTATAGGCATGAACCACCTGTGCCAGGCACGTGAACAAACTTCTTAAAGATTGATTCTGACCTTTTCCGCTTGACTCATACCTATACTAGATATTGCAAATAAGGAAAACCATGGGACCTATGCTTCTTTGGGCCTGGCTTACTTCACTTAATAAAATTTTTTCCAAACCTTTCCATTTCCTAACAAATGGGGAAATGTCATTCTTTCTGATGGAGGCATAGAATTCCATTGTGTGTATATACCACATTTTCTTGATCCATTCATCTACTGAGGGGCATCTCGTTTCTTTCATGCATGTGTTTCTAACGCACTTATAAGATTATTTCTTTGTTGCTTTGTATGTCCCTCCCCCACAGTGTAACCCCCGCTTTCACTATATTTGATGTCAGTATAACATCTGGAGGAGATGGGGACAAACAAGTCGTTTAAGGATTCAAGTGGACCTGTTGCAACAATGAGAAGTACAAAATGTCATGTCAAAACCAGCTTTACAATTTCGTTGTGGGGGGGGAGGGGGGTATAATTGGGTAGGGGGAGGGGGGTAAAATTGGGTGGGGGGAGGGGGGAGGCGGGGAAGGGAAGTGAAGGGTAAACAAAGGAGGAGGCTGCAATGCTTGGTAAGAAATGTATGCATTATCCTGCCCATGTAATTGTAGCCCCTCTGTACAGTATGTTCTCAAATAAAATAAAATACAATTAAAAAAAAAAGATTGATTCTGAGAAAATAAACCTGGAATATACTTTCAGTATAAATAATTTATAATGCTATGTTTAAGGCACTAATTCAGAAGTATTTATTCATTGGCTGGTTTCTTAGTTTATTTAAAGATATATTATATATTCATTATGAATATATATACATATATTATTAAAATGTAGCTTTGAAGTGTACCTAAGAGCATATATGCTCATGTAAAGTTATACAACTGCACAAGCTTCATTATTTTTTTTCCAGTTTGGTTGGTACCATAAATTATGTGGGATTTTTCTACTGTTGTTTTGTTCTCTGTTTTTGGAGGATTTCTCTCCCTTTTATCTCCCTCTCTCCCTCCATGAACTTGAACTCAGCTTGGTCTTTCTTGCCTTTGTTGTTCATAGCTGATTTTCTACCACTTCAGCCATACCTGTAGCCGGGCTTTTTGCCAGTTAATTGGAGATGAGTTCTCTCAGGCTTTTCTGCCTTCATTACCTTTGAAATTTCATCGTGCAGTTCTCAGCCTCCTGAGTAGCTAGGATTACAGATGTGGGCAACTGGGGTGCCTAGGGATAAATTAGACTTTGGTTGGTGTATTCTTTCTGTTTTTCTAAGCATGGGATCATCTAATATAGAAATTCAGTGAATGTCCTGGGTCTGAAGTAAGATATATAATATATATGCAAATCTGTATAGTTCTCATAATATGTAATAAATTTAATATGTGTAATAAGTATAGTAATAGTCAATAAATATAATGAATGAATAATACAAAAAATAAATACCCTGAAAGCAATATACAGTAAACATAATTATGTAGATATTAAAAATTTTTTCAAGTGTGGATGAATATTACTTTAACAGGGCTGAGGATTGAATTCAGGCCTAGGGAACAGGCCTGAATTGCTTGTATTCAAAGAGGGTGAGTTTCCCCATTCTCCACAGTGCATTAGAGATTCCCAGACTCTGAGTTCAAATCCCAGGCCTAGCAGAAAAAAGCAGACACGAATTCCAAGCCAGGGAGCTCCATTAGTATTTTTAATATTTTTAAATTTTTAAAATTTTTTATTTTACTTTTTATATACTTTATTAAAATTTATTTCATTTTATTTATTTATTCATTTATTTTGCCAGGCACGGGGCTTGAACTTAGGTCGTAGCAACTCTGCCTCAGCCTCCATCACCCTAAGCTGGAATGGTGCAGCTTCTGGGCCCACAGCCCATCCTGGGATCCGAGGTTTCAGGGGATGACAGGAAAACAAATTGAAAATGGCACTGAAAAATAGCCGCGAATTGCAGACAGTCGGCGGTTTCTCGGTTTTCCTTCCTTGCATGGTGACCATGCCGGGTCCAAATGACACAGCTATAACCTGTAGGTTACCTGGCATTGCTGAAGGCTGGCAGGCTGGCAGCAAACCCATAGGCCAATCTGGACACCTAGGCATTTGAATTCTGGTCATGGCACTTAGAAAGGGCTGGAGAGCCTAAGAAACTATTGTCTGTTCATAGGAACCCCAGAGGAATGTGATCAATGTCATGGTTGGATGAGTAGTTTGTCATTCAGCCTAACATAAAATTAAACCCAGTATTCACAAGCTGTGGATTGATTTTAATTCATAGTTTATTATGCATTAAAAGAATACATGTGTGTGTGTGTGTGTGTGTGTGTGTGTGTGTGTGTGTGTTTTGTCGGTAGTGGGGCCTGAACTCTGGTCCTGGGAACTCTCCGTCAGCTTTTAAGCTCAGGGATAGTGTGTACCATTTGAGACACAGCACCATTCCCGGCTTTTTCTGATCATGTGGTGCTGAGGAATTGAACCCAGGGCTCGTGCATGCAAGACAAGCACTCTCCCAGTGACCACTTTCCCAGCCCCTAAAAGAATACTATTGATTAAATAGAATTCTCACTACATACCTGTGAATCACTAGGAAGGTAGTATATGTCATTGAATACTACTAGATACACATCACTGGAAGTATCTAAATTTCTAAATATATATTTATTTTTATACCACTGTCTGAATAGAAAAGTATTGCTATTTTGGCCAAACCTGAGTCTCGATCCCAGGTCCTGGTATCCACCTGGCATCTGAATGTGCTAGAGGCTTCCATGCTGACACTCACCCATTCATGAATTGGGCCTCCTAGGGCTTCAGTTCAGGCCCCAGCATTGCTAAAAATGTCTTCCTTGAAAAAGATTCCAAATGTGATACCTGTTTTCCTTTTCTGTGCGAGTGCTGGGTGTCAGGTATGATGTAAAAATATGTCTGCAAAGCTCCACGCTGTGGAATAGATTTGAATGAATGTAATAAACGTTATAGGTGCACTCACAGTCAGTCTATAAATAAATGGTAAGTAGATAAATAAATAATAAAATATAATGAATCATTCCAACAAACAAGATATAAATTGAATATATGGATGTAAGTATAAATCATATAATAAACATGTCTATAAATGTTATGTTTTCCAGGGCTGGGGCTTGAATTCAGTTCTAGGGAACAGGCCTGAATTGCTTGTCTTCAAAGGAGGAGAGCTTTCTTTTCCTCCACCTGCTCAGTGCATTAAAATTACCCAGATCCCAAGATGCATCCCTGCCTGGCAAACAACAAAATGGCACAAAATCCAAGACAGGGAGCTTCAGTAATATCATTAATTAATTTATTTATTTTTTGCCATGCACGGGGCTTTAACTCAGGTCATGGCAATTCTTCCTCAGTTTCCATGACCCTAGGCTGGGAAGGTGCAGTCACTGTACCCACAGCCCATCCTGGGTCCTAGGCCTCAGGGACTAACAGGAAAACAAAATGAAAACACCATCAAAAAAAAAAAAAGCCACGAACCACAGAAGGTCAGCAGTTTTTATTTTTCTTCATTGCACGGGGACCATCCTGGGTCTGAATGACATGGCTGCAACCTGTAGTTCACCTGGCATTGCTGAAGGCTGGCGGGCTGTCAGTGAAGCCATAGGCCAACCTGGATGCTAGGCCCTGAGTTCGAATCCTGATCATGCCATTTAAAAGGGGCTGGAGAGTCTAAGAAACAATTGCCTGTCCATAGGAATACCATGGAAATGTGATAAATGTCATGGATGGATGAGTAGTCCCTCAAAATGAATCTAGAATAAATTTAGACCCAATAATCACAGGACACAGATTGATTTTAATTCATAGTTTATTATGCATTAAAACAATATGATTGATTAAATGGCATCCCCACTAAATACATGAGAATCGGTTGGAATGTAGTATATGTCATTGAATACTAGATACACACCTCTGGCAGTACCTAAATATCTAAATTTATTTTTATTTATGTACCACCATCGTCATAGAAAGTTACTGTGATTTTGGCCAAATTTAGATATTTATATTTATTTATGTACCATCATCGTCATAGAAAGTTACTGCGATTTTGGCCAAACAGTGGCTTGATCCCAGGTCTTAGGATCGACTTGGCAGCTGAATGGGCTAGAGGCTGTGGTGCTGACACTCACCCATTCAAGAATTGGACCTCTCAGGCTTTCAGATCAGGTCGCATCATTGCCAAAAATTTCTTCCTGGTGTAAGTTTTCAAGTGTGACACCTGTTTTCCTTTTCTGTGCAAGTTCATAATATGTCTGTAAAGTTACATGCTATGGAATAGATTAGAATAAATGTAGTAAATATTATGGGTGCACTCACAGTTCGTAAAATAAATGCTAAATCAATAAATCAATAATAAAACATAATGATTCACTCCAACAAACACAATATAGACTTAATATATAGATGTAAATATAACTCGTATATTTAACATGTCTATAAATGTTATGAGGTTCTTGAATTCAGGCCTAGGGAAGAGTTTAGTTCATGCATGATTCTCATAGGAAATGATAGGCAAGACGTATGGCACAACAATAATTTTTAATTAAGAGTTCATGAAGTGTGACAATAAGGATCACATTCAGAAATTGGAGGAAAGGGGAAAGATCCAAGAATCAGTACTCACATGGTGTAGAGCACATGGGCAGCAAAGATGGCGCTGATAGGAAGTTGAGTGGACAGAGCCCGATTTGCTTCATGTTCAGTGCTTAAACAGACCGTGGAAGCTTAGGTGCATGATAGGATGTGACCTTGACAGTGATTGGTTCCTCTTCCTCCCCTCCCATGCTACCCATTCTTTTTTGTTTTAAAAATGGCTTGTTCTATGTTAATAAATGACTTTTCCTGCTTGAGTTGACTCCCTGCTGCATCTGATTGTCTCCCTGGCTGAGGGAGATTGGGGAACAGGTGAGCGGCCACACTTACCTTTCCTCGGACCCTGTCCGTCTTTTGTGGGATGGATGAAGACCCAACATCTGACTCCCAACAAGGGGCACGAAAGGAAAAAATACCAGCAGAGGCTAAGCAGTCTGTCAGGGTAAGTGAAACCCTTACTATGGGTAATGCTATCTTACAGAAGAAGGAGGAGGAGGCAATATTAGGCCTAGGAGGAGTAAAGGAGGACTTGGGAAGTCAGAAGGAAAAGGAATGGGTCAAATTTGACCTAGAACACACTGAAACATGCACCATGGAAGTCAAAACGAGGATGAAAGTTAGTCCCTCTGATTCAGATGCCCCTGATGGTCATAGCCCCTCTCCTTATTCCCCCGATTGGAGGGGAGGTATGGAACCCTACACGATCTGTGAGAGATACCTGCAAGAATTGGACCCCTACAAACCATCCACGGAGGGGTGTAGGGCGGGGGAAGTAACCTACTAGGAGGCCTACCCTGGAAAGGAAGGGCCACCTGAGAGCATGGACCCTAGGCCACAGGATTTGCTACCCCAAGTGTAAACGGTCAATCTGGCACCAAGAGCAAACAGGCCCTTGGAATGGTATCCATGGGAAGCTAAGGATCTTAAAGAGCTCTGCAACGTGGTGGCGGAGGATATCCCAAACTCTCCTTTGGCCCAGAGCTTATTACAGGACATTGCTTATCACCCAGGTGTTGCTAAAGCCTGGCTGGATGTGGCTAAAGCTGTCCTCACTAGTTCTCAGTTTATTAAATGTGTGCTTTCTTTAAGGAGGAATGTAGAGGGCAAGTAGAGAATAACCAGCAGGCTCAACCCATGATACCTATTACTTATGCCTTGTTAACAGGGACGGGGAAGGGTACTCCACTGTCATCCAACAGGAGGCAATACCTGGTCCATACCGTGACTAGGTGAGGCAAGCAGGACTTGTCACTTGGTACAAACTGGATGATAGGCCTACTGAGTCCCCTATAGCAGGAGTGAGGCAAAAACCTGGTGAGCCTCTAGCTGAGTTTGTAGACTGAGTCCAACAGAGCATTCATCACAAGCTTCCAGCAGGGAACCTCCGGGATCAGTTTGTAAAGCTACTGTTCTGGGAAGGGATGAATTCATACCACTGCACGGCCTGTGCGGGATTGAGAGAGTTCACTGAGCAGATGGGTGGTGGCCTCATAGGATGTGGGAATGCAACAGCACCAGTCCCAATCACTAGCTTTAGCTTTACAGGCTCAGACATCTGCCATGACTGAGGCTATTACCCAGGTGCTGGCAGCCCAGGGCCGAGGAACCCCAAGATCATCGTGGAGAGGGACTTGTAGGGTGTAGGGGGCAATTTCCCCCTCCCAGCCATTTGGCGGGGGGATTGTTGTAAGCAGTCATTCTTAAAGTGTCTCTCTTTCAAGTCCCTCTCTCCGATGATTAACCCCAACAGGTGACCTGGACAGTGATCTGCGCTGACAATGAAGAAATCATCAATAGACTTCAAGAGAAGCTGTTCCTTTGACCTGGAGGCCTGACCTTCATTTTGATCACCACCCTATGTCATTATGTATGGACCATTTAATATTTGTGTAGGAGAACTTATTTTAATGTTACCGGCTCTAATTGTTCTTTTACTACTTGCTTGTACAACCAACTTTTTTTATGCTTTCCTGTAAACATGTCTAAAATCTGCTCCAAAACAACCCCCACCTCTGGACTCTGAAGTGGCAAAGACTGCTATCCCATCCCTGACTAATGCTAAAAGACTGCTAATGACATTACTTGGCCTGGGAATGCTTTTGCTGATTGTTTCTCTATGCCTTACTTGCATTATATGTGCACTGCAAAACTCTTATGAGTTTAGCCAGCCAATTACATAAGATCAAGCTCCAAGTGAATAAATTTCTCCCAGGGAGGAATCACAGCCAGAAATGGGTAAGAGGGGGTGTCAGTCTGTCCCTTGCTCTGAAGAAGTTCTTGATGATGGGTCAGGCAGACAAGGCGATCCACCCAAAAGAAGATAGGTGGGTTCACTTCCTTAAACAAAGACGGGGGAAGATATTGGGAGCCATTTGGAGCTTAAAGTAAAGCTCAAAGTCATCTTGACCACTGTGCTCGCTTAAAGGCATGTACAAGGAACTGGCTTACTTAAAAGACACCAGGTACCCAGGATTGCTCTGCTATGTCTGCAGTTTGTTTTAAATTTTCCTTGTTTTTCTGGACTATAGTAGAATGGCCTGAGTATGGGGGCCCATGAGGATGCACCATGTCACATGTGTGGAACTCCCAATACCCAGGCTGCTCCCAGGTTTTGAAGAGGATGACCTTACGAGATACTGACTTTTATATATGCCCAGGAATTAATTGAACTGCTTTGGACATTTCTAACTGTGGTGGGACTGATGGCCAATGCTATCCATACCAATGGAATCCTTTTAAAATAACCTTTACAGAGGAGGGAAAAAGATAACTAACTTGGAGGTGGGTCTGCCATTTAAACAAAAAAGAGGGAATCTATAGAGCACATGGACAGTAAAGATGGCGCTGATAGGGAGTTGAGTGGGCAGAGCCCGATTTGCTTTACAGTATGTAACCAGACCATGGAAGCTTAGGTGAATGATAGTATGTGTATGTAACCAGACCATGGAAGCTTAGGTGCATGATAGTATGTGACCTTAACAGTGATTGGTTCCTCTTCACCTCTCATGCCACCCACTCTTTTTTGCTTTAAAAACGGCTTGATCTGTGTTAATAAATGAGTTTTCCTGCTTGAGTTGACTCCCTGCTGCGTCTGATTGTCTCCTGCGATGAGGGAGGCTTGGAAATGGGCGAGTGGTCGCACTTACCTTTCCACAGACCCTGTCCATCTTTTGTGGGATGAACGAAGACCTGACAACATGGTAGATGGGATTCCACCCCGAGCCTCAAACTCCGGTCCGGGAAACCCCTAGCTCCTTAGTTGCTCACAGGTTGGTATCCTCACCTAGACCCTTTCGCCAATTGGGCCTGCTAAGCTCTGAGTTCAAATCCCAATACTGCCAAAAGATTAATCCTAATGTGAGAAGCCCATCGATCCACTTGTTTTCCTGTCCTGTGAAAGTTCTGGGTCTCAGGGAGGATGGAGAATTCTATATAGGCAACTCTATAACCATAGGAATAAGTTGTTATCTGTGTCGGTACAGTTATGTCTGTCATCATACTCAATAAAACACAAATGCATCCATGACTAAGACACACAATAAAAAGAGTAACTAAACTGAACTCTTGATGCATTCTATACATATATGTAAATAGAGATCCTATGTGTAAAATAGGTGGTACATTATTATTTCCAGTGCTGGGGCTTCAATTTAGGACCTTGTGACCTGGCCTGATATTATAATTTTCAAGGATGTTGAGCTTCCCTTTCCCCCACAGTGTTATAGATTTACCCAGACCTGAGTTGGAATCCCAGCTGTGGATGAAAAATGGTGCGAGTTCTGAGCCAGATAGTATTATTATTATTATTATTATTATTATTATTATTATTATTATTATTATTATTATTATTATTATTATTATTTCCAAGGAAAGGATTTTTTAAAATATTTTATTTTATTTGTGAACATACTGTACAGAGGGGTTACAATTACATGGGCAAGATAATGCGTACATTTCTTACTAAGCATTGCTGCCTCCTCCTTTGTTTACCCTTCAAATCCCTTCCCAGCTTCCCCCCTCCCTCACCAGTCCCAAACTTTCTCCCTCCCCCCACCTCTGGCACCGACGTTGTAAAGCTCATTTTGGACATGAAAACTTGTACTTCTCATTGTTGCAACAGGTCCACCTGTATCCTTAAACGACTTGTTTTTCCCCATCTCCTCCACAAGTTATATTGACATCAAATATAGTGAAAGCAGGGGTTATACTGTGGGGGAGGGACATACAAAGAAACAAAGAAATAATCTTATAAATGGTTTAGAAACACATGCATGAAAGAAAGAAACATTAAAATACGTATCTAAGGGATCATTTTCCCATTTTCCTAACATCACATTATCTGAACTTTTCCACTTGACTCATACATATACTAGATATTGCAAATAAGGGAAACCATGGGACCTATGTTTCTTTGGGCATGGCGTACTTCGCTTAATATAATTTTTTCCAAGTCTTTCCATTTCCTAACAAATGGGGCAATGTCATTCTTTCTGATGGAGGCATAGAATTCCATTGTGTATATATGCCACATTTTCTTGATCCATTCATCTACTGAGGGGCATCTGGGTTGGTTCCAGATCTTAGCTATGGTTAATAATGTTGCAATAAACATAGTTGTGCTGGCAGGTTTAGTGTGGTCTTGTTTGTAAACATTTGGGTAAATGCCCAAAAGTGGGATTGCTGGGTCATAGGGGAGTTCGATGTAGAGTCTTTTGAGGAACCTCTATACTGCTTTCCATAGTGGTTGAACAAGTTTACATTCCCACCAACAATGACGTAAGGTTCCCTTCTGTCCACATCCCCTCGACCATTTGTTGTTGTTAGAGTTCTTGATTTTTGCCATTCTAACTGGAGTGAGGGGGTATCTCAATGTTGTTTTGATTTTCATTTCTTTTATGGCTAGGGATGTTGAGTATTTCTTCATGTGTCTATTGGACATCTTTCTTCTTCAGAGAAGTTTCTCTTTAAGTCTTTAGCCCACTTGTTTATTGGGCAGTTGTTTATTTGAGGATATGTTGTTGGAGGATTTAATTTTTTGCGTTCCAATTATATTTTAGATATGAGACCCTTGTCCGTTGTATGGCTAGTAAAGATCTTCTCCCAATCCGGGGCTTTTTATTGATCTTGTTACATATGTCCTTTGCCATGCAGAAGCTCTGCAACTTTATGCAATCCCATTTGTCCAACCTTTCTTTGATTTGTTGTGTTTCTGGGTCTCTATTAAGAAAATTTCGGCCTGAGCCAAGGAGACCTAGGGTTTCTCCTATTCCATCCTGTAATGTTTTCAGAGTGTCTGCTTTGAGTTCAAGGTCTTTGATCCATTTGGAGTTGATTCTGGTGCATGGTGATATATAAGGATCTAGCTTTAGTTTTCTACAAGTAGTTAACCAATGTTGCCAGCACCATTTACTGAAAAGGCTGTCTTTGTTCCATTCTATTGTTTTAGTTCCCTTATCGAAGATTAGATGGCTATAGGTCTGTAGGTTCATTTCTGGGTTTTCAATTCTATTCCATTGGTCCTGAGGTCTGTTATGCCAATGCCAAGCTGTTTTGATTACTATGGCTTTATAGTAGAGTTTGAAATTTGGTATCGATATTTCTCCAGCAGTGTTCTTTCCGTTGAGGAGCGTTTTTGCTATTCTGGATCTTTTATTGTTCCATATGAATTTTTGGATTGCCTCTTCTATTTCCTTGAAGAATGAGATTGGAATTTTGATAGGTATCGCGTTGAATTTGTAGATAGCCATGGGAAGAATTGCCATTTTCATGATGTTAATGTTTTGTATCCAGGAGCATGGGAGGTTTTGCCATTTTTTAAGTTCTGTGTTGATTTCCTTTTCCAAGATTTTAAAGTTTTCATCATAGAGTTCATTCACTACTTTGGTTAAGTTAATTCCTACGTGTTTTAATTTTTGTGGAGCTATTACAAATGGAGTTGCTTTCCTAATTTCAGCCCCTCTTTTCTCATTGTTGGCATACAGAAAGGCCATTGATTTTTGGGGTTTAATTTTATACCCTGCTACTTTGCCAAAGTTTTGATTCAGCTTGGGTAATTTGGGAGTGGAGTCTATGGGATTCTTTAAATACAAGATCATGTCGTCTGCAAAGAGGGAGAGTTTTATTTCTTCTTTCCCTTTTTGGATCCCCTTTATGTCTGCATCTTGTCTTATTGCTGTAGCTAGGCATTCTAATACTAATTCTAATACTTGTCTTGTTCCTGAGTTAAGAAGAAATGGCTTTAGTTTTTCACCATTAAGTATAATGCTGGCTGTGGGTTTGTCATATACACTGTTTATTTTATTGAGGAATGTTCCATGGATTCCTAATTTTTCCAAAACCTTCATCATAAAGGGGTGTTGGATCTTGTCGAATGTTTTTCTGCATCTATTGAGATAACCATGTGGTTCTTATTCTTGCTCCTGTTGATGTGATGAATAATATTAATTGATTTGCGTATATTGAACCAGGTTTGCATCCCTGAAGTGAATCCTGTTTGATCATGGTGTATGATTTTTGAGTGAATTGTTGAAGTCGGTTGGCCAATATTTTGTTGAGTGGTTTTGCATCAATGTTCATCAAAGAAATGGGTCTATAGTTCTCATTCTTTGATGAGTCCCTACCTGGTTTTGGGATGAGGGTTATGATGGCTTCATAGAATATGTTCGGTAGTGAACTTTCTCTTTCAATTTCATTGAAGAGTTGGAGGAGAATTGGTGTGAACTAGGTTTTGAAGGCCTTTTAAAATTCTGCTGTAAAACCATCTGGTCCTGGACTTTTCTTAGCTGGAAGGTCTGTTATTGCTGTTTCTATTTCAACGCTTGATATGGGCCTGTTAAGCTGGTTTTGGCATGTCAATATTTGCTAGTAAAATGTCCATATCTGTCAAGTTCTCAAACTTATTAGCATAAAGTTTTGAGAAGTATTCCCTTATAATATTTTGAATCTTGGTTTTTTTCCTTGGTGATGTTTCCATTCTCGTCTCTGAGTTTATTTATTTGGGAGTGTTCTCTACTTTTTCTCATAAGATTTGCTAAGGGTCTGTCAATTTTGTTAATTTTTTCGAAGAACCAACTCTTTGTTTTGTTGATTCTTTCTATAGTTTTTTTTGATTCTAATTCATTTAATTCTGATTTAATTTTAATTATTTCTTTCCATCTACTGGATTGGGGTTTATCTTGCTGCTCTTTTTCAAGGAGATTTAGATGTGTCATTAAATTGTTGGTTTCAGATCTCTCTAATTTGTTGATGTAGGAGCTCAGAACTATAAACTTGCCTCTGAGTACTTCTTTTACTGTGTCCCAGAGGAGCTGGTAATTTGTGTGTTCATTTTGGTTGAATAGCATGAACATTTGAATTTCCTTTCTAATCTCTTTCATGACTCACTCGTGAATCAGCAGTGTGTTGTTCACCCTCCATGTGTTACTGGACTTTTTTGGTGGCTTTTGGTGTTGAGTTCTAATTTTATTCCCTTGTGGTCCGAGAGAATGCAAGGTATAACTTCTATTTTTCTGAATTTGGATAAGTTTGCTTTGTGGCCTAAAATGTGGTCTATTTTTGAAAATGTTCCATGTGCTGCTGAGAAAAACGTGTATTCTGATGCTGCTGGGTGAAATGTTCGGTAGATATCTTTTAAATCTAGTTGATCTATGCAGCTGTTTAGATCTGCAGTTTCTCTGTTGAGTTTTTGCAGAGTTGATCTATCTAGTGTGGAAAGTCGTGTGTTAAAATACCCAACAATTAATGTCTTTGGACTTATGTGGGATTTGAGGGAAAGTAGTGTTTCTTGGATAAATTTGGGTGCTCCATTGTTTGGCGAGTAGATAATTAGAATTTTAATATCCTCCTGAAAGAGAGATCCCTTAATTAGTATGTAGCGGAGTTCTTTATCTCTTCTCACGAATTTTAATTTAAGTCTATTTTATCTGATATTAGGATTGCAACTCCCACCTGTTTATGGGGGCCGTTTGCTTGGTAGATTTTGTTCCAACCTTTACCATTGAAAATGTGTTTGTTTTTATGGGCAAGATGTGACTCCTGAATGCAGCAGATAGAAGGGTCTTGTTTTGTAATCCAGCTAGACAGCCTGTGTCGCTTAATTAGAGAGCTCAGTCCGTTAACGTTAAGAGAAAGTACTGAGAGGTATTTGGGATTTCCTGCCATGTTATCCACCTTCTTGGGGGTTGTGAAATCTGGGTTCTTTCTATGGTTCTTGGATTCTCAGTTTGGGTACAGTTTCTTGACGTTTAATGTGGTCTTGTTGGTTTTCTATGTGTAGGACATCTTTAAGAATCTTTTGTAGGGTTGGTTTGGTGGAGATGTATTGTTTCAATTTTTCTTTGCTGTGGGAGGTTTTTATTTGGCCTTCAGTTATGAAGGAGAGTTTAGCTGGGTACAGTATTCTTGGTTGATAGTTGTTTGTTTTTAGGGCATGGCATACGTCATTCCAGGCTCTTCTTGCTTTGATTGTCTCTGCTGAGAAATCTGAGGTGATTCTAATAGGTTTTCCTTTATAAGTGTTTAATCTTTTCTCCTTGACAGCTGTGAGGATCTTTTCCTTGGTCTGAGTTGATCCTGTGTGGATTATAATGTGACAGTGGGATGTCCTATTCTGGTCTGGTCTGTTTGGAGTTCTAAAAGCTTCGTGTATCTGAATAGGCCTATCTTTTTGCATGTTTGGGAAGTTCTCTACTAGGATCCTGTTAAACAAATTTCCTAGGCCATTAACTTCTCTTTCTAGGTGCTCCTCTACACCCATTATCCTTAGATTAGGCCTTATGATGTTGTCTTCCAAGTCTTGGATAGATCTATGATATTTCTTGGACTTGTCTTGGATGTTTGTAAGTTCTTTCTCTATAATATCTCGGCTGTCTTCAATCCCTGAGATTCTATCTTCTGCATGGTCTAACCTGCTGTCAACACTTTCTACTTTATTTTTTATCTCTTTTCCTTCTAATTGGTCAGCTTTGATGGCTTCAAGTTCTTTGTTGAAGCTTTGTTTTAGATGTTGTATGAACTTCTTTACTTCCTTAATTTGATGTTCAGTGTTTATTCTCAGATCACTTAGTTGATTGGTTATGGTTACCTTGGACTCCCATTCCTTCTGTTGGGTTCCGTTCAGCATTCCCTTTGTGGTCTCCCTGACTTTCTTCAGCTCTTTGTTAATGGATTCCATGAATGCCATTAGTGATCTTTGTGTATTCTCTTCCTGCTCTCTCAATTCCTATATTACTCTTTGATAATCATCCTCCCGTTCATGGGATTCCTGTAGTTCTCTTTGAGTGTTCTCAGCCTGTTCACTCCATTCCTGCTTTTCTCATTGAGTATTCTCAAGCTGCTCATGCAAATCCTATATCAGCTTTTGAATAGCTTCCTCAAGCTTATGATATTCCTGTATAAACTTTTGGAATGCCTTCTCTCTCTCCCTATCATGCTCATACAGAGACCTTTGTATGCTTTCAATATTTTGACTTATCATGTTTGCCAGCAGTGTTTGTAGAGCTATTTGGGAATTCTCCTCTGGATTATTCATTGTCTGTTCTGTCCCCTGATTATCTGGATTGGGAATTGAGATACCCGGATTTGCCATTTTTCTTGTGTTTTTCCGGGTTACTCTGCCCATTTGAGATGAAAATAGCCCCAGTTTTGTGCTAGAACACTATCTTAAGGCAAGCATGAACCCAAGTCTGAATTTGCACAGTCAATAATCTACAGATACAATCTAGTTCAACAGATACATCTATTCAACATCAAACAACTATACGTTAATGGGCTACAAAACTCAAAGAAGAATTTGGAAGACCAGAAATTATTAGGGTTAGGGAGAGATGTGGGTAAAAAAATAGAAATAGATTGATGTGTGGAGGCTCAGCGGGAGTTAACTAAGTCTTAATCTCAAAGCAGGAAATAGGTTGGGTAGGATGAAATTAGAGAGAGAGGAAAAAAAAAGGGAACGGGAAAAGAAAAGAGACCAGAAAACATAGAAAGGTAAAACTTAATAAAATTATGTAGAATCCATAACAATCTATTTAGATAAGAACGTGAATTTATTGAGAGAAGGGGAGGGATATAAAGGAGATGTGAAAAACTTAAAAATAAAAATGCTTAAAATATTATATAGGTATAAAGAGGTAGTACTGCTATTAAGAAATTTAAGTCTTAGAGGTTTTGACTTGAGTAATAAATTTGTAGATTAAGTGTGTACACAATGTGGGATAAGGTCTAATAGTCAACTATGGGTTTATCTGAGGGTGTGCAGGCCAAGAATTAAGTCACATAAAGAAAAACGAAAGAGAGGAGCAGGTGAAAATGATAAGAAAGGAAGAAGAAAAAGATGAGAAGTTCAGTAGAGCTAAACAAAAAACAAAAAGATAATTTAAAAAGAGAAAAAAAAAAGAGAAAGAAAACCAAAAAAGAAAGCAAAAACGCCCACTCCCGTATCCCCAAAATAAAATTATAAGAGGAAAAGAAAGTTTCTGGAAAACATTTTTTTTTTATCAAAAAAGGCAAAGATTAAAAATTGAAAAAAGTTTTAGAAAAGAAAAAAAAATTTATATAAGGTATCAAAAATTAAAAATTAAAAAAAGAAGATGAAGAAGAGAAAAAAAAGAAAAACAAACAAACAAAAAACAAAAAACAAAAAAAACCAAAAATCTTCTTTGATTTTTTTTTTTTTTTTTGGGAGGAGTGGGAAAAATCCTGTATTTCCCTTGTGTCAGTAACCAGCCTCTTGTTTGAGTCTCTGGTCTGCTTGTGGTCCTGTGGCTTGGTTGGTTTCTTAAGTCAGTTTGTTGGAACAGGCAGTAAAATGCTCTGCTTTACCCAGGATTTCACAATCCTCATCCCAGGCTAGTTCATTGGGAGACAGATCTGCTTTGAGTATCACAAAAGAGGGGCATGCAGTGATGAGGCTAGGTTCTGGTAGCTTTTCCCGGGCTGGTTTGTGAAAAGCTCACAGAACCCAGCCTGGACCCATTCTCAGGGTTTCTGTTTACTGATTTTCAATTGCTTGTGGAGGCTGCTAGCGGGAGGGGCAGCCTCTGGCTCTGATTACCCAGTGAAGAAACCCTCTCCTCGGGCTGGCTCCCTAGCTGGGTGACTTTTCCCTGGGTGGAGCTGAGTCTGGCAGGTTACGCCGCCGTTATGTTCTTGTGACCTGCTAAATGACTCGTTTTATTCCAAGGCCTGAGCTGGAGCTAGCAGCTCCTCCAAGCTTTGTCGGTATCCAAGATGGATATCACCAGTGCTGTGGGGAGGGGTGGCCTTCCCTCCTCTGCTCCCTGAGAAGGACTGAGGAAGTCAGTCTTCTACTCATGCCGAGTCTTAGTTCCTGGGTCGTCTCTGGTCTGCGAACTGCAGGATGAAGATGTCTGCTCCTTGTCGGTTCTTGCTGGTGTTGAGTAGAATCCGCTCACCTGCTGCATCTGGCTCCTTCGTCCTGGACTCTGTGTTGCTCAGGTGTGGCGGCTGCACTCGGCTGCCACCTCTACAGCTGCCTCCACCGCCGTGGCTGCTGGCAAGGGCTCAGAAGTGTCTCCTTGCCTGGATTTCCTTCTCTGGCCTAACTCTCTGTCCTGTGATGGCACACTTGGTGTAATTCTCTGACTTAGGACTGTTCACTGGAACTCTAAATCTGCTTTCTATGCGAGAGCTTACTTAGACTCCAGCTTCAACTCTGTCATCTTCCTGGACTCTCTAGGGAAAGGATTTAAACTCAATTTGTTGTAACTCTGCCTCAGCTTCAATCACCTCAGGTGGTGGGCTGCCATGGGCCACACACACACACACACACACACACACACACACACACACACACACACACACACACACACACACACAGATAGAGAGAAAGAGAGAGAGAGTAAGAGAGAGAGAGTAAGAGAGAGAGAGAGAGAGAGAGAGAGAGAGGGAGAGGGAGAGAAGGAGAGAGAGAGGGAGAGGGAGAAAGGGAGAGAGAGAGGAAAGCCGCGGGATGGATTTTTACATTTTGTTCCTTTCCAAGGTGACCATCCTGGGTCTTAATGACATGCTGACAAAGATTACTTCACCTTGCAATGTTGAAGGATAGTTGGCTATAAGGGAAGCCATAGGCCCATGCAGCAATGTAGGCCCTGATTTCGAGTCCTGGTCCTGACACATACCAATATGTGGAATTCCCAATACACTCGTTCTTATGCATCGAAATGCCGATGGAATGTGAGCAAACTCATGATTGAATGAGAAGTTTCTGAGTGCATCAATCAGTCTAGTCTAAAATTAGATGCCATGATCCTAGGATGCTGATTGATCTTAATGAATAGTCTATTAAGCATGAAAAGATTCTTCAATGGTGGCATAATAACTACCTAAGAGTTGGTAGGAACCTAGTTGATATACTTGAATCCCAGGCGGATGTCTCTGGCATTCTATACAAACATATATTTATTGGTAAACTACCACCTGCCTATCCATGTATGGCTATTTTGTCCACCACTGTGGCTCAATCTCAGTGTCTGGGAACTGCCTGGCAGCTTCCTGGGCTAGAGTTTGCCATGTTGACACACCCATTCGTGAATTGGGTCTGCTAGGCCCTGAGCTCAGGTCCCAGCACTGCCAACATTTGGATCGTGGAGTAAAAAGTGGAGTGTAACACCTGTTTTCCTTTTCTCTGAGTGTCCTGGGTGTAAGACATGAAAGAGAACATGTCTACAAATCTAGATATATGTGATAGGATGTCATCAATATAATAAATGGAATGTGTGTTATCACAGTCAATAAAATAAGTGGTAAATAAATGAATAAAACAGAAATACAATAGATAACCACAACAAACAGTATATGGACTGAACATCAATAGTTAGGTACAAATCCTATCTTTACAATGTATATAAATAGTGTGTTTCCCAGGGCTGGGGCATGAATTCAGGCCTAGGGAGCAGGCCTGACTTTCTTGTCCTCAAGCATGGTGAGCTTCCGTTTCATCCACAGTGCTACAGAGTTACCCAGACCCTAAGTTCAAATCCAAAGCCTGGCAGATAAAATGGCAACAATTGCAAGCCAGGGAAATTTTTTTTGCCAAGCAATTTCTTGAACTCAGGTCATGGCAACTCTGCCTCAGCTTCCATCACCCTAGGCTGTAGTGCAGCCACTGGAACCACAGATGATCCTGGGATCCTAGACCTCCAGGCCTTGCAACGGGGAGGATGCAGAGAAAATAAGTGGTGGGATGACCTTTTTAGATTTTGCACCATGACCATCTGGGTCTGAATGACACAGCTCCAAAGGGTACTTCACCTTGCATTGCTTAAGGCTGGTGGGCTATTGGGCTATTGGGCCATAGTCCTGCAGGGCAATATAGGACTAGAGTCGAATCCCAATCATGTCACTTCTGGATGATGGGAGATCCTAAGAGACTCATTTCAATCTATAAGAATAATGGTGGAATGTTATAAATGTCACTGTTGAATGAGTTGCTCGTGAATGATACTCCTATAAAATTAGACATCATGGTTTAGTCGGCTGGTTGATTTTATATAATATGAAACATTAAAAGAATACTCTTTCTTACAGGGATGCAATGATTTCAGGATGCCAATTTTACTTAAGAGTTTATTTTTTTATTTTTTTATTGTGAAAATAATGTACAGAGGGGTTACAATTACATGGGCAAGATAATGAGTACATTTCTTATCAAGCATTGTAGCTTCCTCTTTTGTTTCCCTTTCCCATCCATTAACATCCTTCCCCCGCCTCCAAATCCAATCCTCCCCAACCCCTCTTCCTCAACCCACCCCCACACCAAAGTTGTAAAATTAGTTTTCAACATAACGACTTGTACAACTCAGTGAGGATAAAAACAATAACATTAATTACATGGAGGCATAATAATACCCAAGAATGGTAGTAATGTAGTCTATATAACTGAATAATGGATAGACATCTCTGGCACTCTATAAAGATATATATTTATTAGCGTACTACCATCTGAGTGTCAATCTGTTCTTATTTTGTCAACTGCTGGGGCTCAATCTCAGGCCCTGGGAACTTCCTGTCAGCTCAATTTGCCCCAGGATGCCATGCTGACAGTGACCCATTCATGAATTTGTCCCTGTAGGCCATGAGATCAGATATCAGAACTCCCAAACAACGAATCATGGAATAAAAAGCTGATGGTGACACATGTTTTCCTTTTCTGTGAAAGTCCTGGGTGTTAGATATGAAGCAGAATACATATGTACACCTATATCATATGTAATCAATGTAATCAATGTTCTATGTGCCATAATAGACAATAAAATAGTCAATACATGAACAAAACAAAAAATAAAATGAATAAATATACTGAACTCAATATGTACATACATATGTCTGTAAATATAAATCATATATTTAAAATGTACATGAATAGGATTTTATTTAGTGCAGAGGATCGATTTCAAGCCTAAGGAACAGATTTGAATTTCTTGACTTCAAGGAGGCAAGCTTCCCCTTCCCACACGGTGCAACACAGTTACCAAGACCATGAGTTCAAATCCCAGTCCTGGCAAGAAAAATGACACCTCTATGCTATATGACACCCAATTCTTAGGTATTTCATTCCGCCTCCATTTAATGAATTTGATTGTTGAAATGCTTAATAAAGTATTAACTAAAATCGATCAGTGTCCTATTATATAATTGTGTATAATTTTATACTGGAATCATTCAAGAACTGCCCATTCAATCATGACACACATCACATTCCATTGGTATTCATATGGATAAAATGAGTTTCTTAGTATCTCCTGCCATTTGAAAGTGGCAGGACCAGGATTCGAACTGTGGGTTCCAGCTCCCACCACTTAAACTTGAGGATAGGGAACTCATCGGTCTGTCCAAGAACATCAGCAAGACCAATGATTAGGCAGGCACCAGTGGCTCTCAGCACTCCTCCTTGATACTTACAAGGCTGTGAAAGGAGGGTCATGTTCAAAGTCACCCTAGGCAGGAAAGTCCTTGAGACCACTGTCCAACTTAAGTGGCAACAAAGCCACAAAAAGAGACATGTGGCTCACGCTAGCCTTGATCCAATGCAGCTCTTAGACTGTGCCCAGATCCTGAGTTCAAGGTCTGAGACTGGCAACAAACAGCCATACACAACAATTTGTGCAGCCATCCAAGTAAAGCAGGTCACCCTTTTGTACCCAACTGAATTGGACAGAGTTCCCTGGGAAAGGGTCTGGCGAAGCCGCTGTCATTTTTACTCCGCCCATGCTGCCTGCATCACAGGATTCTGGCCACAAACCCATTCTTTCCTTGTTCTTTCTGACCAATGGGATTCAAGAATGCTGGCCATGCCCACATTCCATGCTGCCCTGCAGCACCAGAATTACCTCTGTTGGTTGACACCACTACCAGCCATTGAGGAAAGTATAGGTGGCTGAGTGGTGAGCAAGAGATTCGAGGTAACTTTGGAGTGGGTTAGGATATTGACCTCTTAGTCACTGAGTGGGAGAATAGAGGATTCCCCAGAGCCTGGGAATGTGGCCAGCCCATCTTTCCCATCACAGCTCTCAGATGTCTGAAACAACAAGATTCCATGAGAGAGCTGAGGACAAGAACTACTACAAGAACACCAGCAGAAGAATACTCCCGTCAGATCTGCAACATTCAACAAAACAAAGAACACGAAAAAGAGAGGGAGGCTCAAGACAAACATCATCTTATAAATATGATAAAAACAATTATGTAAAAGGAAAAAAAAACAAAAAAAAATTTGAATACTTATCCTGGGGTTCATTCCATTAACATCAACTTATCTGAACTTAGTTATTACAAATAAGGGAAACCATGGGACCTATGTTTCTTTGGGCCTGGCTTACTTCACTTAATGTAATTTTTTCCAAGTCTTTCCATTTCCTAACAAATGGGGCAATGGCAGTCTTTCTAATGGAGGCATAGAATTCCATTGGGTATATATACCACATTGTCTTGATCCATTCATCTACTGAGGGGCATCTGGGTTGCTTCCATAACTTAGCTATGGTAAATAATGCTGCAATAAAAATTGTCGTGCTGGTAGCTTTAGTTTGGTCTTGTTTGTGATCATTTGGGTAAATGCCCAAAAGTGGGATTGCCAGCTCATAAAGGAACTCTATGTGGAGTCTTTTGAGGAATCTCCATGCTGCTTTCCAAAGTGGTTGAACAAGTTTACACTCCCACCAACAATGCAGTAAAGTTCCCTTCTGTCAGTATGCCCTCCAGCAGCTGTTGTTATTAGAATTTTTGATTATAACCATTCTAACTGGGATGCGGTGGTATATCATTGTTGTTTTGATTTGCATTTCTTTTATGGCTAGAACTTGAGCATTTTTTCATGTGTCTATTGGCCATCCTTCTTTCCTCTTCAGAGAAGTTTCTCGTTAAGTCTTTAGCACAGTCATTTATTGGGCAATTGTTTGAAGATTTGTTTTGGAGGGATTTAATTTTTTAAGTTCCAGGTATATTTTACATATGAGACCCTTGTCTGTTGTATGGCTAGTGAAAATCTTCTCCCAATGCGTGGGCTTTCTATTGATCTTCCAAGCTATGTCCTTTGCCATGCAGAAGCTCTGCAATTTCATGCAATACCATTTGTCCAACCTTTCTTTCATTTGTTGTGTTTCTGGGGCTCTATTAAGAAAATTTAGGCCTATGCCAAGGAGACCTAGGGTTTCTCCTACTCCATTCTGTAATGTTTTCAGAGTGTCTGCTTTGACTCTGAGGTCATTGATCCATGTGGAGTTGATTCTGGTGCAAGGTGATATATAAGGTTCTAGCTTTAGTTTTCCATAAGTAGTTAACCAATTTTACCAGCACCATATACTGAAGAGGCTGTCTTTCTTCCATTCTGTTTTTTTTAGCTCCATTATCGAAGATTAGATGGCTACAGGTCTTTAGGTTCATTTGTGGGTTTTCAAGTCTGTTCAATTGGTCCTGGGGTCTTTTCTTGTGCCAGTACCAAGCTATTTTGATTACTATGGCTTTGTAGTAGAGTTTGAAATTTGGCATTGATATTTCTGCAGCACTGTTCTTTCTGTTAAAGATTGTTTTTGTTATTCAGGGTCTTTTGTTTTTCTATATAAATTTTTGGATTGCGTCTTCTATTTCCTTGAAGAATAAGATTGGAATATTGATAGGTATCACATTGAATTTGTAGATAGCCTTGGGAAGTATGGCCATTTTCACAATGTTGATTTTTCCAATCCAGGAGCATGGGAGTTTTTGCCAAATTCTAAGTTCTGGTTTGATTTCGTTTTTCAGGTTTTCAAAGTTTTCACCATAGATGTCCTTCACTTGTTTGGTTAATTCCTAGGTATTTTATTATTTGTGGGGCTATTACAAATGGAGTTGCTTTCCTGATTTCAGTCACACTTTTCTCATTGTTGGCATATACAAAAGCCATTGATTTATGAAGGCTAATTTTATACCCTGCTACTTTGCCAAAGTTTTGAATCATATTGAAGAATTTGGGAGCAGAGTCCATGGGATTCTTTAAATGCAAGATTATGTCATCTGCAAAAAGGGAGAGTTGTATTTCTTCTTTTCCTATTTGGAACCCCTTGATGTTTACATCTTGTATTATTGCTGTAGTTAGGCAATTTAATACTAGATTGAAGAACAAGGGAGTGAGTGGTCATCCTTGTCTCGTTCCTGAGTTTCGAGGACATGGAGTTAATTTTTCAACATTGAGCATAATACGGGCTTGAGGTTTTAATATACAGCTTTTATTGTACTGAGGAAGGTTGCATGGATTCCTAGTCTTTGCAGAAACTTCATCATAAAGTGGTGTTGGATCTTGTCAAATGTTTTCTCTGCATCTATTGAGATAACCATGTGGTTCTTATTCTTGCTCTTGTTGATGTGAATTACGTTATCTTGTTTGCGTATATTGAACCAGCTTTGCATCCCTGAAATGAATCCTGTTTGATTGTGACCTATGATTTTTTGGATAAATTGTTGAAGTCGATTCGCCAAACTTTTGTTGAAAAGTTTTGCATCAATGTTCATCAAAGATATGGGTCTATAGTTCTCTTTCTTTGATGAGTCCCTGCCTGGTTTTGGGATGAGGGTTATTATAGATTCATAGGATGAATTTGGTAGTAAACTTTCTCTTTCAATTCCATTAAAAATTTGAAGGAGCATTGGTGTGAATTCTGCTTTGAAGGCCTTGTAGAACTCTGCTGTAAAACCATCTGGTCCTGGGCTTTTCTTAGCTGGGAGGTCTCTTATTGCTATTTCTATTTCAATGCTTGATATGGGCTTGTTAAGATGGTTTAACTCATCTTGATTTAGTTTTGGCATGTTGATATTTGCTAGGAAAAGGTCCATTTCTGCCATGTTCTCAAACATATTAGCATAAAGGTTTGAGAATCATTCCCTTATAATTTTCTGAATCTTGTTTGTTTCTGTGGTGATATTTCCATTCTCATCTCTGAGTTTGTTTATTTGGGTGTGTTCTCTTCTTTTTCTGATAAGATTTGCTGGGGGTCTGTCTATTTTGTTGATTTTTTTCAAAGAAACAACTCTTTGTTTTGTTGATTCTTTCTATTTTTTATTCTAATTCATTTAATTCTGATTTAATTTTAATTATTTCTTTCCATCTACTTGTTTGGGGTTTATCTTGCTCTTTTTCAAGGAGGCTCATCTGTCTCATTAAATTGTTAGTTTCAGATCTATCGAATTAGTTGATGTAAGAACTCAAAGATATAAACTTGCCTCTGAGTACCACCTTTGCTGTGTCCCAGAGGAGCTAGTAGTTTGTGTGCTCATTTTTGTTGAATACCATGAACACATGAATTTCGTTTCTAATCGCTTCCATGACCTACTGGGGGTTCAACAGTGTGTTGCTCAGCATCCATATGTTACAGGACTTTCTTTTGTTGCTTTTGGTGTTGAGTTCTAATTTTTTTCCTTTGTCATCTGAGAGAATGCACGATTTTACTTCAGTGTTCCTGAATTTGGAAATGTTTGCTTTGTGACCTAAAATGTAGTCTATTTCGGAAAATGTTCCATGTGCTGCTGAGAAGAACATGTATTCTGATGCTGCTGGGTGAAATATTTGGTAGGTGTCTTTTAAATCTAGTTGATCTATGCGGTTTTTTATATCTGTGGTTTCTCTGATGAGATTTTGCCAAGTTGATCTATCTAGTGGGGATAGTGGTGTATTAAAGCCCCTAACAATTAATTCATTTGGATCTATATGAGATTTGAGAGAAAGTAGTGTTTCTTGGATAAATTCGGATGCTCCATTGTTTGGGGAATAGAGATTTAGAATTGTAATCTCTCCTGAAGTAGAGATCCCTTAATTAGTATTAAGAGACCTTCTTTATCTCTTCTAACTAATTTTAATTTGAAGTCTATTTTATTTGATATTAGTATTGCAACTTCTGCCTGTTTATTGGACCCATTTGCTGGATAGATTTTGTTTCAGCCTTTCACATTCAAAATGTGTAGTTTTTAATGGACAAGGTGGGATTCCTGAAGGCAATAGTTAGAAGGATCTTCCTTTTTAATCCAACTAGACAGTATATGTCGCTTACTTGAAGCGTTAAGCCCATTAATGTTAAGAGGTAGGACTTAGAGGTATTTGGGAGTTCTTGCCCTTTTATTCACTTCTTTGTGGCTGCCACAACAGGGTTCTTCCTATGGTTCTTGGATTCTCAGTTTGGGTGTGGTTTCTTGGTGTTTATTGTGGTCTTGTAGGTTTTCTATGTGTAGGACATCTTTAGGTATCTTTGTAGAGCTGGTTTGGTGGAGATATATTGTTTTAATTTTTCATTGCTACGGAAGATTTTTATTTGACTTTCAGTTATGAAGGAGAGTTTAGCTGGATACAGTATTGTTGGTTGATAGTTGCTTGTCTTTAGGTTATGGCATACATCATTCTAGGCTTTTCTTGCTTTAATTGTCTCTGCTGAGAAATCTTAGGTGATTCTAATTGGTTTCCCTTTATAGGTTATTGATCTTTTCTCCTTGACAGCTTTAAGGATTTTTTTCTTAGTCTGAATTGATCCTGTGCGGATAATAATTTGACAGTAGGATGTCCTGTTCTGGTCTGGTCTATTTGGAGTTCTAAAAGCTTCTTGTATTTGAATAGCCCTATCTTTTTGCATGTTTGAAGTTCTCTGCTAGGATCCTGTTAAACAAATTTCCTAAACCATTAACTTCTGACTCTAGGTGTTCCTTTACACCCATTATCCTCAGATTAGGCTTTCTGATGGTGTTTTCCAAATAGAATTGAATAGATAAATCATATTTCTTGGATTTGTCTTAGATGGGCTTATGTTCTTTCTCTATAGTATCTAGGCTGTATTGAATCCCTGAGATTCAATCTTCTACATGGTCTAACCTACTGTCAAACTTTCTACTTCATTTTTTATTTCTTCTCCTTCTAATTGGTCGACTTTGATGACTTCAAATTCTTTGTTGGACCTTTGTTCTAGATCTTGTAAGAAGTTCTTTATTTCCTTAATTTGGTGTTCAGTATTTATTCTCAAATCACTTAGTTGATTTGTTATGGTTTCCTAGGACTCCCATTCCTTCTGTTGTTCTCCAATGAGCATTCCCTTTACTGTCTACCTGATTTCTTTCAGCTCTCTGTTTCTGTATTCCATGAATGCATCCATTCATCTTTGTCCTTTCTCATCCCGATCTCTCAGTTCCTGTATTTCTATTTGATTAAGATCCCCATGTTTACACATTTCCTGTATTTCTCTTTGAGTGTTCTCAGCCTGTTCACGTTATTCCTGACTTTCTCTTTGTCTGTTCTCAGCCAGCTCACATAATTGCTGTCTATCTGTTTGACTGATCTCAACCTACACTCACAATTCCTGTCTATCTCTTTGTCTGATCTCAACCTGCTCACACCATTCCTTTATTTCTCTTTGAGTGTTCTCAATCTGCTCACGAAATTCCTGTATCAATCTTTGAGTAGCTTCCTCAAGCTCATGAGTCTCCTGTATTGATCTTTGGTTTGCCTTCTCTCTCTCGCTATCATGCTCACACTGAGAGTTTTGCAGGTTTTAACTCTTTTCATTTACCCTGTTTACCTGTATTGTTTGTAGAGCTTTTTGGGAACTCTCCTCTGGATTATTATTTATCTATTCTCTCCCCTGATTGTCATGAATGGGAGTTGAGAACCCCAGGCTTGCCATTTTTCTTGTGTTTTTCAGGCTTGTTCTGCCCATTTGGGATGAGAATAACATGTTTTGTGCTAGAACACTATTTTAAGGTAAGCATCAACCAAAGTCCCTAGTTGCACAGTCAAAAGTCTGCAGATACAATCTGGTTTAAGAGATGCAATCTATTGAACATCAAACAACTATGTCTTAATGGACTAAGAACAGCAAAGGAGAATTTGGCAACCAGAAATTATTAGGTTTAGGTAAAATTTGGGGAACAATAGGATTGGAGGGATGTGGGAAGGTGAGGAAGAGTGGATTTAACCATGTCCTCATCTCAAAGAGGGAAATTGATTGGACAGAATGATAGCAGCGAGAGAAAAAAGAGTAAGAAAAGAGAAGAAAAAGGAAAAAAATCACAAGAAAAAATGGAAAAACAAAAATTTAATATTAAAAATTGAAACCCTTAAAAACTGCAAGTTTGAAGAAGCAGTATTCAGAGAAGAATGGTGATGGGATGAGAGGAGGGGAGGCATAGAAAGGAAATATGAAAAACTAGAAAAATAAAAATGTTTTAAAATATTATATGGGTATAAAGAGGTAATACTGCTATTAAAGAATTTAAGTCTATGAGGTTTTGAATTGAGTAATAAATTTCTGGATTAAGTGTGTACACAATGGAGTATAAGATCTAATAATCGACGACAGGTATATTTGAGGTTGAGCAGAACAGCAATTAAGTCATGCAGAAAAGAATGAAAGAGAAGAAGTGAAAAGAATGAGAAAAGATAGAAAGAAAGAAAGAAAGAAAGGAAGAAAGAAAAGGATCAAAAGTTCAGTAGAGATTAAAAAATAAGCACACACATATATTCACCTAAAATAAAAATTATATGAGGAAGAAAACAATAAACAATAAAAACAAAAATTTTAAAAAACAAAAAAATAAAAATAAATAAAAATAAGGTACAAAAACAATAAGAAAGTACTTTGATTTTTTTTTTGTGGGCTGAGGGATGGGAAGATTCTGTATTTCCCTTGTGTCAGTAACGAGCCTCTTGGTGGAGTCCCTGGTCTGCTTGTGGTGTTTGGTTTTCCTGTGGCTTGATTGGTTAGTTAAGGCAGTTTGTTTGGGCAAGCAGATAATGCTCTGCTTTAGCGAGGATTTTGTGATCCTCCTCTCAGGCTAGTTCAGTGGGAGAGGGATCTCTTTTGAGTATTGCAAAAGAGGGAGATATCTGTTTTCTCTTGTTTGGTGATGCTTTGATGAGGCTAGGTTCTGGGTTGAGTTGAGGCCTTTCAGCAAACAGTAGCTATTCCCTGAGGGGCTAGCTTCTGAGACACTCACAGAGCACAGCCTGGAGCCTTTCTCAGAGTTTATGTTTACTGAATTTAAACTGACTAGGCTGCTGTAGGGAGGGGCAGCCTCTGGCTCTATTTACCCAGTGAAGAAAGCCACTCCCAGGTGGCAGATTTCCCCTGCCTGGGGTGGGTAACTTTTTCCTGGGTGGAGTTGAGCCTGGCAGGTCTGGGCAGGTTCCTGTGACCTGCCAAATAGCTGTCTTGTTATCTCCCAAGGCTGAATTGGAACTGGCAGCTCAGCAGAGCCTTTGTCAGTATCAAAGATGGAGCTCTCCAGTAGTGGGGTGGGGGATGAATCCCTTCCCTCCTCTGATCCATGAGAAGGAGTGAGTATGTCAGGCTTCTACTCATGATGCCAGAGTCTTGGTTCCTGGGTTATCTCTGATCTGCTATCTGCAGTGTGAAGATATCTGCTCCTTGTCAGTTCTTGCTGGTGTTGTGTAGAATCAGCTTGCCCGCTGCATCTGGTGCATTTGTCCCAGACCATGTGGCAGGTGTGACAGCTGCTGCCGCTGCCACAGCTCCTGGCAAGTGCTCAGATCTGTCTCTTTGCCTTGATTTTCCCTCTCTAGCCAAACTCTCTGTATTGTGATGTCACACTTGGTGTAATTCTCTGGCCTAGTACTGTTCACTGGAACACTAAAACTGCTTTTTATGCTAAAGTTTGTTTAGCCTCCAGCTTCTCCCCCGCCATCTTCCACACCCTATCTTGAGGCTTATTTTATATTCCTGACATTTTTCTACAGTTATAGTTAATTTTCCATAATGGGCTAATGTATTATATTGGATATACAAAAGTAAACTGAATGCTTATTCCATTAATCCTTTGCCACTTGTCTAATACCAATATAAATTATCCATGTGTTTGAGGTAATGAAAATATCAACAGATATAAACAAGATAAATCAGTCTGTAGTAGACAAGTATTTTCACCTTTATTTTGAAAGTTGGTCCTTTTTTACACTACAGAATATTCTTGAGAAAATGTGCTCCAGGCTCCACAACTGAATAATATTACGGTTTAATTTATCATAAGAGAAGGAAAGAAGAGGAACCTTCCTTCCAAAAGTTTGATCCCAGGAATGTGATGTACTTTATGGTGCCTAGTTGGAAATGAACAATTTTCACAGTCAACCTTGGAAAGCCATCTTGATAGACAACTTCTGTAAGTGGTTACAAAGCACTATTGATGGCTTTGCAATGATGCCTGATTGCCTCATTGTGGGACAATTAAAACAGGAATTTAGTAAGCTGTTCTTTGTAGTTTTAGAAAAAAAACCATTGACTCTAGGCCAGGGGATCACAGGGGCCAAGAGAAACTACTAACTTGAATAGTAATCCTAGACCTCTAAAACAAAACACACACACACACACACACACACACACACACACACACACACACACACACAAACACACAAAAAGCACTCCAGTAAGCACAGCCAAGTAGGGTTGCTATTACAGCCTACATGAAGTCAGGCAAAAAACTGAAGCTGAGAGTCATTTAGCCGATAGCTAAAATATTTTTATGAGGCAAACTCAAATGAGACTCCAGAGAGAGGGTCAGAAAGTCTGATCAGAGAGACTAATATTGGTCACACAAAGATTAGAAAGTAGAATTCCTTGTAGAACAAATAAATCATAGAAATCCTGTGCATGTAAAAAAAAGACAGCAGACCAAATTCCAGAAATTCACATTTTCTTAGAAGTCAGCTTAATCAATTATCAATTCAAATCTTTGAACTCTTAAATATTTGACCATATGTGGGAGAAGACTGAAGAGAAAGAAAATGGCATCATTCTCTTAGAAGGTCCAATATCACATTAGGAAGTAATCCAGCACAGATTTGTAATAAAAAGAAAACACATTTATTCCAAATGAGGGTTTTATTTCTTTTGATGTAAAAGTTCTTAAATTAGGTGCTAGTAATTACCATACAATTGATCCAGTCTCCCAGCTGAATTGATACTGACTGCAGTATTCCCACATGAAGGAAAAGAGAAAATTTACAAATATCTGATGAAATGAGTAAAAGGTGAAGTGTTCTAATAGTAATATCTGAGATTTAGATACAGGTGAAGAGGGCGATTTTCTTTTCTAAAAATCCCCCATTTTTACCTGGTGCCAGTGGTTCACAGCTGTAATCCTAGCTACTCAAGAAGCTGAGATCTGAGGACTTCAATTCAAAGACAGCCTGGGCAAGAAAGTCCCTGAGACTCTTATTTCCATTTAACCCCCAGAAAACCAGAAGAGGCACTGTTGCTCAAGAGGTAGAGCACTCACCTTGAGTTGAAGAACAGTGCCCAAGCCCAGACTTCAAGCACCTCGAACAACAACAACATATCCCCATTTCGTGGATTGCCTACATCTTCTCTTAACACTCAACAAAGGAGCCATTTTATCACCCACTACCTTTAAGTCCTAAACTAGCTATTGGAAATAGATTCATTTGTTATCTTATATCAAACGGTTCATATTTGCGGAAACAAATACCAGCAGTGGTAAATTTTTTCCAGTCCTTCAACTCTGGGCCTGGGCCCTGAACATGGATATACTGGGAGCTTTCATGTGAGGCTGTTTGTTATTGATTGGATTACTGCCCAGGAGGAAAATTACTGGGGCTTAAGGGAGATATAGGTTTAGTCTTTTCAGGAAACTCCGTCCTGCATTCCACAATAGTTGAACCAGTTTAATTTCCCACCAACAGTGTAATAGAGTTCCCAATTGGCCAGCATTTGCTACTGTTAGTTTTCTTAGTAATGGCCATATTAACTGGGACGAAGTAGAATCTGTCTTGATTACTTATAGATTTGTATGCACCTTCTAGTTTCAATAAGTGAATGAATCCATGAAACCTATATTGCTCTGTGTCTGCATTCCTTTCTCATTTAATGTAATTTTCCCAAACCTTTCATTTTCCTTACCACTGGTGAAAAGTCATCTTTCTGATGGTTGAATGTAATCCCATTGTTTGTGTGTGTGTGTGTGTGTGTGTGTGTGTGTGTGTGTGTGTATTTGTGTGTCTCTGTGTGTGTGTGTATGTGTGTAAGATGACTATAGGCCCATAAATTCATTTCTAAGCATTTTGTATCATCTGTAATTTTGTAATTCCATATTAAAGTTGGATTGCTTTCTCTACTGCACTGAAGAATATTGTTGGGATTTTGATGAGTATTGCATTGCCAATTGTTTGGGGGAAGTATTGCAATTTTTATGTGTGTCTTTTCTTTTTTGGCACTGGGGATCGAACCCAGGACATTGCACTTGCTAGGCAAGCGCTTTGCCACTGAGCTACATCCCAGCCCAGTATTGCAATTTTTAAAATGTTAATTCTTCCAACCAGGAACATTGAAAGACTTTCTATTTCCTTGAATCTCCTTCAATTTCCCTTTTTATATTTTTAAAGTTTTCACATATAGGTCCTTCACAATTTTAGTTAAATTAATTAATTCCTAGTTTTGTAGTTGTTGTTTTGTTTTGTTTAGATTTGATTTGTTTTTGAGGCTAATACATATGAGGTTGTATTTTGGATTTCCCCATGGATCTTCCCATTGTTGGTAACAGAAAAACTAATGATTCTTGTGGTTTTTTCCCCTGGTACATTGCTGAAGGGTAGCATCACCTGAACTAACTTGAGGGAGGAAGCCACAGGGTCCTTTAAATACAGGGTCATTTCATCTGTAAAAGGGGATAGTTTTACTTCTTCCATATTTGGATCTGCTTTATGTTTTTCTCTTGTCTAATGTTCTTGCAAGAAATTCCACTACCATATTGAAGAGTAGTAGAGAGAGTGCACATCCTTGTCTCATTCCTGATGTTAATGTCTTTAGGCTTCCACCGTGAGGTAAATGCTAATTATCTGTGTCATATACATACTCAGTATTATATTGATTCTCAGACCTTTTAAACATAAAGCGGTACTGG
The DNA here is from genome assembly GCF_024711535.1 of Dipodomys merriami. NCBI lineage: Eukaryota > Metazoa > Chordata > Mammalia > Rodentia > Heteromyidae > Dipodomys > Dipodomys merriami. Next base: position 757,398 of record NW_027204293.1, read on the forward strand.
AGCTTGTTCAAAGCTATTTCTACATCCCTATAGAAGATCATGTGTTTCTTGTCCCTGCTTCTGCTGATAGTTTGTTTTACGTTTATTCACAAGAATATTAAATCCACTTGTATCTAAGATGAATCCTGTTTGATCATACCATATGATTTTTCTTTGGTAGTTGCTGAAATTGGTTAGTGAGAATTTTATTAAGAAGTTCTTCTTTAATGCTTATCAAAGAGTTGAATTCATAGTTCTCTTTCTTTGGTGAGTCCCTATGTGATTTGGGGAAGAGTCTAATTCTAGCTTCATAGAATGTGTTTGATAATGTGTCTCTCATAGATACTAGAAGGATGCATCTTGTTTTTAAATGCAACCTAATCTATGTCCTCTATTTGGAAATTTAAGTCCATTGATATTGAGAGTTGACAGAAATATCTGATAAGTCCTGATATGTTATACACCAGTTGTTAGGAGCTGTGCCTGATCTACTCTTAATAAATTTACCTTGAACTCTGGTAAGGAACATTTATATAAGCAGTTCCTGTTCTTCTTGATCTTCTCTATGTACGATATATTTGATTAAATTCTATCATGCTGATTTGGTGGAGATACGTTGTTTCAAGTTGTCTTTGTCATGAAATATGTTTATTTATTCTTTAAATGTAAAGGAAAGTTTGGCGTGGGACCTTATTCACGGTTGGTAGTTGTTTACATTTAGTGTTTGTCATATATCATTCCAGGCTCTCCTTTTCACCATATCAGCTAAGAAATCTGTTTTTCTTCTGACTGTATATCCTTTATAAATAATCAATCTTTTCTGTATGGCAGCTTTAAGAATCCTTTCCTTGATCGTTAATGATCCTCTAATGGATTAGGATGTCATGGTGGATTGTTCAGTTCTAGAATTCTGTGTTTGTTCTAAAGGCTTCTCTTCTCTGAATGAGCCTATCTGTTTGGATGTTTGGCATGTTCTCTGATAGAATTCTGTAATATGTTTCCCATCCATTTAGTTTCCTGCTCTTCTCCTTGATACCAATCTCTCCGAAATTTGATCTTCTAACTGAGTCTTGACGTTCTGGCAAGATCATTTCTTATTTCTTGGATTTGTTCTAAGTGATTTTTTCCTCTTTCCTATTAGATCTATTCTGTATTTGGCCCTGAGATTATCTTCTATGTCATCTATTTGCTGTGGAGGCATTCTACTTTGTTTTTTATTTCCCTGTCTTCTAGTTGGTAATTTTTTAGGAGTTCTATCTTTCTATTAAAGCTTTGTTTTAGGTCTTTTATGGACTTTCTGTACATTTTTTGGGGTCCGGTCATGGGGCCTGAACTCTGGGCCTGGGCACTGTCCCTGAGCTCTTCAGCTCAAGGCTAGCGCTCTACCACTTGAGCCACAGTGCCACTTCCAGGATTTTTCTTTCTTTCTTTCTTTTTTTTTTTTTTTTTTGCTTATGTGGTGCTGATGAATCGAACCCAGGTCCTCAGGCAGGCAAGACAAGTGCTCTACCACTGAGCCACCTTCCCATCCCTCTATACATTTTTTCTTTGGGTGGGGGATTTGCAAGGGTTGTTTTCTTAGCTGTGTCTTCTCTCATATCTTTTAACTAGGCATCCAGTTTTTCTTGAACTCCCTTGACTTCTCAGACTTTATTGATTTTTTTGTTTGTAGTCTCCATGAATTATTTTGCTAATCTTTGGTTGGTCTCATTTGTTCACAAATTTCCTTGTAGAGGTTTTCTATCTTTCCATTAATTACATTTTTCAGCAGTATATGTAATAAGTTTCGATAACTCTCTTCTAGGTCCTTGATTGTCTGTTCAAATGCCTGGTTATTTACTGTGTGAATTATACTACGTTGACATCTATTTTCTTGTATTTTTCTGATTTCTTTTGTCCATTTGGAGGTGTTCTTTTGGGGGAATCTATGATCTTAATAGGTGACTCTCTATGTTCTTGGTTGATTTGCCAGGTCTTTGTTTGGTCTCCTGTTATGATTTGCTTTTCTGGATTTGCATTTTCGTCAGGTCCATTAAGTGTAGGAATAGAAAACAGTTGTGGTGAGATGTTGTGATGTTAATATTTGTGGTTACAGTGACAGTTCGGACTGTCCAGTAGTATGGTGAATTGTCTATGTGTATGGATGTGGCTTTCTCTGATGTACGCTTCTGTTCCTGCTTTTTTCCATGTTGCCCATTTATTTTCACACTGCAGATGTGCATTTGAATGTGTTGGTCAACACAGTCATAGCAGTCAACTACCTGGCTGGAACCTTTTCATAGAATTCTATTTTCTTGTGAAGACAGTATAAAATCTTCTTATGAATGATATGTTTATAATTATCTCTATATTTATAGACATATCTATAGACATATTTATAGCATATCTATAATTATAGCTGATTTAATGTGACCCTCTAGAAATGGAGTATCTGCTAGGACTATAAACCTCTGTTTCATTAGAGATTACTAGGGTAATTTTCTGTTGTTATACTGTTATTGTTTTTCCTCTTCCTCAGATTTATTTTTATATTATGGATGTTTTTACATAATTTAGGATTTGCGATTGTTGTATCAGGTTATTTTTGTTTTTCTGCTTATATTACGTTGAAGTAGTGATTTCAGGCTTGTATGAAGAAACAGAAAGAGACAGAATGTTATTAAATTTGGGAGAAAGAAGATATTTTAACCTATTTACTACAAATAAATTCATATTAAGCAAAGCTAATGAAAATAATTACTAATTTACTCTTGAAAGGATGAGTATAGTACTCTTGGATATCTTGGAAGAAAAGACTTTAGACTCATTACAATTTATAACTTACATTAAAATTAGTGCCTAAACGTTCTTCTTCAGAAAGGGAAAAGCTCCATTGCTTTCATTTAGTATTATAAAATCATAATAGATGCATGTTTAATTGTTTTCCTCTGCTTTTTATCAAGTCCATTTTTCATCCATTAGGTATCTAGGGCTTTGAATGACCAATTTCTTAAAATACCTATATTTCTTATATTGTGATGTAAATCTCAGTAATATAAATATGAATTTATCTTTGAATGTTATCTTGAGCTACATTCATATGAAATTTATGCACTCTCAAACAAGAAACCTGACTATTTTACTCTATTCTATGTTTTAATCAATAAATCCATTCTCTTTAGAAATACGTTCTCATCTTTTATATTGCTCCAGTAAACATCATGTGTTTCTAGTACTTTCACTGACGTAAATATAAAGTTTGGAACAAGAAGACAACCTCCCTCCATTATCACTTTAAAGTAAACCCTTGGGGATTATTTTATATATAAAAATAAAAAAGTGCAATGCAATGTTTATACATGAATAACATAATGGGTAAGTCAAAAGACACAAGAACTACCACAGCAATTCTCAATTGACTTAAAGGCACCAAAATATTGTGTTCATGAATATCACTCATTTAAAAAAATAACTCGTCAATACAAAGTTTATATTATATTTGAAATTTACAAAATGAAAATTACACTCAGATTTGCTGTCAATATTCTGTTTCCAGTAATACATTTATTCAGCAAACAGGGAAACAAAAAATAAGGGTTTGTCACATATAATGAAAAACGTAGAAGCAGACTGTGTTTCCTTAAGATGATAAGTACGTGCAAATTGTGTGATTTATTCAAAGATACTATAAACATTCATAAGAAGATTTGTGATCAGAAGTGATAGGTAAGAAAAGTACCTGGAAAACTGTATACATAAATTGAGCTTTCAATATAGGATGACAAGTTTTCAATAAATGAGCCTATTATTCTCTATTTCTAACACACATACAGTATTCTACATTTTCCCACATACTTCCATTCTCTTACCTCAGTACCTGATTAATATTCTTATTTTTCATGATGTCAATTCTTTCTAAAATAACAAGGTGGGCATTCTGTCCCTAGATCCAATACATTTTAATATTTTGGAATAGTAGCATGAATTCATGGAGTTTGACTTGAATGTCAAGTTTGAAGATATTGTATTCAAGTTACTGTTAATTGGCATGAAACATACAAAGATACACGGTATACTAAGAAAGGACTTGATCTCGGGGAAACATACAGGTCCAAGCAAGATCCTGAATCAAAGAAAAGCAAGGGAACAAACATCAATCAACTATAATTACAAAGGAATGAAACTGATCTCCGATGTGTCTGGGTGGCAGCACTATGTGTGTGTGTGTGTGTGTGTGTGTGTGTGTGTGTGTGTGTGTGTGTGAGAAGAGAGAGAAAAAGAGAGACAGAGAGAGAGAATTTAGTGTGGCGTCCATATTTACAGTCCATAGAGCATTACCTGTTAGGGAGGATGTGCTCCTATCAGAGCTGTGATACTACTGTCATCACTTTAGTGCAAAAAACACTTGCTTAAACTCTAATTAGCTGGGCGCTGGTGGCTCACGCCTGTAATCCTAGCTACTCAGGAGGCTGAGATATGAGGATCGTGGTTCAAAGCCAGCCCGGGCAGGAGAGACCGTGAGACTCCTATCTCCAATAAACCACCAGAAAACCGGAAGTGGCGCTGTAGCTCAAGTGGTAGAGCGCTCGCCTTGAGCTGAAGAGCTGAGGGACAGCGCCCAGGCCCAGAGTTCAAACCCCACGACCGACAAAAAAAAAAAAAAAAAAAAAAAACTCTAATTAAATTTGGAAAATAGACTAACATCTTATACGATTGTTTTGACAATTAATTACTATATTGAAGGCAAAAGGGAGGAATTAAAGATCAATATAATCTTTTCCTTATCTTCTAAATATTACACAGCCATAGATGTGATTTCAGGAGTCTTCTGCCATGTACTGCCAGTTGAATGACTAATATGCTTAATAATATGTAAATATGATAGGGAAATTGATCAGCCAGCAAGCACAAAGAACTAGTGATAAAATTGAGCTTTTGAGCAGGGTTGCCACAACTTTTAGGAGTGTAATTCTTTCATATGAACTTCAAATTTTGTGGCTTTCCCTGTGTGCTTAAATGGCAAGAAAGTACTGTAGAGACAAGAACTCCTGTTCAGCCAAGTAGAAAGTGCTCATGAGTCCCATCCTCATGTTGCAAATTTCCAGTCCACATAGACTCTCTTTTATTTTTTTTAATTTTTATTTATTTTTTATTGTGAAAATACTGTACAGAGGGCTTACAATTACATGAGCAAGATAATGAGTACATTTCTCATCAAGCATTGCAGCCTCCTCCTTTGTTTCCCCTTCCCATCCCTTCCCATCTTCCCTCCACCCCCCCACCCAATCTTCCCCGCCCCCCCAAGTTGTAAAGTTCGTTTTCGACATAACGACTTGTAGTTCTCATTGTTGCCTCCATCAGAAAGAATGCCATTGCCCCATCATTTGTTAGGAAATGGAAAGGCTTGGAAAAAATTACATTAAGTGAAGTAAGCTAAGCCCAAAGAAACATAGGTTCCATGGTTTCCCTTATTTGCAATATCTAGTATATGTCTGAATCAAGCAGAAAAGGTCAGATAAGGTGATGTTAGGGAAATGAACCCTAAGATATGTATTCAAATGTTTTTTTTTTTCATTCATGCGATTGTTTCTAATGCATTTATAAGATTATTTCTTTGTTGCTTTGTATGTCCCTCTTCCACAGTATAACCCCTGCTTTCACTGTATTTGATGTCGGTATAATTTGTGGAGGAGAAGGGGAAAGACACATAGACTCTCTTTTAGAGTGCTTTCATTTAATATACTTCAGCACCTCATCCTTACCTGTGGGAGACAGGAAAAAATATAATTTTGTTTGTGTATTAAATTATGTAAATTAGCATGTACAGGCATGATTTGTTTAAATACAGAAGTTTGTAATAAATATAATTAGGAATCATTTCTCAATAAAAATATAATGAAAATCACATAACAAGACTAGAAGTCATAGAATTTTGTGCATGAAAACATACATTAGATTACTTGCAGAATTTCTATTTTGAGAAAAATTTTATCCCTCAATATTTGAAGGATAAAGCACTTTACCTAAGAATTGAAACATTTTATTGAAAAATATATTTCTTGGAGAAGTTTTTGTTTCATAATTTTAGGGATACCGTTGGACCCATTACAACAATGAGATGTACAAGACGTTATGTCGAAAGACGAACTTTACCACTTTGGCTGGTGAAGGGGTAGAGATGGGAAAGGATGGTAAGGGGAAACAAAGGAGGAGGCAACAATGCTTGATAACAAATGAACTGATTACGTTGCCCATATATTTGTAACCCCTCTGTACGATATTTTCACAATAAAAAATTTTTTAAGAAGAAAGTGATCCCAAAGTAATCATTTTTCTTCTTGTTTTCCTATTTCCATGTGATTTACTCCAATTTAGAAATCCAGATATATCATTTAATTTAATCTAGCCAAAAATATTGAGTATAGGGTTCTTATACTCTCTACATTCTTCACGCTAAGATCATCAAATATGGTGAGTTTGAAATGACTAGTCTCTGTTTAACCTATGTTAATATTATTTACAATGTGAGTGAAATGTTTAAAAAGTAGTATTTATTTTAGTTTCATTGCTCTGAAGAGACAATAAATGATATAATCAAAGGTTAAAAATGATTAGATTTAAAATTTAGAATTCAGGAAATGTTTTTGACCTCACTGGTTACTGGAGCCTTCAAAACAACCTCATGTGATAATGTATATTAATGAAGAAAAAATCTCACAGGTTAGACATTTACAAATAGAAAAATCATGTCATTTTGAATATGTAGAGCTACATAACAGAAAATTTAGCTTTTAAATACCTGAATATCCTAGTACATTTAATTGCAGGGTAATTACTTGTTCTGAAAGGAGATAAAATTGCATTTATTTTGAAAATTAAACCTAAGTATTCATTTGAATAAAAGACAACGTTTAAAATCCAAAACACAAGATGTACAGTTCATTGTTTTACATGCCAATTATGTTCTCTAAACTTACTAAAAATACTAGGTTAGTAAACCTTAATCATTGCTTTGTAGGGAAATAGAAATTTAGCTTCTTAAAACTCATGATTATAACTTTTTCTCAAACATTTATTAAGTAACTGATTTATATTTTTGTCATGAAATCTTATTTGATAAATTTTTATTCATTAAGTTAAATAAGTGGCCAATAACAATATAAATTATGCATGAACAAAGTTTATCTAACACAATTATTTCTTTCACAAGACATATCATGGTTCTCTTCAAGAACACTGGAAGGCAGTGTGCTATTTATTTATTTATTTTTAGTTATTTTGTTAATGGTTATTAATTTTCAGAAGTGGCAGTTTAATTATGCTCTTTCCATAATCTATTAAAAATATTTGATTTTGCTCCCTCTATTTCCTTTTTGTTACTCCTTTCTCCAAAGATCTTCTGTTTTTCACATAAAATTATATTTTCATATATGCACATATAAAGTAATTTGGAAGATTTAAGCTAAACTGCAACTTAATTCAAGATGTACAGTGGATTATCAGGATAAACCAAAAACAAAAACAAAAATAAAACTGTACTGAAAATGAATTTTACAACATGGGGAGAGAAGAGTGATGGAGGTGGGAGAGGGAAGGGATAGTGGGACAACAACAAAGAAGGGGGTAACAATGCTCAACAAGATATGTACTCATTACCTTACACATGTAACTGTAATCCCTATGTAAGCCTCATTACAATAAAATAAAATTTAAAAATGAAAAATAAAACAACAGGAAATAAAAAAACATTTTTAAAAATTTAGGTTCAAAATGCATGTAAAATTTAGAACTACACGCTGAGCAAGAGATAGGATAATTGTGAAATAGAGGCTTGATATTAACATTATGATTCGGTTATATGTAGGTTTAGGATTAGGCAAGGTGTTCCAGTTAGAGCTGGGGTTAGAATGAGAAAAAGATGTAAGATATTGTGTAAAATTGCCACATATTTTAAGAAGAATGAATGACATCAAAGTTAGAATGAATGAAAACAAGTATGCATGTTATCTTAAACATTCATATATAATTTGGTTTAAAGTGTTACTGTTTTAGTTCTTGTTAGGATTAGGGAAGGATAAGCTTTAGGGTAAAATTAAGTTTTCCACTAAGAAGTAGAAGCAAAAAAATATGTGATTGAATAGAATCCAGACAATTTCCCTTACATTAACCATTTGTTGTTAATTCAGGTTGTGATTAGGATTAGGTTTCTGGTTAAAGGGGGTTGAGAATTGAGTAAAGAAATATATTAAACTGGTGGCTCGCGCCTATTATCCTACCTATTCAGGAAGCTAATTTCTGAGGATCGCAGTTCAAAGCCATCCCAGGCAGGAAAGTCTGTGAGAATTTTATCTCCAATTAACCATCAGAAAATCAGAAAGTGGTGCTGTGGCTCAAGTGGTAAAGTGCACACCTTGAGCTAAAGAACTCAGGGATCATGCCTATGCCTAGAACTCAGGGATTATGCCCAGGCCCAGAGATGAAATCCCACAATCAACCAAAAGAAAAAAAAGGAATAGGATAAAGGTTAATTAAATTTGAACTTATTTTAGGTTCTAGGAATTCAGGAAAAGCTGGGATAATGGAAGTAAAATGTGTTTCATAATATCAGGATTTGAGATCAATTGGTTTAATGATTACTTTTATGGAACAGGATAGGTTCAGAGATAAGAATGAGAAAATCTGTAGGGTTGAGGAAAACTTGCAAATTATTTCAAGAATTACAAGTGGAATTTCAGTTAGGATTGCACAAAACCAGCATTTTTCATAAATTTTAGAATTGTGATACCATTACTGTTAAGGTTATGGTTAGGATTCAGCCACGTTTAGGGTTAGAGTGAAGGAGAAAAAAAATGAGGCTCAAATTGATGGTGAATTTTGGAATAAGTCTGGTAAGAATTAGAATGAATGTGAACTAGTGTACTGCTATTAATATTAGAATCTACTTGCAATTAGGCTTATATTTATTCTCAATATTCCAGTTAAGATTAAGTTTAGGGTTAGAAAATGACTAAGATATTGGAAAAAAATAGAAACCTATGTTTGGAAGGCATATTTGAATCAAATTAGGATGAATGAAAACTATTGTAACACTAACTAGTAAGTGTTAGTATTGACGTATAATTTGGATTAAAATCAGTGTCAGTATTTTGTTCTGATTATGATTAGTGTTATGAATAGGAAAGTTTTGGTATAAAATTGAGCTTTCACTAACAAGTAGAAGCAAAAATGTGGGAATGAATAGTAACTAGAGCATTACCATGATATATATATATATATACATATATTTCTCAGTGATCATTCTTGTAATGATTAATGAGCGTTTTCCAGCCAGGTTTAGGTTGAGAGTTAACATTGATAAGTAGATGATAAATAAATATGAAATTGCTTTAGAATACTGTGGTTCAGGAAAAGGTAGGATCAATGGAAACTACAGTGTTTCCTGATAAGAGAATCTGATGACAAATAATATAATGGTTCATGTTAGGGAACAAGATAACTTCAGAGGTAGAGTCAGGAAATTTGTTGGAATTAGGGCAAATTGAAACTCATCTCCAGAGTGCAAACTGGAATATTCATTCCAATGAATAAAAACTAGAGTATTTTTTAATATTAATTTTGGACTATGATTAGGTTGAAAGTTAGGTTTCAGTTCCAGCTGGGTTTAGTGTTAGCATTAGGGAAATGGAAAATTTAGGGTCAAACTGAAAGTTAAGCTTCGAATAACAAGTCAAGATAGAATTAGGATGAATATGAAATAGGAAACTGCTAATAATATTAGGATTGGGATATGATTAGTGTGAGGATTAGCCTGAATGTTCCAGTTAGGGTTCGTGTTAGAAAAATGACAAGATATTGAGTAAAACTAGAAATAATTTTAAGAAAGATGAGTTGAATCAAAGATAGGATGTATAAATTTAATATATATTGTGTGGCTTTTTGAATGCAGAGGCAACTTGTTCTAGGGTTAGGGTTACTTTTTTAATGTATGAACTAATGAATTAAAGGCACATTTCTTTCTTTCTTATAAACCAAGACAGTCACAATTTGGAGAAAAAACTCAATTTTCTACATGAAAATGTGTCTTAAAATATTTTCCAACCAGGATTAAATAATAGTGATCAGGGTGTCATTTATTAAAATTAGGTAAGTTTATGACACAGCTTTCAAAAACATCAAACACATAGGATTGGAACTCAGATATGTCATTGGGAAAACAGATATTGTATTGCTCTAGCTGGGAAATTGTGTGTGCGTGCGTGCGTGTGTGTGTGTGTGTGTGTGTGTGTGTGTGTGTGCACCCACCACAGGTCTTCAACTCAGGCCTCGTCCTGTCGTCAGCTTATTCTGTGGAAGTATGGCACTATACCGCGTAGTCACAAGTTTTCTTCTGGCTTTTCAATAGTTAATTTGAGATGCATATCTCATGGATTTTCCTGTCTGGACTTAATCTTCTGATCCCCAGCAATCCTTGGGTTAGTATTACTGTGGGTGCTACCACAAAGTGACAGTTCATTAAACTGGGATCAATATGGAAGTACTTGTGCAAGATACAAAGTAACCATTTCATTAATGTGGGATTAACAGTATCACGTTAGTTTGCCTTCAAAGACATTGTTTCTGATGAGTTTAACTGAAGCCCAAAGCATAATCCAAGCCTATTAGCCACACTGTATGAAGTAGCACATATTCATGATGTAGAATATGTACAATGAATTAAATCCTGAATCAAAAGACTTTGTTGGGTTTTTAGCAAAGAAATAGAGTGTCATTGAAATGAAGTCCAGACTGGAGGCCTGTAGCGAGCAGCAGAGCATTTGCTTAGTGCGTGTCCAACCCCCAGGACGATAAAGATGTAGAAGAAAGTGAAAGTGTAGGAGAAAGAGGAAAGGACAGGAGGAGGAAGGGGTAAGAGAGGAGAAAGGTCATAGCACGAGAGAGAAGAGGAGAGCACAGGGAGAAAGTAGAGGTAGGAGAGAAGGAAGAGGGAAACAGGACACTAATTCAGAAGTCCCCATGCAAAAATATAGGACAAGAGGAAAGCAAAACTGTTTTTAAAGTGTAATAGGTTATCATTGATGAATGGTTTTCCCGGACATTTTTCGTTTTTCTTTCTTTTTTCTTTTCTTTTCTTTTTTTTTTTTTTTTTTTTGCCAATTGTTCATTGCTCCAAGGCTGTGCCCTGGAGCCCTTTCCAAGTCATTATGTGAAACTCCATTTCTGTAGTCCCTATGGGTGTGGATGCCTTCTTAGGTCACCCGTTGAGATGTGGGGCCAACTCCCTTATGGTGGATGTGCAGTGAATGGATGTGTGTGCATGCTCCCCAGAATTGCTAGATGAACCCCGCCCACGCATCCCACCTAACTTCCCAGTCTCAGTTGCTCCATTTCACCCAGCAGCTGGCAGCCATGGGGCTGGAGTTGAGGCAACTGCTGCCCTCTCCTCCTCCAGCTGTGCTGGTACTTGTCTTCTGTGCTCCTGAGTGTGTGGCCCATCCTAGAGAGACTCTGTTCTGGGGTCACTGCCTGTCCCCTGAGTGAGGGGTGGGGGACACCATGTTTGTACACTGCACAGTCCATGGGTAAAGGAAGGTTGAGAATGCAGTCTGCCTCCTTAGGGCTAGGTAGCCTAGCCTTGGTTCACATCATCAGGCTTTAAGGGGGGCGGGGGACTGGAGCCATGTGCTGGCCCCTCTGCCAGCTGGCTTGTGACAGTTGCAGCAGCTCAGCAACCTGGAGCCCCTTCAGCATCTCTGTGGACCTCCATTTTCTGGACCCTGTGGAGTCAGGTACAGGGCCAACCCTACATATGCCCAACCGTGCCAGAGGAGCCTGGACTTGCAGCACACCAGCTGCAGCACCGAGGGACTGAAGCCCCTTTTGCTTTGCTGTGTAGTCTCCTCCATCACCCTTCTGGCCCATATGGGCCCAGCTCTGGGTACCATTCCAGGGATACTCCATTTGGAGGCAAAGGGCTCACCCCCTACCATCGTTGTTCTCCAAAGCAGGGGAATGGGCCTAGTTTTCGCAGTGTAGGCTGCACTGATGGAAGGCAGGACTTGGCGTCTGCCCTGCCTTCCCCCTGGCTTTGACATCTGAATCTGGGTTGCTTGGTTTGGTCACTAATGGAGCCTTGTTGGCTACAGCCCACCGCAACAAGTGCTATACTTGCTGCAGCAGCAATGCAGTGTCCTGGGACCCCTTAGAGTCACCACATGGACCACTGATCGGTCTACATGGGCCCGGTGTGGGTTTCATCCCAGGACTCCCAAAAGGAAGTGCCACTCCCCTTCATGGTACTGGAAGCAAGATGTGCCACATATAATATCTACTTCTAACAGTTCCCTTCATTGAGATAAACAGAACTGAGAGATATAAATAAGTTTTATAAAAACAAAATATATAAACTATATCACTTCAACTTGTTAAACCATTGTAATATTTTTATCCAGTAGGAATTCTGTCTGTAATTACTTATTTTACACTTGAATACAACTAATGTAATATATTTTGTGTGTATTTTACTATTCTAGTATAACTTTATTTGTACTACTTCCATACAATTATTTTTCAAATTCTGATATTTAATCACGTGTTTACGGTTAAGAGATTTGTTGTACTTTTATTTCAGTTTTACATTACGGCTTTATGAATACAAACAATAAAATCCATTCTTGCTAGTATAAAGTTCAATGATTTTTGACTAGAGACTCAAGGATAGAGCATTACAAATCATACAGTAATGTGTATCACTTTGTTTAATACTGCTCTATAAAATAATTAGTAATTCAGGCGGCAGCCACTTCACCTGGCATGCTGATCTGTCTGGTGAAGTAGGATCCTAGTGGCAGCATGACCATATCGGACCCTTGTGGGCACCTCTCCTGGGACTGTGGGAGAAGATCAGGGTGCACCTGCTGTTGGGCTAGGGCAGCAACCCGGCAGCTGCTGCGTGAATGACACAATGTCACTGACTCACATCTAGCACATGCCTGCTCCGTGGGCCTGGGCCCTGAGGATCAGCCCCTGGGACCACACATACACTACAGGGCAGGGGCTGCCCACCTAGGAAAGAGTACAGATTAAACAGAAGCCAGTCTGTGGATCAGCTTGTACAATATTTATCCTTCATGGAGCACAGAACTATTCTGTTCTGCTGTGGGGAGAAGACAAGAAAGGCAGGCCCAGGAGGGGTGATGCCAACTTTTGTACTCAGGCTGGCAAGGAAACTTCTTCCATGCTCTCTCCAGTAGGCTCAGGAAGCCCTTCCATGCTCCTTGTCCATGGAGTAGCAACCAGGGACACTCACATCTTGTACTCCTGGCTGCTTTTTTGAGTTTGTTTGTTAATTTATTCAGAGAGCCCCTCCCTCAGTCAGCAGAGTTTTATTCTGGGTTTTGTAAAAACGTTCAGCATCTGAGCATTCCCAGGGTTTTTTTTATTGTTTCTTGTAAATACGTTGTGCAATTTGTGTTTTAGGTGTTGAGGTGCGGGAGGAGGAGCCAGATTATGAACATAGTTTCCTACAAGCCTTTCATCTAAAAATGAAAATAGATTCTCTCTAAAAATGCCTTTCAGGAAATAAATTTGAGATGGAAAAAAGGTTGTTTTCGCATGAGATGAAAATGTGCTATTTTTATATGCATGTTTTATGCGTTCAAATTACACTTAAGTAATTCACTATCTAGGAACAATCGTCCAGACCTAAGAATTAAGTGTTTTGTGAGCTACAGGCAGGGTTATCACAATGACCTCTTTGCTATTCGGGGTCTTTTATTGTTCCATCTGACTTTTTGGATTGCTTCTTCTATTTCATTGAAGAGTGAGATTGGGATATTGATAAGTATCACATTGAATTTGGATATAGCCTTTGGCAGTATTGCCATTTTCATGATGTTAATCCTCCCAATCCATGAGCGTGGGAGGTTGCCCACTTCCTGAGTTATGCTTTCATTTTCTTTTTCAGGTTTTTAAATTTCCATCATAGAGGTCCTTCACCTCTTAAGTTAATTCCTAGGTATTTTATTTTTTGTGTGGATATTAAAACGGTATTGCTTTCCCAATTTCAGCCACAGTCATATCGTTATTGGAATACAGGAAAGCCATTTATTTCTGAGGGTGAATTTTATACTCGGCTAGTTTGCCAAAGTTTCTAATCAGCTCAAGTAACTTGTGAGTGGAGTACATGGTGTTCTTTGAATACAAGACCAGCTCATCTGCAAAGATGGATAGTTTTACTTCATCTTTCTCTATTTGGATCCCATCTTGTCTTGTTGCCCCATCTAGCATTCTAATACTAAGTTGAAGAGTAGTGGAGAGAGCAGACATCCTTATCTCATTCCTGAATTTATAAGAAATGTCCTTAACTTTTCACCATTAAGTATAATGATGGCTTTAGGTTTGTCAATCCTTAGCAGAAAGAACAGCACTGGAGCAATATCAGATCCAAATTTCAAACTCTACGAAAAAGCCATAGTAATAAGAACAGCTTGGTCTGGCACAAGAACAGACCTGAGGACCAATGGAATAGGACTGAAGAGTCAGAAATGAGTCCCCTGACCTATAGCCACCGAATGTTTGACAAGGGAGCAAAAAAATAGAATGGAAGAAAGACAGCATTTTGAGTAAATGATGTTGGCACAATTGGTTAAACACCTGTAGAAAACTAAAGCTAGATCCGTATATATCACCCTGCATGAGAATCAACTCCAAATGGATCAAAGACCTCAAAATAAAAGAAGACACCATGAAAACATTGCATGAAGGAATAGGATAAACTCGAGAGCTTTTTAGTACAGGCAGAAAATTTCTTTATCGAGAGCCAGAAACAAAGAGTAAAGAAAGATAAGTTAAGAAATTAATTTTTTAATTCATCTCTTTATGAAACTAGTAATTTGCTATTACAAGATGCGATGGAATTATAAATTCCAAGTGCTAATGGAGTCTGTATACAATAAACATATTATAATAGTCAAAAAACAGAAATCAAAGAAAATTTGGACAAATGGGATTACCTGAAACATCAGAGCTTCTGCAAAGCAAAGGTCATAGTTAGCAAGATCAATAGAAAGCCCACATTCTGGTAGAAGATTTCATGAGACATAAAATGGACAAGGTCTCACATCTAAAATATACTTAGGACTCAAAAACTTAAATTCTCCAACAGCAAATCCTCAAAGAAACAACCGCTCGATAACTAAGTGGGCTAAAGACTTAGAGAATTCTCTGGAGAGGAAATAAAAATGACCATTAGGCACATGAAGAAATGCTCAACTATTCTAGCTACAAAAGAATGCAAATCAAGACAACATTGAGATTGCACCTTACTCTAGTTAGAATGGCTATAATCAAGAAATATAATAGCAACAGATGTTGGAGGGGATGTGTCTAAAAGACTCTTATTGCATTGTTGGTGGGAGTGTAAACTTGTTTAAACACTTTGTAAAACAGTATGGAAGTTCTTGAAAAGACTCCAGGTAAAGCTCCCCAATGACCCAGCAATCCCACTTTTGGGCATTTAGGCATTTACCCAAATGATCACAAACAAGATCATACCAAAGTTGCAAGCGCCACCATGTTTATTGCAGCATTATTCACCAAAACTATGATATGGACCCAACCTTGATGCTCCTCAGTACATGAGTTGATCCAAAAAATGTGATACACACACAAACACACACACACACACACACACACACACACACACACACACACACACACACACACACACACACACACAATTGAATTCTATGCCTCCATTAGACAGAATGAAATTGCCCCATTTTTTAGGAAATGGAAAGAATTGGTAAGTATTATATTAAGTGAAGTAAGGCTAGGCCCAAAAAACATAGGTCCCATGTTTTCCCTTGTTTGCAAGGACTAGTACATATCTAGAACAAGCACAAAAGATCAAAGGTTATGTACATATGACCATATAAGATGATGTTAAGCGAAATATACCCCAAGTCAGAGACACAAGTGGTTTTATTTTTCTTGCCTTTTGTTTTTAATATACTTATAATGCACTATGGGATTCTTTTGTAGGTTCATACCCCCATGGTATAATTCCTGTTTTCACTGTATTTGATTCTAGTGTTCTGCATCTTTTATATACATTTTTGTAATTTGGGGAGTGGAAAGGTTATAGCAGAATGCTGAAATGGGGATGCATTGTGACGATGAGTTATACAGGACACTGTGTCGAAAATAAATTTATAATGTCGGGCAGTAGTCAAGGAGGAAGGAGTTGGAGAGGTGGGGAGGGAAGTAGTAGGGGAAAAACAAAGGAGGAGGTAACAATGCTCAATAGGAAATGTAATCATTACCTTACTCATGTAACTGTAAACCCTCTGTATAGCATTTTTACAATAAAAAATATAAAAAAAATCTTTCCCTGGTGTAGATTTCCAGTGCTGCCCTGGGCATTGCATTTTTTGCCTTTTCTGGCTGTGGTTAGGTCTACCTGTCCAGTGGATCAGTAGTCTTCACAGCTTCTTGGTCCTGAAGTGGTACTTGGATTATACAGTGGTGGTTGGAACCAGGCCAAGGACAGGATAAAAACACTTCCAGGGCATGGCTTCTTCATTCCCCATGCAACTAGGATTGCAAGCAGAATTTCTCTGAATTTACTCTAGAAAACAATCACTGCACCAAAAGGCAAGGTCACCAAACACCTCCCCTCCTCCCCACATTCCCTCCTTTCTCCCTCCTTGGGAAAGTACAAAAGAATTTTGCAGGTTTTGGTAAACACACAATTGTCCACTACCTCCCCTGGTAAACTAGGCTTAAAGTCACTAAGTCATGTAAACGGATAATGCTGCCCTCATTATTCTGGATAACAACTTCAGGTTGTTTGATGCTTTAATTTGTAGTTGGTGGTGGTGGTGGTAGGAGGGCCTGAACTCTGGGTCTGGGCACTGTCCTTGATGAGCTTTTCATCTCAAGGCTAATGCTCTACCACTTGAGCCACAAAGCCATTTCCACTTTTTCTTCTTATGTGGTGCTGAGGAATTGAACCCAGGGTTTCATGAATGCAAGACAAGCACTCTACCACTGAGTCTCCTACCCAGCCCTAATGCTTTAATTCTTCAAATTGTATTTTTGTCGGTCCTGGGGTTTAATTTCAGGACCTGGGTGTTAACATATCACTGAGTTCTTCAGTTCAAGGGGAGCCTTCTACCACTTGAACCACAGTGCCACTTCTTGTCCTCATAATGTTGAGGAGAATATTTGAAGGTGAATACGTGATTACAGAGGTGTGTGCTTTCTTGAGTTATATGTTCATAGCATAGTTTATATACTGTTGAAAATGAGACAGTTAAGATAGGGTTGTTGACATTCCTTGTATCCTTAACAGTATAATATTAAAACCAGTTTTATAATATAATATTTATAGTAATTATAGAATATCCCTAATTATGCATATATTATAAATATATCATTTATATTTTATGTAATATAGTAATTTATGTATATTATGCATACATAATTTAATTTCTCTGCTCACCTGTCCAGGAATTAAATTAGAAATGTCTTTGAAAATTGATAGTAAAGTATGGTCCTTACAAGTTCGATTGCAACATAGCATTTTACCCAATAAATAGTTATTTATTCAGAATTGGTTTAGAAATGGAATATCATAACATAATTGAACATTCAGAAATAATTATGTAGGAACATGCCAAGGATGGAATTCAAAAAATATAACATGAGGACCTGTTGCAACAATGAGAAGTACAAGTTGTCATGTCAAAAACGAACTTTACAACTTGGGGGGGGAGGA
Organism: Dipodomys merriami; assembly: GCF_024711535.1. Classification (NCBI taxonomy): domain Eukaryota; kingdom Metazoa; phylum Chordata; class Mammalia; order Rodentia; family Heteromyidae; genus Dipodomys; species Dipodomys merriami. The sequence goes on from NW_027204293.1 coordinate 775,135, forward strand.
TTGGGTGTGGGGGGAGGGAGGATAGGAAGGGATGGGAAGGGTAAACAAAGGAGGAGGCTACAATGCTTGATAACAAATCTACTCACTATCTTGCCCATGCAATTGTAACCCCTCTGTACAGTATTTTCACAATAAAAAATATATATAACATGATTCATATCTGTAATCCCAGCTACTTAGGGGCTGAGATCTGAAGATAGCTATATGAAGCCAGTCTAAGTGAAATGGCTCAGGGACAAGACCCAGACCATAGTTCAAGTATCAGTACTGGCACAAAAATAAATTATGTGACTAAAACATACAAATATATTTAGTTAAATAAAGTTGTCATTCCTTGTATCCTTCACAGTATAATACTAAAACCAGTTTTATACATATATTATTTATAATATTTATAGGATATTATTTATAGAATATCAATAATGATACATGTATTATAAATATATCATTTATATGTTATGTAATAGAATACATTACATATATTATGCACACCTAATTTATACTGATAAAACTAATATCCATTAAATTGATATAAGTTTTAGAATAGGGAATAGATTTTCTTTAGTACAACAAGAAAGTAACTAGTAAAAAAATTATTTCTTTTGTATTATATATCCATAAAAACTATTCCCTGTGTATTCAAGGTACTTAATGATAAAAGCCTGTGTTCATCAGAAAAAGGGGATTTGTTCTCCTTAAGGAATTACTCCAGGAATAATAAACAGTGAACGGTGAGTGATGTTTATTCAGGTATTTTTGTAGAAATTAAACCGATCTTTATTTGGTATAAAGATCACTTACACTCTCATTATCCACACCCTTTTTATTTAAAAATGCTTATGTTCTGTAGCATTGTTATTGCACTTATAACCATAATTAGGAAGATAATGTGAGTTCATCCACTCCATAACTCTTTAAAGGTAATGAATGTTACAGAAAATAGCCTCAGATATGCCTGGTGGAAACCTGGATTTGAATTATAGGTCGACAACTGATCAGTCTTAGTTACTTGGGAAATTTGTTTGGCCTTCTTGCCTACTTCTGTTTTTAAAAAAATACTTAATTCATTTCCTAACTTGAAGAACAGACATGAGCACTAAAATTACCCTAATGCAAGTGCAGTGCTTGGAATGGTGTCTGCACATTGTGAAGTAGGTCTCAAAGAAGTCAGTTTCCACCAACATGGTCACAGCATCCTTCCTGAAGGCCTTAAGAAATATATACCCAATTGATATTAATATCTGTGAAAATTTGTCTTTTCTACCAAAAAAGTTCTTTTCTTCATATGAACAATGAAAGTAATGTTGGGGCTGTCCTGTGGCTTTTACTCTGAAGGAATTTTGCCTAAATTTCATTCTTACTCTATTAGTGGTAGCAGTAGCATTCTTTAGTGCTACCCTTCATGTTTCTAGTTCTGTTTTCCATTTGGAATACTATTGTAACTTAGTTTATAAACTTTGTTATGAGAGTAAAAAATACAACTGCTGAAGTTTTCAACAATGACAATGCATTACATTTTATGTGCTTACTACTTTCCTAAAATTATTCTTTTTGGATTATATATCCCTAACAAACTATTTTTTATGATTTCTTATATGATTTATATACATTTTTTATGTGTTTCTTATATGATTTTTAGAGATCCATAAATAAAAAAGCAAAGAACAGTAAAAGTGTAGGAAAGAAGTCATAAACAATACTATTATGGTGGTCTCAATGGGTAAGTGTAAAGAATATGTAAGGAAACAGTTGGAAGATTCATTTTCTCTTTTCGCTGTTCTCTCCCTCTTCTTTGTAGAAAGGTTCTCACTATGAAGCGCCAAGTGGTCTGGACCTTTCAAGCCTTATCTCAGTGACAGAAGTGATGGGATTAGGGACGTGTGCTCCCATGGATGGCTTTTAGGAAGTTCACAATATAGCAATACGAATACACATAAAAAACTTGCGTGAGTCATGTATATTCCCCTCCTCAATTGCCAAAATTAAATTTATATGTCAAAACATCAAATTACTTACATTATAATATATGCAGTTCAACTGGCACCACTAGCACCTCCATAAATCAAATGCAAACTAAAAGCTCTATTTCAAACTCCAACATCTAAAGCAGTGTTGGAAATACAAGAAGATACACAATAAATCTAAAGGAGTGAGATCTTTAATGAGCAGTGATAGCTGAATATTTAACCACACATGAAAAGTCCAGGTGTTCACTAACTATGTGATTAGAGTTGCAGAGTTGACCTTGGTATCAATATTGGAGATAAAATTCAAAGGCAGCTAAGGTTGCTGCAGTATTGTAGCTCAGTACAGTGTGACCCTGCCTGATAATGGTAAAGCCCAGAATAGATGCTAAGTCAGTAAAATGTATAGGAAGGATTCTCCACTGAGAATAATTGCAGAGGGTGATCATCACTCTTGCGTTGAAAATGTATAGCCCATCATCCTACTTTAAGCTTTAGCATATTTCTGATCTGAATACCATTTTAACACACCAATGTGCCATGAATGCTGATCAGTGTAGGCGTATATTACTCTAATATATGTAAAATCCTTACAGGTATGTAACTGCCTGACCCTGACACTTCATTTTGTGTTCTTGAGTTTCTTGGAGAAATGCTCATAATTAGGCAATTCACACTCATCTAATTCTGAATCAGGAAACTGAGATAAGATGTTAGGGTAATCACTCCAGTCACATGGTCTGTGATCTATGAAATGAATGACATTATTTCACAATGTATATGTGTTTCTGAAAATGTATGCAATACCAAATACCTAGGGACAATTATCTATCTCATATTATCAGAAGTAAAGATACTCCTGAATTGTACTTTCTTGCTAGAGGATCATAGGGTGACTGCTGATGTTTGGTATCTTTCCATGTGCTCCTATACATTTGTCAATGTTCTTTGAGGAAGTGTTTGTCATAGTTTGTTTTGAGGTGTTCAGAATATCAGTGCTGTCACTAACTGCAACTATGGGACAACCAAGATGATGGGATACCTGAACAAAGAACTAAGAAATCACAGGAAGTGATAGGAAAGAAGACACTAGAGGACCCAAAGCGTCATTGCCAACTTCTGGATCCTTAAATCCTGCTTGACATACTTTATATTCATTCTACTACCGGGGGTGGTGGTCAGTGGCTGCAGGTATGTCCGCAAAGACATCAATATAGCTTGTGGTTACAACTATTAACATGAAGTATTGTTTGTAGACATAGTGACAATTGAATCCCTCATTGTTAGGGAGCAGAAGGGAACAATAGTCATTCTAACCATAACACAGACATCCATTGTGTCTCCGAAGTCTTAATCTTTTAGTGTCCAACAGCTCGAACTTAAATACTCTTGAGGTAATAAATCATACCCTTGTCTTCCCTTGACTGCTTGGCCTTTACAGAGCACAGCTCTCAGCCTTTCGATTGCTGTTTGAGATGGCTTCCCAATCTATCCTTTTCCAAGTCTAATAGCTTGACTTTAGAATCACTCACAAGGTCTGTGACAGATGTATTATTTTGAAAACGATATTTTGTCTAGGATAGGCTCAATATTAAAATTTTATTTTATTTCAAAAATACTATACAGGGTAGTTACAGTTACATGAGCAAGTTGCATCCCTTATTGAATATTGTTACCCACTCCATTGTTGTTCTCCTATCACTTCCCACCACCTATACCTCCCACCCACTCCAAAGTTGTAAAGTGCATTTCCATTATATAGTATCTTGTGAATATCATTGTTGTAATGAGTTACTCTTTTTACTTCTTTCATCATTATATTTTTTCCCTTTCCTTCTCCAAATCAGATAAATGTATATACAAGATGGAAGGAACCAGAATCAAGACAGAGATTGCCAGGGATAAACCAATGGTAAAAGACAAATGAAATAAAATAAGATCTAGATACTCTACCGACATCAAGGTTGACATCTGAAAAAAGACAGTTTTTTCCCATGTTTTGGAGTTCATTTTAATTAACTTCATTTTGTAAGGTCAAATATACTTAGCTCTGGAGCCAGTAATCCAACTCCTGGGCATTTGTCGAAATGATCTCAAGCTAAAACCCATTAAATCTACAACTATGTTTTTGGGAGCATTATTGGAACCAATCAAGATGCCCCTCAAGAGATAAATGGATCAGGAAAATATGGTATATAGAAACAATGTAATTTTATGCATCTATCAGAAATAATGACACAGACCCTTTCATAATAAAATGGAAAGACTTAGAAGCCAATCATATTATGTGAAGGAAGCCAGACTCAAAGAAACATAGGTTCCATGGTTTCCCTCATTTTTATTAATATATGGTTAGGATAGTCCTTAAACTCTTAATATTCCCTGTTTTCTCTCCCTCTTCCTCTCTCATTCCATTTGTGTGTGTGCACACTCACACACACGCACACACATGTACACTAATGAAACTTGACTCAGAGCCTCAAACTCTTGCTTGGTTTTTTTCACTCATGATTGACTGAGTCTGTAGTATTTGAACCAAGGTTTAACTCTGTCGTTGATTGAATAATTGAACAGAAATGTCTCATGGATTGCTACCCCAGACATCTGTGAACCATGATATTCCAATCTCAGGCTCGTGACTATCTAGGAATAGGAAGGAAGCACTGGCATCCAGCTCTATTGCCAATTGTCTTTTCTTTGTTTTGCTTTTGTTTTTTGTTGGTTTTGTACATCCAAAATGTGTAAGGAAAATAAATCTTTTATAATAAGGACTACTCCCATAAAATGTGTGTGGTTTAACGGTTACCTTAATAATGTTATGCTTTTGCATCCACATTATATGATTTGATTTTTTGAACTCTATTTTTGTGAACAGTCAATTTACTTATATACAATTTGAATCTTCTGGTCTTGGTTTTATAGTCTGTTAGGTGTTTCCAAACAGAATTTATCAAGGTTTAACTCTGTACTACTGAAGCTAGACTTTTATGATTATTCAATGTCTTGTAAATCGTAAGTTCTTCACTGTTTGTGGCACCATATGAGCACAGGTAGTTTCCTATAACACCTCCACATAGTTTAGACCTCAATGCCACGCACTCTTCTGCCAAATATGCAAGGGCATCCTTTGTAATTTTCCATTCCTTTTCACTGTTCTCTCTACTCTCCAGTGTTAAATCCTGTGATGGTCATGTTGATTTTCTCCCCTGTTATATTAATTATTTCATCTTGGGAACTACAGGTATGCACTAATGTACTTCTGTCCATTCCCCTTGTGCTTTGGCTTGTACCCCTCTCATCTTGAGAAGCCAGAAATTGGGGATATGTTCTTCACTCTTCATCTCAGACATTTATCTATACTTTCTAGCAATTCATTCATCGAATTTTTTTGTAAAGTATAAGGCCTTGAAAAGGATTATTGCGTTTTCATGGCTTTATTATTTGGCATTAGGGAAGAACATAGGTCAGTAATTGTAACTTAAATAAAAGAAGATTGCAATCATGCCTCAATAGGTATTGCTCATTGGATAATGTTTACTTCAAGGTCTGCCTGCCTGCTTCCTTTTCGTTGTTTTGTTTATTTTTCAATGCAGCCGTTTCTTCTGGAAATTATTTTTGGGCCTACAGAAAATCAATTCCTACTGTAATTAGTCATTAATTTTATTCCAACATCATTTCACAGATCCTTCTGAGTCTCTTCAGGGTCTCTATAGAAGTGTTTTCCTTCTTAGATATGTTTTAACAGCGATGCATCCAAAGATAAATACACATCGTTTAAGTCACCATTTTGATGACTGGAAAAAAAACCATGCTACAATCTCACTATATGGCAATTTTATTGTTTCAAATTCTTTTAGATTAAAGTTGATGCTGCAGAATGAACAATCTGTGTACAGTTTATATTTTCCTAATTAATTTTTGTATACTTTCCAATATTATAAAAAGTTAAAACATTATTACTACTTACATAGTTTTAGTATTTCTAAAATGGTCAGAGTAAAAGTTTCATTCATTCACAATTTTAAGACAATAGAGTGTCCATTATTACTGTGAGACATTTAAAAAAATTTTTTTTTACTTCAACAACTTTTTTTTTGTTATTTTATTTTATTTTATTTGAGAACATACTGTACAGAGGGGTTACAATTACATGGGCAGGATAATGCATACATTTCTTACCAAGCATTGCAGCCTCCTCCTTTGTTTACCCTTCACCTCCCTTCCCAGCCTCCTCCCTCCCCCCCAACCAATCATACCCCCCTCCCCCCCACACACCGACATTGTAAAGCTGGTTTTGACATGACATTTTGTACTTCTCAATGTTGCAACAGGTCCACCTGAATCCTTAAACGACTTGTTTGTCCCCATCTCCTCCACATGTTATACTGACATCAAATATAGTGAAAGCGGGGGTTACACTGTGGGGGAGGGACATACAAAGCAACAAAGAAATAATCTTATAAATGCGTTAGAAACACATGCATGAAAGAAACAAAAACATTAAAATACATATTTAAGGGTTCGTTTTCCTAACATCACATTATCTGATCTTTTCGGCTTGACTGACACCTATACTAGATATTGCAAATAAGGGAAACCATGGGAGCTATGTTTCTTTGGGCCTGGCTTACTTCACTTAATATAATTTTTTCCAAGCCTTTCCATTTCCTAACAAATGGGGAATCTCTCCTTGCTCCAACAAGAACCCAGCCTACTTCGGGCTTCTCCCTCGAATCCTCACTTCATCCACCAGATTCACAGCCCCTAACTACACTATTTCCTCATCAACCCATTGATCCCATATCATAGTACCTCCAAGCTCCTCCCTTCTCTTTCATACCCCACCCCACAACCAGACTTCTCCCTCCAGTCCCTTCTGGTTTCATCAGAAACTCTGCCCCTCTCTGTCTGCTTCTAAGTGGCCTAACTTGTCAAACACAGCCCCAACCCTACCTCTTTCCACAATGCCAATCATGCTACACAAAAACCCTCCACCTCCGTATAACTGCCCTTGAAGCCCAGCCTTGGTTGGCCAGAAGCTTCTCACATAGCCCATCTCCTGCTTGGAAAGCCAGCTCTGCTTCACAACAAGTCTCTCCACCTCCCATACCTACTCTCTCAATGCCTTGGATTGCTCCCCAGGTAAATCCAACCCTATTGGATGCTCCCTCAGATCCACACCCTACTCCAACAGATACCCTGCCCATAATTATCCTACACCTTTGTAGACTTTCCACTCCTTCTCAAAGCCCCTCCTCCAATTAGCCCCATGGCTGTAAGCCCTGACCTGCTCTACAAAACCCCCATTAAATATCTCCCACCACACTATCCCATCTCTCGACACCCACATTGCTTAACTGGAAACCACTGCACCAGTTGGCCCCCTTCTGGAAGCCTCACCATGCTCAACTGTAAATCCCTGTCCCTCCGTAGTCTCTTTTTGAAAGTTGCCTTGCACTACTGGAAACCCTGTCCAAAGTCCTTGTCCTGCCTTGTAACACTGAAATCCCCACCCAACCTTACTCCTCTTTTCGAAGTGGTGACTGGCTACACCAGAAAACCGTCTTAACTAATCTAGTCCATTGGATCCTATCCCTGCTTTAACAAAGCCCTGGTCCTGAAAAGCTTCTCTATACATTGTGAATACATTCTGCTCCGCCAGAAACCCCACCTCCTCCCTAACACACTTCCCAAAGACCTGCCATTCTCCACCAGAAACCATGCCTCTTACTAGCCCACTTCTTCCTAGCACTGCTCTGTCCTCTTAAAGCCAGATACTGAAAAGCCTCTCCCTCATAGATCCATATTCCTGCACCAGAAACCCCACCTTCTGTCAGCCTCTTGCCTCCATTCCATTTCTTGCCTTATGGGAAACCCCACCCTACATATCCTACTAGAGCTCACAGTGCTCCAACAGAACCCCTCCTCTAAGTAACCTCCCCCTTTGTAGCCTTGTTCTTCCTTCTCAAAGCTCTTCCCCAAACAGCCTCCTCCCCAGTGACCCAGTCTTCTTACACTGAAAACCCATCTACCTGCCAGCCTCCATCCTAAAGTCCCACCTATTCCACAAGTCTAGTCCTTCCTGTCCCTCCCTACTCTCTCAAAGTCCTACACAGACTGGCCTTCATCCTCAAAACCCCGTCCTGCTCCACCGCAGGGACTGTGCCAATACCAACTCTTCCTTTGAACCAGACAGAAACCCCACACCACCTCATAAATTTTATTAGATGTCTTAGACTAGTTGTAGGTTCTGTTACCAAGCAGATACACATTGTGTGAAAATGTATCAAGATGATTCCTCTAATTGGAAAACATCCGTTGAAGTATTAGTAAGGTTTCATGAGTGATCATTTTATTTCTGGAAAAATCATGCACATTTGTGCCCATTAACTTAAAAATATTAGTTATTTTAAATCCTCTGGCTTTGTTTAGGAAACAGTTAGTGTGTATAAAGATGACTTTCAACTCTCTCTAATGAATAATTTTGAAGTTGCTTCCCTTACTATACACTGGAGTTTTTAGTAACAGAAATTGTCTACCAGAATCAATGATTTTCCTCCTTCCACTAAAGTGCCCTTTGGAAAAGACTTAAGTGAGATTACTCAGGTAAAATGCCAGAAATAAAGACGCATTTTGAGATCATAACACATTTATTATGAAGAACCCACCCACTAGACTTACATTCCTATTGGTCCAACAGTGTAAGCCAGACCAGTATTTTACCAAAGCTTTGTATGGGGCATGCTATGGCTTATTCAGGCTTGATTCAAAATGTCTCTGTCCAGGATTAAATGATGACATTTATAGCTAAAATTACTTAAAGTCATTATTAACATCTAACGCATGTTGAGGTTTTTGTTTATACTTATTTTTCCCTTTCTTTCTTCCTCCTTCTTTCTTTTATTTATTCCTTTCTTTCTTCATTTTTCTTTCCTCTTTTAGGAAATGAGTATGAATTTTGATATTTTGTTTGCTGAACAAGTATTCTACCATTAGATCATTCTTTTTTGATTTAGTTACTTTGCTCATAGGTTATCAATTTTGCTAGGGCCAAACAGAGGCTAAGTTCCTCATTTCTGTCTGCCAAGTAGCTGGGATTACAAATCCATTCCAACATGCCAGGATTTGGGATGATATGTGACTCTTATTACTTTCCTTGCACACTGGTTCTGAACTGTGATGCTCTCAAGTTATAGCTCTTCAATTAGTGATGTGAGTTCCAGTAGCCTGCCCTCAGTATAGATTGTCTAAATGAATGATTAAAGGCAATTTCATTTTAATCTCTTTTTCTTTGCCAGTCCAGAGACTGTTATAGTTTTATTTCTAGAAAATTTTTGTGTATATGTTATATGTGCACATTAATTGTAAAAATGTTACTTTTTCCTTCTTTTTTCCTTTTTTTTATTTTTCTTGGTCATAGGGCTTGAAGTCTGGGTCTGGGCATTGTCCCTGGGCTCAGTGCCACTTCCAGTTTTCTGGTGGTTAATTGGAAGTAAGAGTGTCACAGATTTCCTGCCAGGGATAGCTTTGAACTACCATCCTCAAACCTCAGCTCCTGAGTAGCTAGGATTACAAGAATGAGCCAATGGCACACAGCTAAAATGGTACTTATTTTAAGCTCTATGATATAGTTGAGGGAGTAGCATGAGTGTGTAGAAAGATAACTTTCAAGTCATCTCTTTTAATAATTTTTTCATTTTCATAATATTTATTTCAGTGATTAATAACCAAAGCTCCCAAAGTAACAGTATGATCCTTCATTTTCTCCTTCCCATAGATACTATTGGAAGAGAATGAATGAGATTTAAGTCTAAGACAATATGTACTTGAAATTATAAAAAATATATTTTGATGATTCATATAGAGCCACATAACACAACGTGCTTTTCATTTTCTAAAGAAAGGAATGTCATACAAGTATGTTTATTGGCAGGCTTTTTTCATCTGAAAAACAAAGAAAAAACAATATCCTAAAAAAGCTGAAAGCGATCAGCAACTATGTAAATGTGATATAGCATTAGAGACTTGAAGACATGAATTGGTTCAGATAAAATAATTCTTTAAGAAAGGTATCTGTTCAATTAATTTATTCATTACAAATTTTTTATTTTTATTTACATGTTAATATATAAATACATACAAGTGTGTGTGTGTGTGTGTGTGTGTGTGTGTGTGTGTGTGTGTGTGTGTGTGTGTGTGTGTGTGTGTGTATCAGCAGTATCTGTCCAGTAAACTGTCTGGTTATGTATGGTTAGGTAATTTCATCATGTCAAGTTCATCAAAAGGATGGACTTCCATAAACCTTAACAACCCTGCAACACCACTGGACATGCAAACTTAAGTGTTCATCATTGTAAGCTAGACCTGTGTTTTACCAAAGATTTATATACAGTGTGCTATTTTTTCATTTAGGCTTAACAGAAAATATGTTTAGCCCTAGAAATAAATGATGGCATTTATTACTATGATAATTTAGTGTAAATCTTTACATTGAACACATGGTCAGTATTGTTGTTTTTTCTTTCCTTTTCTTATTTTATCTTTAGGAAGTTGATTTGAGTTTTGATGTTCTGTTTGCCAGACAGGTACTCCACCACTGGAGCCATTCCATCAATCCTTTCTCATTTAAGTTACTTTACTCCTATAGTAGCAATTTTTGCACCCATTCCAGAAAGCAGGGATTATGATTGCATTCCAATACCCCTACCTAGTAGGTTGATATGAGTGTTTCTTTTCCTTCCTTGACTGATTCAGAACTGTGATCCTCTCAAATTCTACCACTTTATTTTATGGTGTGAGTTCTGCCTACTTCTAAAAGATATGACAGAAATAAATGATTACAGGTATTTGAGTTAATCATTGATTAATATAGGTGATTTGATATAAAAATGTAGGGTGAGTTTGCAAGTATAATCACAGTAGTCAGATATTTTGCTAAGTAATTTTGTTTCACATTAAAAACACATCTCGACCAAAATTAAGGACTTACTTTTGCTGTCTGTCAACTTGTATGTCATTTGGGAAAATCAACTTCATGTCTTCCATGTGTGATAAAAATTTTGAGTGGTCTGATCGTGGTTAGAAATCAGAAATAAATAGATCACCATTTGATCATAGGCTAACCAAAAAATTAGGAAGTCCCAATCTCAACAAATTAGTGGATCATTTTGAAGCATGCCATTAATTTCAGCACAACCAGAGACTAAGTCTCTGTCAAGTACCTGTGCCACTTAGGTAACTGGCTCACATGGAGCCAGTCAACTCTCCTGATGCAGAAACTTTGCTGAGATTGCTCAAGAGGAGGGAGGAGTCTGCCACACTTTCCTAGGTTGGACTTCACAGAATGCAGTAAGCTTGATTGCTTTACTTACTCCCCTAAATGCCTTAATATGCCATGCTGCTGAGTGTTCATGATTTGATTCCAGTGATCTGTGGTAGAGGTATAAGGGAACATTAAATTAAAGTTCACATTCACTAATTGAGCTGCTCTTCTCAGCCTGTGAGTTCAACTCAGCAAGTGTTCAATATTTGAGAGTTGAGAATACTGAAGTAGGAGAGAGAGAGAGGGTGAGTGAAAGAAAGGAAAGAGAGAGAGAGAGAGAGAGAGAGAGAGAGAGAGAGAGAGAGAGAGAGAGAGAGAAAGAGAAAGAGAGAAAGAGAGAGAAGGAAGGAGGGAAGGAAGGAAGGAAGGAAGGAAGAAAAAAGAAAAAAAGAAAGAAAAAGAAAGAGAGAAAGAAAATGTTTGAGAATGAATTTTTAGAGTCTGGAGTCACATGGCAGTACTACGTGTATTTAATATTAGGTCTGCCCCAGGCCATGCAGACCCTATGCAGATGCCTTTTCACTTCTTCGCTAAGTTTCCACCCTTTATGTGTTATCTAGGTATCTGGCAAACCTGGAGGCAGCCACCTCCTCCTCCCACTAAGTCACGACCTGGTCAGCCTCTGATCACACTTTCCATCTGACTGGAGGTGAATCCCAGGCCCTGAAGTCACATCCAGATGCAGTATTGCTAGTCTTTCCCCCTACCTTGCCACACCTCATCCGATCCTTTGCCTAGATACATCCAGGCCCGAGGTTGGGTCGCCCTATTTTTTGTACATCCCTTTCCACCATGTATGGCATGGGCAGCAGTTCAGTAAATAAACAACTTTACCTGGCTTAATACCATGTTGTGTTCTCGGCATTGGTTACCTAATGAAATTCAACTAATTACTATGCTTTACACTTCAGAATTTCTAGTTATGAATCCATGGATATTTTAGTGACACATGTGAGTTCAGTATCTAGAAAACACATGCATTAACTCATCATTTAACATTATAATTCTGCCAGGAATCCTTAATAACAGCTTAATTCACCATAACATCTATTTTGTTTACTTTCCTGTTTTTTTTTTTGCTTAAAATAATAAGAGTTGTCGGGACAATATGAAATGATCTCTGGTTTCATATTTTCTAATCACCCCGGGCTACAACCTGTGTGTTGCCAGCTCAGATGATGGTACTTTGAAATCCTAGAAAGTAGATGCACATCATAAGGGCTAATGGCTACAGGATTTCTCAGATTTTTTAAAAATGTAATTGTTACTAATTGTACAGTGAGGTTACCATTTCACAATTCATGTAATGTGTACATTTGTCTTGTAGACAAGGCCATCCTTTCCTGAGCTTTCTCCAGTTTCTGTTTTTTTTGTGTGTGTTGAATGTTTTTGTTTTTGTGCCTGACCTTCTGCTTGAACTCAAGATTGGGTGCTGCCTCTGATTTTTTTTGGGGGGGTCCGTTAATGGGGCCTGAACTCTGGGCCTGGGCACTGTCCCTCGCTCTTCAGCTCAAAGCTAGTGCTCTACCACTTGAGCCACAGCACCACTTATGTTTTTTTTTCTTTTTGCTTATGATGTGCTGAGGACTCGAACCCAGGGCATCATGCATGCATGGCAAGCACTCTACCACTGAGCCATCTTCCCAGCCCTCGCCTCTGACTTTTTGTAAGCAAGGCTACTCTGCCTCTGGAGCCCCAGCTCCATTTATGGTTGTTGGTTGTTAATTGGAGAGAAGAGTCTCACAGATTTTCTCACTCCAGTTGGCTTTGAACAGTGATCATCAGCCTCCTGAGTAGCTAGGATTAGGCCTGAGTCCCCAGTGTCCAGCTAATATAGAGTTGGTTTCATGCTTTCCTGGTTGTGTTACAATTTTCCTCACCTCTTGGCACTAATACAATATATTGCCTGGCTCAAATCTGAATTGGTGGAAAATGCTTGTATTTGAGGAAGGCACGAATAGGAAACTATAGGCCATAGGGAAATATAAGCTAAACAAATCATTCAGAGTATCACATAAAGACAAATAAGTTTACTGCAAGTTTACTGTGTCCTGTCTTTACTATTAATTCTGCATGGCCTGTGAATGATGTCATACATATCCAAATAGCCATTGGTAGAAATAAGATTTCTCATCCTGTCCTAAAAACAAAACAAAAACCAACCAAAAGTATTATGTATGAGCCCAGCAATTTCCTCTAATTAGAGACCAATCTGCCCTAGTTTATGAAAAAGTGTCCTTTATTCAAGTGCTGCTACTTTTTCTAAACGTAAATATAATGAAATCTGTAGTAGACTGTAGAATTGTATACCAGAGCTGTCATTTTAATTCACAAGAAATTCAGACATTTATATGTTTATTTTTTTGTCAGTTGTGGCGCTTGAATTCCGAGCCTGGGCACTGACTCTGAGACTCTGTGCCAAAGTTAGTTAACACTGGGTCAATTGAGCCATGGAGCCACTTCAAGCTTTTGAGTTGTTAATTGTAGATAAGTGTCTTATGGGAACTTTTCTTCCTGGGCTGGCTTTGAACGCTATCCTCAGGTCTCAGCCTCAAGAGTAGCCGGGATTACATGCATGAGCCACTGGCACCTGGCTTCACATAGACTTTTTTTTATTGTGAAAATAACATACAGAGAAGTTACAATTAAATGGACAAGTTATTGAATAAATTTCTTATCAAGCATTGTTGCCCTGTCCTTTGTTTCTCCATCCCATACCTTTTTATCTCCACCACACACCTCCCCACACCACCCCCACTTCTCACCCCTCTTGGCCAAAGTTGTAAAGTTCGATTTTCAAAATATTGGCTTGTATATTTCATTGCTGCAATGGGTCCACCTGTATCCTTTTTTAAAAATGTGTTTTTTTCCTTCCCCTCCACAAATTATACCAACATCAAATACAGTGAAAGCAGTGGATATACTGTGGGGAAAGGACATACAAAACAACAAAGAAATCATCTTATGAATATCTTTGAAATAATCGCAAGAAAGAAAAAAAGTATTTGAATCTTTCTCTAGGGGTATATCTCATCCAACATCAACTTATCTGACCTTTTCTGCATGTCTCAAAAATATACTAGTTATTGCAAATAAGGGAAAACAAGGGACTTATGTTTCTTTCACTTATATTTTTTGGGCCTGGATTACTTCACTTAATATAATTTTTTCCAAGTCTTTCCATTTCCTAACAAATGGTGCAATGTCATTCTTTATGATAGAGGCATAGAATTCCATTGTGTATATAGACCACATTTTCTTGATTCATTCATCTACTAAGGGGCATCTGGGTTGGTTCCACATCTTAGCTATGGTAAATAATGTTGTAATAAACATAGTTGTTCTGGTAGCTTTGGTATGGTCTTGTGATCATTTGGGTAAATTCCCAAAACTGGGATTGCTGGGTCATAGGGGAGCTCTATGTGGTGTCTTTTGATGAACCTCCATAATATTTTCCAAAGTGGTTGAACAAGTTTACAGACCCACCAACAATTCAGTAGGATTCCCTTCTGTCCATATCCCCTGTTGTTATCTGTTGTTATTAGAGTTCTTGATTATAGCCATTCTATCTGGGGTGAGGTGGTACCTCAATGTTGTTTTGATTTGCATTTCTTTCATGGCCAGGGAGGTTGAGCATTTCTTCATGTGTTTATTGGCCATCCTCCTTTCCTCTTCAGAGAAGTATGTCTTTAAGTCTTTAGCCCACTTATTTATTGGGCAGTTGTTTCCTTGAGGGTTTGTTGTTGGGGGATTTAATTTTTTGAGTTCCAGGCATATTTTAGATATGAGGTCCTTGTCCGTTGTGTGGTTAGTGAAGATCTTCTCCTAATATGTGGTTGATCTATTGATCTTGCTAGCTATGTCCTTTGCCATGCAGAAGCTCTGCAATTTCATGCAATCCTATTTGTCTAACCTTTCTTTGATTCGTTGTGTTTCTGGGTGTCTTAAGAAAGTTTCGGCGTGTGCCAAGGAGACCTAGGTAGTCTCTTATTCACGGACTCCACTCCTAAACTACTCACGGTGATTCAAACCTTTGGCAAAGCAGCAAGGTATAAAATTAACCCTCAAAGTCAATGGCTTTTCTGTATTCCAACAATGAGAAAAGCGTGGCTGAAATTAGGATAGCAACTCCATTCGTAATAGCACCACAAAAAATACCTGGGAACTAACTTAACCAAAGAAGTAAAGGACCTCTATGGTGAAAACTTTAAAAACCTGTTAATGGAAATCAAAACAATGTAAAAATGCAAAACCTCCCATTCTCCTGAATTGGAAGGATCAACATCATGAAAATGGCAATACTTCCCAAGACTATAACTTCAATGTGGTACCAATCAATATTCCAACGTCATTCTTCAAGGAAATAGATGAAGTAATCCAAAAATTCATATGGATCATAAAAGACCTCAAATAGCAAAAATTATCCTTAACAGAAAGAACAGTGCTGGAGGAATATCAATACCAAATTTCAAACTCTACTACAAAGCCACAGTAATCCAAAGAGCTTGGTACTGGCAAAATAACAGACCTCAGGACCAATGGAATAGAACTGAAATCCCAGAAATGAACCTACAGACATATAGCCATTTAAACTTCGATAAGGTAGCTTTAAAAAGAATGGAAGAAAGACAGCCTCATCAGTAAATGGTGCTGGCAAAATTGGGTTACTACTTGTAGAAAAATAAAGCTAGATCCTTATATATTACCCTGCACCACAATCAACTCCAAATGGATCAAAGACCTTGGAGTCAAAGCAGACACTCAAATAGTCATTTTATAATGCTGAACTGCTTAGTGTCTCTGGCTCACATATATAATCCAAGCTATAGTTAAGAATAAAGGTATGAAAAACAAACACCGAGTGTGCGTTGTTCATGATGCTTTGCATTGGCATGATTTAATATTGTTTGTTTCTTATACTACAATGCTCTTATTTTTATTTTTACCTAGGTGGGCGATATAGGTTCTAGCCAGTGTTTAGCCTTCTTTGGTTGAGAGGGAGCCATGTGGTAGTTCTTGCCTTGTATGGCATGTAATTGAAATCCTCCTGCTTTCACCTCCCCATGGACCAGGGTGATAGAAGTATTCCATCATGCACAGCCAGGGGTGGGGATCATTGCAGGTAAAACTTCACTGGTCTTGAAATGATGTCCCAAAAGGCTAGCTTTACAGGCATATGCCTTCAAAACCTTGTTGTATTCCGTTTCACTTTGAAGTAGTGTTTGTACATACTTAGAGATAAAATGGTAACACATTACATGTTTAATATATAAAATAGTCAATATAATTAGCAAGTTGTTCTCCTAAAACATTGCAGCTAATATATTTTGGTAACTTCCTCACTCTGCTAGTCACTTTTTCGAATATACCATAAACATGAATACATTAATAATGTGCACTAGAAGATTGGATGTTGATAGATATAGACAAGTTAGACTATGTGTAGTAAATATATATTTATCTATTGCTGCTTTGAAGAACATTATCATATATTCACCATAACAATACCACCATATATTCACCATGACAATAATTTTCCTGCAGTGTAGAATTTTCCATTTCATTATCTGCCATCTTTTAATCTTTTTACATTCTCATAAGTATGAATTTTTTCTTGTTTCTTATGTTTTGAAATTATTAAGATGGAATTTAAAAAATCGTAGAGTCTCCTAAAATTAGCACATTTTGTTTGGTTTTGTGTTGCTAAATCATTAAAACCAAGGTTTCCTGAAAGGTATGCTAGCAGACTATATCACTATATTGTATTGTAATTACATCTTATTATTGTATTTTGATATAGGATTTTGCTGTTGCTGTTTTATGATATAGTGTCTTGAAGCCAGACTGAAACTTGCAACTCCACTGCCTCCATTAACAATGCTTTATCACCAGGTACTGGAGGCTGATAATTATAACTCTAGCTAATCAGGAGGTTGGTAACTGATATTTAGTTCAGACAGCCTGAGCAGGAAATATTATGAGTCTCTCCTCTCTAGTTCACTAAAAAAAAGCTTGCAGCTGAACTGTAGTATAATTGGTAGAGCAATAAGGTCAAGGGAAAGAAGCGTGGGATTGTCATATAGCTCCCGAGTTCAAGCCCTAAGACACAAATATGCACAGACACACATTCATACACACACACACATACTCCCACACACTTGTACACGCACAAATTACCAGGCAAAGTTGTACCTTAAATACTTATCCAGAGATTGGACAACAGTCTACTTACTTGTGAAGGATTTTCCTTGATTATTTTGATGGAGGAGGATAGTTCATGGGACACAGACGACAAGACTTTAGTGAGGAATAATTTATAAACGACTAGCTTATAAAAAGAACAGGAGCAGGGTTTTTATCTTTAAATCTTACATTCCTTCAACTATACTATTTAAAAAAAATCATTGAATTATGAGAAAACAATGCACCTCTTCCCTTCTCCCCTTCCCCTCTGTCATAAAATATGACAAAAGATTCAAAAATACTCTTTTATCTTACAAGAATGTACACTTGTAAAAATGTCTGTCTATATGTGTAACAATA
Source organism: Dipodomys merriami (assembly GCF_024711535.1). Taxonomy (NCBI): domain Eukaryota; kingdom Metazoa; phylum Chordata; class Mammalia; order Rodentia; family Heteromyidae; genus Dipodomys; species Dipodomys merriami. The sequence continues at coordinate 792,964 of NW_027204293.1, forward strand.
CATGTGTTTTCCAATACTTGTTTGATTTTCCCACCGCTAAGAACTTGCCTTTTTTCCAGATGAAAGCACACTGGGGTTTCAAAGGCAAGTAAGATTAGGAAACAAAAACCTAATAATGTCTTAGGAAGTAGATGTCAAAAATTGATGCAAGAAGCACATGGCAGGCCAAGGGGGCCCTGAGAGGCAAAATGATTTGTGCAGGATGAGAGGAATAGTGACAAATAAGGCCTGGATCTGACCTAGGAAGGGCTATTTGAGGTTGAGACATGCCTGTATCTAGGCCTAGCTGAGGCTATTGGGATTTGACAATGTCCACATGTGTATAAAGTGATGTGGGAGGGGAGATTTCAGCCTCCAGTTTGTCTTGGGGATGGTCTTATGTGAGCAAGCAGCTTAGATCATTGGGCTCTGAGAGATGATACTACCTCACTCACAATGGAATAGAATATAGATCTCTGAGAGCCACGCAACTGTAACCTACAGTTAGCTCAAGCCAGCTCACTTGGCCTGTGGCTCAGGAACAAGAAAGATGTTCCTGTACTGTTTTCAAAGTCAAGAGACTCAGGTCTCAAGCATGAGAGGTGTGAGTGCCTCACTCGATGCTGCAGACATTCGATCAGTGCCCAACCACGAATCCAATGTCTCAGGACTTTTTATAAGAAGAAACCAAGGAAATCACAAGGAAATTCAGGCCAGGTATAACTATGACAGTAAACCTATTTAATCTCATCCTAGCCCACACTAGAAACTTCTTCTTATATGCTTTTATATGTGTAGACAGAAAATATTTGCTGTGCACTTTTCAATCCACTCTACTACAATTACTCAGTTTGAAGTGTACTCTCATTTCCATGTTTCATAGATCCATTCTTTTTTACCACCTCAGTGTGACAATGAGTTCATCCAAACCCTGAATGTGCCTTATTATGTATGGAGCCTGGACTCAGGCTTTCTGGAAATTCTGGTAATGGACCTTGTCCCTACCTACCAGAAAGCTGATCCCTTCTATGTGGGAAACTTCCTCCACCACTTCACAGAGTGTAGGACAATGGATCAGTTGCTGGATATTCTGAAAGTGAGTGTTCCTGGGCTGGGAAGGTGGCTTAGTGGTAGAGAGCTTGCCTTGTATGCATGAGGCCCTGGGTTCGAATCCTGACCACGACATAAGCAGAAAACAAGCCAGAAGTGGTGCTGTGGCTCAAGTGGTAGAGTGCCAGCATTGAGCTGAAGAGCTGAGGGACAGGGCCCAGGCCCAGATTTCAAGCCCTGACAAACAAAAGAGTTAGTGTTCCTAAGCCAGGCACCAGTAACTGACACCTGTAATCCTAGATACTCAGGAGACAGAGATCTGAGGTTCACGGTTCAAAGCCAGCCCTGGCAGGAAAGTCCATGATACTCCTCTCCAATAAGACACTAGAAAACCAGAAGTGGTGCTGTGGCTCAAGTGGTAGAGGGCTCCCCTTGAGCTGAAAGGCTGAGGGATAGCACCCAAGCCCAGAGTTCAAGCCCCATGACAAACAAAAGAAGTTAGTGTTCCTCCTTCAAACCCAGGGCTGATGAGACCCCCTGGCAGAATATTGGAATACTAGGTACATCTCTGAGACAGTTTCACTGGGGTCTAGTCAAAGGAGCTTGGCTTGAGACAAAGAAGTGCAGTCCTTGGCTAATTCCTTAGGACTGGGCTGCCAGAATATTTCATGTGCCTCATAAGCTAGTGGAGCCTTAGTAATTTGCTTGCTGAGAGACTAGGATTTAAGGAAGGAGCAAGTGGCATCCAACGTCAACGCTCACCTAGGAAATCACTATCTTTGAGGCCTTTGAAGGAATATAGACAGAAGAAAGGAGGCAACTTTTACTTTAATTGGGGGCTTGAGTGCTGTCCCATTTCTAACACACTACCAATTGAGCCCCAGGTCCAATTCTGGCCTTTGACTGGTTAATTGAAGATAAGTATATTTAGATTTTTACAAACTAGACTGGGTTCAAACTGTGATTCTCAGATCTCACCCTCCAGATTAGTAGGATTAGAGGCATGAGCCATTGTGCATTTATTTGGACAGATGCACATAAGCATCTTCACAGAATTACCATGAAGTTGTATATACATATCTGCAATTTTGTGTGTCATGTTTACATTACCATGTGGGACTTAGTGAGTCCTATGTGTGTCCTGTTAGTTCAGAAAAGGAGAAGCATAGAGTTAACTTCCTTCTCTCCTCCCATTGGTACAGATACTTCTACCATAACTGAGAAGAAGTTGAACAAGTGAAGAAGTAAGTGGACGCTGGCACAAAGAATTCTATCCTTGAAAACTTGGTATCTTTGAGGTTTCTGAATCAAACTCAACTTTCTTCTTTGAACACCAGTTGTAATTTTCAACAGGGGGTTGAGGCTTGGCACATCAGTGGATAGCAGATTACACAGTTGTGGTTGTGGTTGTGCTTTTGGACTCTCATGGATGACAGGGAGGGCTGTGTGTAGCAAGTCAGATCCAGTGGGGAAAAATTTCTCTTCCTATTACAGGGAGAATTTTAGAGGATTATATTTGAGAAATTACTAGAAGTGGATTGTGAGGAGCATCCTGCTTGCAGGAGTCTCTTTCCACTTCCCAACAATCAATCTGTCCACAGCGTTGTTTGTTTCATCCTCCCCATGTGGATGGACTTCTACCCTGATGATTTCTATGAGCCCAAGAACAATGACACCCTGAAAGAACTGACACAGAATGTCAAGCTCATCATGGCCTCTTCAGACCTGCTCTTCTGCTTACATATTTTTCTGGACCAGCTGGAGGAACCCATGAGACCAAGAAAAAGAGGAAGAAGTCCTTGTTTAGATGCCCCAGAGCTTGTGAGTAGGGTTGGAACCTGAGTCTCTAGGGATGTGTCTGATTGGCCAAGAGCCCTTAGTACTCCCCAGCTTGGCAAAATTTCCTTTTATGGATATTCTTTGCCAGGTAATGTCTGTTCTCCTTTTGAAAGAACTTGGAAGTAGCCACTCATTAGAAAAAGCCTACCTCCTCATCAGTGTTCAGTCCCAACTCAAATCCTACTGCTTCTCCTATTAGATCATCTTGGAAGTTTAGTGACACCTTAACTACGAGGGTCTACTCAAAGACTCCTGTACCTATTTTCATTCTCAGGTTTGCATCACCGTAGAAAAGCTCCTGCAGAACTCCAGATAAAGAACCCATCAGTGATGTCGTCTATGGTGACTGATGGAGATTGGAAGCCATCGCTGATCTCCAGAAATCCTGTGAAGGTAGAGGGTGTTTTTCAATTTGTAGAAAGGCCAAAGTAGGTTTTGAGTCCTGTGGACATCCAACTGATTCTGAACCCCACATGTGATGCAGGTGTATCTACACATACCACCAAGGAAAAAGACGATACAGAATGTCTTCCATTGATGTTCACAATCCAGCTAGATCAGCTCTAAATCAGTCAAAAAAAAAAAAACACTTCTTGGTGTGATAGTTAAATATGTGCTAATGGAAAATGACCCCAGTGTATGTTTAGGAAAACCAATAAGTGAGGTCCAAAATCTAGATTCAGTTGAGGAAAGGGAATCTTTCCTCACAGAATACCCAGACCAATCTCTCTTCTTGCAAGGTATCCAATTTCCAGTTGATAAATTAGAATCTGTCCCTCCCTGGACTCAGGAAGAAAATCCTGTCTTTATTGAGGAAGTAGATCCCTTTGAAGACTCTGAGGCAGAATTTCTGCCTGAAGGCACCTTAGAGGCCAATCTAGATTTTGAGATTCCTTCTCCCCTTCCTAAGAAAATCCTTATTTTTCTTTTTTTTCTGATTTTTGTAAAAGGTTCATTCTATTTATTTTTCTAACTTTATTAAAATGTAAATGTTTTTGACATATTCTAGAATTCATGAATCCTAAATATATTTCTTTTTAAACCTACAAACTAAAGAATCGTGCATACCTGTTCTGGAGGCGGGGAAGCAGAGTGACAGGGGGCTGTAGAAGAGAGCCTACTGGATATAATGGGAGCTGTTAAATGCAACAAGAGTGACAAGGAAGCCAGGCCATGCCTGTATGGGGTGATAAGGTGGCTACAAAAGGTCTAGAACATAGCAGATCAGATGTCCTAGAAAGCTATTCTGTCAATTGGGACAAATACCACAATACTTATAGCGTTAAGTGGGACTCTCTTCCAACAATGAGTTCAAATCTGTATACATTTTCATTGCATTCATTTGCCTTGAGCAAATATGGAAGGAAAATTTGGCTCCAATAATATAAAAAGTCTACTTTGGGCTGAAAATATTTGACAAAATATATAGGAGTTATGTATACTGGAAAGTAAAAGCCATCATCAATAGAAGAAAGAAGGCTTACATAGATGAACAAACACAAAATCAGGAAAAATTTCCACAATTAAATCAGTTATATGTAAATACATGTTATATTCTTTATGTTCTACATAGTATATTATATAATATATAAGATTCAATATGATTTTTCAAACTAAAAAGGCATTTAAAATTTTAGAATTGCGTGTTTTTTTGCACAAAACATTAGTGTAAATGTTATTGGAGAAAGTAGTGATATAATTTGATTATAATTATATGAATATATATTTGTGTGTTTCTAGATATAACACTGATTATACATAAATATTATATACATATATTTGTATATATCTGTCTATGAAGTGAATATAATGAAAGTGAATATAATGAAACTGAGTTTAGTATGTATAAAAAAGTTGAGTACATGAGACTCAAACCTGTAATCCTACTGATGTAGGAAGCTCGGTTTTGAGTTTTAGTATCTCTTATCCCCAAGCCTTAGATTTTTCAGAGGAGGCATGGGCCCTCCAGTGTAGCAAACAAACATATGCCATGGGATCAAACTCCCTGACCACAGAGGAAAGTCAGTAGAAATCAGGACAAGCTTCTTATCTTGACTGTGTACTCAGTTCCTGTACCAAGAAGGCCATCTTTAGAACACCAGATGGAAAGTTGGCATTCCCTCCACAAGGTTCTAAAAATATCCTTCTGAACGATAGTCTGACTATATTGAATTAAATCTTTTTCCCTTCGCAAGCTGCAAACACGTAGAAATATGACAAGAGCTAAAGAAAGATGGTCAAAGACTTACAAATACATAAAATTATATACTCTGTTTCAGTAATTCAATGACAAATTGTCAAAGGCATGTCGAATTTTTTTAAAGGAAATAGAAACATACTCTGAGTTTATCAGGAACTGGGTGATATTTTGGTTGCTGAATTGTTGAATGCACTTCTGGACAAAGGAGACACATACCTTGGGGAAAATTGTGTGGGGTTGGGTGTCCTCACACGGCTTCACAATAAAATGGCCATAACATCTAGGATGTCACAGCCAACTTTGCCATGGCAGCAAGTAGGTGTCAGGCACTGATTTTGCCCTGAAGTGGACTCAACAACACCAACAGGCAAAAAGAATGAGAAGGAATGACTATTATCCACCAAACTTCAGCTTAAATAGCTGTCCTTACCAGAACTAGGATAAATTGAGCTGGAAAAGGCTGATCTCCATGTCAGGATCCTGAGCACTAAGGACTAGTGTGTGTGTGTGTGTGTGTTTGTGTTTGTGTGTGTGTGTGTGTGTGTGTGTGTGTGTGTGTGGTGTGTGTGTGTGTGTGTGTGTGGTGTGTGTGTGTGTGTGTGTGTGTGTGTGTGTGTGTGTGTGTGTGTGAATACTGGGGCTTGAACTCAGGGAGATGACCTTTAGCTTTTTTTAATCAAGGGTAACAGTCTACGACTTGAACCAAATTTCCATGTCTTGATTTTGAATGGTTAATTAGAGATCAAAGTTTCAATGTTGCACATGTTCATTCTTTGTCCCTCCTTTTCAATGACACCTTTAACTTCTTTTTTTTTTTGGGTCCGGTCATGGGGCCTGAACTCTGGGCCTGGGCGCTGTCCCTCAGCTCTTCAGCTCAAGGTTAGCGCTCTACTGCTTGAGCCACAGCGCCACTTCTGGCTTTTTTCTTTTTTCTTATGTGGTGCTGAAGAATCGAACCCAGGGCCTCGAGCATGCAAGGTAAGCGCTCTACCACTGAGCCACCTTCCCAGCCCCCCTTAAACTTCTGAAAGAGAGATAAATGTAAAAAAAAATGAAAAAAATGAAAGAAAATTAATATCATCTTGTTTCTGTTTCCTGGTCACTGATTATTTTTGAGATAGTGCTTCTTACTAATAAGAATTATTGGTAGAATCTGAAAACCTATTTGAGTAATAAATAGACTAGGAAAAATGTTGTCTCCTATTTTTTATCACTACATTTCTTTTTGTCTAAGTATACATGCCAGACTTACCCTAAGGGCCTAGAATAAGCAAAATGGCTTATAGAGCTCAGATCATATCTTTCCACAGAAGATGACAGCCCCAGAAGAAAAACTTGTCCACAACTTGCACAAGGAAGAGAGAGTTTGATGTCTCCTTAAATCTTAGGATCGAATACTCATGAAGAACCCTGGGGACTGATGACAGCTTAAGGACCTAACATTTCCTGTGTCGTTCCACCATATGAACAGTCACCAGTCTCCCATCATACTGTAGGTGCCACGCCTGACTGGTGACCTTGGCTGTGTCATGAGAACGTGCAGCAGGGCTCTGTCATGGTCATTGGAGAGTCAGTATTGCACACTAAGAGGACATTCATGAAGGTGGTAACAAGGCCTGAGTCAGGGTTTGTCAGATCTAGATGATTTGTAACAGGCACTACTGTATTCTGGCTAAGAATGTGGATATATCATCGGGGTCTTGCACACAAATTTATCAAGTGTTAGCTTGCAACATTTCTGCATGAAAGCCAACAAAAGGTCATCAATGCCCTCTGAACATATTCTCATCAATATTTAGTAAGTAAAAAGCTATAAAAATCAAGTTCATCATGACGAAAAATCTGATATGAAAACCAAATTGCAGGAGCATTTACAAAAAATGTTTTTCTGTATGTATCAAATGTGACAAAATATTAAAAATTAATGAAGCTGGGAAAGTTAAATTGATTTCTTTTTTTACTATGGTTGCAACTGTCTTTTACATTTAAACTACTTAACAAAAAGAAGGTAGGCCAAGTACCACTGGTGGCTCACACCTGTAATTCTAGCTAGTTAGAAACCTGAGATCTGAGGAAAGTGAATTGAAGTTAGACTACTTAGGAAATCCAGTGAAACTTTGATCTGTAATTAACCATTCAAAATCAAGACATGGAAGTTTGGTTCAAGTCTTAAACTGTCACCCTTGATTAAAAAAGCTAAAGGTCAGCTCCCTGAATTCAAGCCCCAGTATTCACACACACACACACACACACACACACACACACACACACACACACACACACACACACACACACACACACATTCTCAAAAATAACCAGTGACCAGGAAACAGAAACAAGATGATATATATTTTCTTTCATTTTTGTCATTTTTTTCAGAAGTTAAAGGGGTCATAGAAAAGGAGGGACAAAGAATGAACACCTGCAACACTGGTATTCAATTGGTACTATGTTGAAAATTACCTATGAAATTTGTTTTGGGGGAAGAATGGGAAAACAGAAAAAGAGATAAAGTGAAAGGGTAAAATTGTCCAAAAAAATGCACTCCGGGAATTAGAGCTGTGGCTCAATATGAGTGCCATTATTCAGCAAAAGAGCTCAGAGAAAGTGTCCAGGCCCTGGATTCAAGCCTCATTACTGACTAAAACAAAAACAAGAAAAAAGAAATGTAATCCTTACCACACGATTGTAACTAAAACCTCTACAGCACAATAATAATAATAATAATAATAATAATAATAATAATAATAATAATAATAATAATAATAATAATAATAATGATAGAAGTAGATGATGATGAAGAAGAAGAAAAAGGAAGTTAAAAAAAACCAAACCTGTGAGAAAAATTGAGAGAGCAAGGGAAGGACTGACCTTTCAAAAAGAAATATATCCATACCTGACTTATATGCCTGTAACCTCAGTGTAATTCACATTTATAATAACAATACAAAAGAAAAAACAGAAATGTAGTGCTGGAGCCATAACTCAAATGGGAGGTCAGACTAATATGTATGTGATACCAAGGTCAACCCCCTTATCAATTTCTCCTTCAAAAATGGTTCTTCTTATCACTTGTGCTTTCCTTAGCTTATGAAAAGGGGTGCAGTTAAAGAAAGAGAAAGGTAATCTGTCAGGCACAGAACTGTACTTGCAAAGAGCAGTACTCACTAGAACACATGTTTACTAGACCACTTTATGACTCCATGTTTTCTGAAATAAACAGAACTAGTTGGACTTGAATACATGCTCCACTGTATACTAGATGGGGGCTCAAAATTATTGAAACTCTCTGGATCTCAAATTCTTTACAGGTAAAATGAGCATAACAATACGTACCTCACAGCATTATGAGATCTGGTTGTCATCAAACATGGAGCGGTTTTATCTTTGGTGTGTGTGCAACACTCAAACATTGCTGGAAGGAGTAAAAACTGGCATGATGTTTACTATATTACTTAAGAGTAATACAACATGCCTGTAATCCTACTTACAAAAGAGGCTGAGAAAAGAGGATCAAGGTTTTAAGTCTGGAGGAAACTGGATCAGATTCATCTCCAATGATCTCTAAAAAAGATTGAGGTGGAGTTTGGTTCAAGTGGTAGAGTGCTATACTGGAGCATAAGCCTCAGGAACAGTGCAAAAGGACTGAGTTCAAGCCCTAGGACCAGCACAAGCACACACACATGCACAAGCACACACACACACTAAATTGTTTGTGTTCCTATCATCCTGTTTAACAATATATTTCCTTTTCCAAGCTCACCTGATTTTTTCTGTTTTAAAAGGGACTTCTGTGTAGCACAGGCTGCTCCTAAACTTACAATCCTCCTGGGTACTGGGAGTACAGGCAAGCCTACTATAATTGCCTTCACTCAGTAACACTATTTATAACATATTAGCAAGAAATTCATTCATACTCATGAAGATATTTGGCTTAAAGCTGTTCACAGTAATATTCTACTGTACAAAATGTAAATAATATAACTGGATATGGTACTATCCTACCACATGGTAATACCAGCCAATACTCAGGAACCTGACACAGGAGAATAAGCAGGTGAGGAAAGCCTGGTCTACGCTGCAAAACCTGGTCTCCAAAGGAAAGAAATTCTATAAATATTAATCTACTATGAAACATACAATATGTTAAATTTATATAATGTAACGAATAGATCATTATTAATAAAAATAAAATCTTGGCAGAAATTTTAAATACATACATATGCATATATATTTAAACTTGTAGAAATAAAATTTCAAGTGCTTTTATCTGCATCTTTCAGTCTACCTGTCACCTACTTATTTACTGACACATTGATTTCTGTTTAGTCTTCACAAAACACTGTTCTCTCACATAAGTACACAAAATTGTAAAACAAAAAGTACAAAACAAATATTATCATAAATACAAATGTAGTTTAATCCCTACCAAAATAATTTGGAGAAAACATACATTAAGTTAATGGCATTGTATACTGCTCAGGAAGGGGAATCTAGGAAAATGTAGATTGTATGTGTGTGTGTGTGTGTGTGTGTGTGTGTGTGTGTGTGTGTGTGTGTGTGTGTGTCTGTCTGTCTGTCTGTCTGTCTGTCTGTCTGTGTCTGTGTGTTTTCCATGAGTAATATTGGAGTTAGAATTAAATGTATTATTCTTGCTTGGTCTTTTTGCTCAAAGATGACACTCTACCACTTGATCCACATCTCCACTTCTGGATTTTGTTTTCTTAATTGGAGAAATATCTCAGATTTTCTGCATGGGCTGCTTTAAACCTGAATCCTCAGTTTTTGACCTCTAAAGTAGATAGGTTTTAAAATATGAGCCACTGGTGGAAATCAACTACGTTAATATTTTTGCATGTTTGAATGAATTTTAAAGTAATACATATATGTTACATTTGAGAGTGACTGGAAATAGTCATTAACGTTTAACAGAATTTAAAACATACAAAGCTGAGAATGGCAAGTAGCTGAGAACAGAATGGAATAAATCAAAATTACCTATGACAGTTTTCATTCTGTGCACAGAAATAATTACATTATTGGAGCCCAAAGCCATCAGATATCTGAGCTCCATCTGGCTGCTATGCTCATGAGGCTAGCTGGTGCTATTCACAAGAATGTGATGTTGTTGGATAGTAGGGATCAGCTTCAAGTTAAGAACCTGAAATATTTCTATTCATCTAGAAGAGGAAACATACCAGGACAAGAAATGTGATTAAAATTGCTGAATGCAAAAACCATCCAAAGGAAGACCGAATAACTTTCTATATCTGAAAAGAGTATTCTCTCACAAAGAATCATGAGCTGAATATAGTGGTCAATGTTTGTAATCTCTGAACTTAGGAGGCTGATTTAGAAGTTAGCTTGAGGCCAGCCTAAGTTTTAGGTAATCAGAAGGACATATAGTAAAATGCTATCTTAAAACAACAACAACAAAAGACCCAGTGACTGGGAGTGTTTTTAGTGTTAGAGTGCTGGCCTTACATGCAAGAAGCACTTGATTTGATTCTTCAGTATGTCGTAAGCAGAAAAACTGGAAGTGGTGCTGTGGCTCAATTGGTAGTGTGCTAGCCTTGAGCAAAAGAAATTTAGGAAGAGTGCACAGGCCCTGATTTCAAGCCCCAGCTCTGGCAAAATTTAAAAAAAAACAAGTGCAAAATGCTGTTTGTTGAAATAAATATGTTGAAGAATTTTTATACTCACTAGAAAATAGTGCTGTTGGGAATTCATAATGAACTTTGTTAGGAAAAATTAAAGTAAATTAATGAAATATTATCTGGCATTGGAAAGAACAAGTGAGATGTAAAAATGATTGGTGCCTATAGTTAATTGATACAACAATTTATAGATACACTTGCCAAACTGTGATTTTTTTAAGTATACAATCGTGGGTTTGTTCTTTTTCAAAATAATTTTACTGCCAGGCCTAGCTACTAAGGAGACTGAGAACTGTTCGAATCCAGCCAGGGCAGGAAAGTCTGTGAGACCTTTATATCCAACTAAAGGTTCAGAAAATGTGAAGTGGCACTGTTGCTTAAGTGGTAGAGTGCTAGTCTTGAGCTGAAGAGTTGAGATACGATGCCCAGACCTAGAGTTCAAGCTCCACAACTGACAAAAAATAGTAATAGTAATAATATTAATTTTATTGTTACTATTAAGGTGTTATATATAAAGGCTACCAATTCATAAGTTTTTTCCTTTGCTAAAAGAAATACATATCCATCTTCATTGCCAACAGCCAGGATTTGGCCATCTGCTTTCCACCTGATCTCTCAATGTAGAGTCAATGTGTAATACAAAACAATACAAACCATTTCTGACTATAAATAATTTTTTCTCTGCACATCTTAAAAATCAATGCTGACAACATGAAATTAAAAATCCCTAAGTTTAAAACATTCTTCTAAACAAGTTAAAGAAATCCTGATAACAAGTATTTTAAGAATAATTTCAGAGAGCTTGAACTCAGGGCCTGGGTTCTGTCTCTGAGATTTACTACTCAAGATTGGGTTGCCAGTTTGAGCCACAGTGCCACTTCCAGTTTTCTCGTGATTAGTTGCACAGAAAAGTCTCACCAACTTTCCTCTCCAACCTGGCTTTGAACTAGGATCTAGAGATCTCAGCCCTCTGAATAGCTAGGTTTATAGGCCTGAGCCCCTGGCACCTGGCTTTTTGCTTACCTGAGACAGAGGCCAGTTAATATTAAATGTCAATCATGTTTAATTTTGTAAAATGAAGTTAACTGAAATGCCTTCCTCTAGAAATAAGGAATCAAATGAGTAGGTGGGTTACAACGTTATTACCAAAAGTTACATATTTTCCTTGTGTTTTTTTCTTCCAAAATTGTGTGCTTTCCAGAATCATACCTTATCTTTCCTTGCTAATTTCTTTGGTTTATTTCATAATTGTCCACAGCTTCTTCAGCAATCATTTACTTATGTGAAGAGCTTTCAAACATCTATTTTCAGCCCAAATTCCTTGTATACACCTCTCATCCATATATTCAGCTGACATAAAAAGTTGTGAAACAGTAATCATCTCTTATCAGTATTGGATATTAATGTGTAAGTTAAATTTAAGAAAATAACATCAATAATTGTAACATGATTTTAATAATAATGCTAAACATAAATACAACGTTGATTATATTCTGAGCAATTTAATAAAAACCTCCAGGAAAAGAAATCACTTTTTTTAGTGCTGATATTATGGTTTAAACTCAGGACCTTACCTTCTCACTTAAGCTTTTTCCCTCAAGGGTGGTGCTCTTTATTTCAACCACAGCTCTCCTTCGAATTTTATTTGGGGGATAACATAGAGATAAGAATCTCATGGAATAAAAACAATCATTTGTGTCCCTATCTTATTTCACATAACATTCTCTTATAAGGTTATATGGTACCATGTACTACTTTCTGAAAGTGAGGTTAACCATGGGACCTATGGTTATTGGAGCCTCGCTTATTTCACTTAATAAAATTGTTTCCCCATCTTTCCATTTCCTAGCAAATGGGGCGATTTCATTCTCTCTGATGGAGGCATAGAATTCCAGTGTTTGTGTGTGTATCACATTTTCTTGATCCATTCATCTACTGAGAGGCATCTGGGTTGGTTCCATATCTTAGCTATGGTAAATAATGCTGCAATAAACATAGTTGTGCCGGTAGCTTAGTATGGACTTGTGTGTTATCATTTGGTAAATGCCCAAAAGTGGGATTGCTGGGGTATAGGGGAGCTCTAAGTGGAGTCTTGGAAAAAATTATATTAAGTAAAGTAAGTCAGACAAAAGAAACATAGGTCCTATGGTTTCCCTTATTTGGAATAACTAGTGTATATCTGGGACACGCATAAGAGTTCAAAAGCTATGTACATACCAACAGATAAGATGATGTTAAGCGAAGTGAATCCCAAGATAGGCTTTATAATTTACCATGTGATTTCGTTTTGTTTTTGTTTTTGTATTTTCCCCCACCAAGGTATAACTCCTTTTTTCACTGTATTTAATGTATGTGCCCTGCATCTTGTATACACCATTTCTCTAACTTGGGTAGGGCAAGGGAAAAAACAAAATGTTTAAATAGGGCAGGCTGACCCGTTGTAACAATGAGATGCACAAGACACTATGTTGAAAAAGAATCTTTACAATATGGGTGGGGAAGCAGGGAAGGGAGGAGAGGGGGGTGTGTAGTTGTGGAGGTGGGAGGGAAGAAAGGGTAGGGGAAAAACAAAGGAGGAGGTACAATACCTCATAGAAAATGTACTCATTACCTTGCTCATGTAACTATAACCCCTCTATACCATATTTTTACAGTAAAAACCTCTTTTATAAAACAGAAGGTGTCATGTACACCAAGTATAGCAGCCCACATATGTAATTCCCGCTGATTGGGAAGCAGAGATGACAAGGATCATGGTCTGAGGCCAGGCCAGAGAAAAAACTGCCAAGACGGCCATCCTAACGAATGAGCTTTCCATAGTGGTTCACATCTGTATTCCTAGCTAATTATGTGGGAGGCATAGGTAGCAAAGTCTCAGTCAATCTAAGATCAGACCCGGGCAAAAAGTTCAAGACCTCAAGTAATTAAATGGACTAGAAGTATGGTAAAAGTAGTTGAGCTTCTTGATGCTATTCAACCAGAGTCCTATCTAGCAAGCAGGGAACCCCTGAATAGAACCCTTCCACCAGAAAGCCTAAATAATTTTAGCCTATTTGAACATCTAATTTCAAGGAGCCTGACAGATCAGAGATGATGACATTCTCTTTAAAATTAGGTATTCAAAAGAGACAAAGTTATTTAGATTTTGAAAAAATTGAAAAGGAAAATACATGTGATTTTTGTTAGCTCTGTAATTCTTGAAAACATGAAATGTACTCAAGTATTTAATATATATCCATATGTGTGCATATGTCCATGTATATATGTATATCCAAGTATGTATGCATATATATGTATATATACATACATATATGTATATGTATTTATATGTATGTATATATACATACATACATACAAGTGGTTCATCTCTATTCTGTGTAGCAAATGGTACAAATGAATCTGTATAATCACTATTCAAATGCATGAATAGACAAAGAGAATGAGCAAAGAACTCATATTCAGGAAATTATGGCTCGCCCATAACCCTGAAAATCTTTTACATCTGTTTGCATGTTTCAGTTACTGCAGTACAGGGACAGTAGGACAACAGTGGGATACTAGGCAGATGAAATTAGAAATGAGAGATACAAATGTTAAAATATTCTTTCTTATGGGTCAGTAGAATTTCCTCTGTGTGTGTGTGTGTGTGTGTGTGTGTGTGTGTGTGTGTGTGTATTACATTTTCTTGATTTTTTTTCTCTTGAAGGTTATCTGGGCATATTCAATAAGAATGGTCTGGATGAAACCTTTACTATATCCTGGTTTGTAATCTTTCAGGTAAATGCCTGGAGTAAAGTTGCTGGATCATATGGAAGTGGGTAGTCAAATGAGGGGTGAAGGGTTAAAAGGTAGATGAATGAACAGGAGAAAAGGGGGAAAATGCAGAAAGGAATCCAATAAACATCCTACAATATTAAGAAGAGTGAAGGAAGAAGTGCATAGAGGAAGGATGGATGAGAACATTGAAAGGGTTGGCACTGATCAAGGTATATTGTACGCATAAAATGCTTTGTTTAATGATAATTTCTTACTACTTAAAATTTCTTTCTACTTAAAATAATAATTAAAAAATCTTGTCCCTAAACTGTTATGCAATTAGAAGCAAAGAATGAAAATTTGCTCTGATCAACTCCAGGGTCTATAAGTTTTTTTTGTTAGGATAAGTTTTAGAACAACACTAATGATACATATCACCTGAAGAAAATTTAATGATTTTCAGTTATTTATAGTAATCATTTTGGAGATATGGCTCAAGTGGCAAAATGCTACTTAGTGAGCAAAGCTGTCAGATAATGAATTCAAATCTCAATCTCGAACAAAAGTACAAACAATCAGTAAAATTCAGGCACTTTCCTGGGCACTGGTAACTCATGCCTTTAATCCTACCTTTAATCAGAAGGCAGAGATCTGGGGATCTCAGTTGAATGTCAGCTTAGATAGGAACGTCTGTGAGTTTCTCATCTCCAACACACTGCCAAAGAAAGCTGGAAGTGGACTCATGGTTCAAGTGGTAGAATGCTGGCCTACAGCAAAATAAGCTTTCCAAAAATATGTTTCAATTTTTTTCCAATATCTTAGTCATTTTCTAACCCTAAACTTAATCTTAACTGGAACATTAAGAATAACCATAACCCTAATTGCAAGTAGATTCTAATACTAATAGCAATACACTAGTTCACATTCATTCTAATTCCTGCCAGGCTTATTCTAAAATTTACCTTCAATTTGACTCTCATTTTTTTCTCCTTCACTCTAAACCCAATCATGGCTAGAATCATAACCATATCCTTGACACTAACAGTATCTCACTTCTAAAATTTATGAAAAATGCTTGTTTTGTGTCATCATTACTGAAATTTCACCTGTAATTCTTGAAATAAATTGCAGGTTTTCCTAAACCCTATGGATTTTCTCACTTTTAACTCTGAATCTATCTTGTTCCTTAACAGGAATCATTATATCCATTGATCTCAAATCCTGATATTATGAAATACATTATACTTCCAATATCCAAGCTTTTCCTGAATTCCTAGAACCTAAAATAAGTTCAGATTTACTTAACATTTAACACATTTCTTTTCTTTTTCTTTTTGTCCAACGTGGGGCTTGAACTCTGGGCCTGGGCATGATCCCTGAACTCTAGGCCATGATCCCTCAGTTCTTTAGCTGTAGGTGTGCAACTTTACCACTTGAGCCACAGCACCACTTTTGGGTTTTCTGGTGGTTAATTGGAGATAAATGTCTCATGGACTTTCTGCCCTGGCAGGCTTTGAACTGCGATCCTCAGAAATCAGCTTCCTGACTAGCTAGGATAATAGGCACGAGAAACTAGTTTAACCAATTTATTTATCCTATTCTCAACCCCCTTTAACCAGAAACCTAATCCTAATCAAAATCTGATTTAACACCAAATAGTTACTGTAAGGAAAATTGTCTAGATTATTCAATCACACATTTTTTTGTTTCTACTTCTTATTGGAAAACTAAATTTTACACTAAAGCTTATCCTTCCCTAAACCTAAGGAGAACAAAATGTAATTCACCTTTAAGCCAAATTATGTCTAAATGTTTAAAGTTACACAGACACTGGTTTTCATTAATTCTAACCTTGATGTCATTCATTCTTCTTAAAATATGTTGCAATTTTGCACCTTTTTAAATCTTACATCTTTTTCTCATGCTAACCCCAGCTCTAACTGGAACACCTTGCCTAATCCTAAACCTACATATAACCGAATCATAATGTTAATAGCAAGCCTCTATTGCACTTTTATTCTCTTGCTCAGGATGTAGGTCTAAATTTTACTTGCATTTTGAGCCTACATTTTTTAAGTGTTTTTCTATTTCCTGTCAGGTTTTCTTTTTCTTTTTTTTTTCTTTTTTTTTTTTTTTTTGGTAGGTCATGGGGCCTAAATTTTGGCATTGGGCACTGTCCCTCCACTCTTCAGATCAAGGCGAGTGCTCTACCACTTAAGCCAAAGCTCCACTTATGGTTTTCTAGTAGTTTATTGGAGATATGAGACTCACAGACTTTCCTGCCTGGGCTGCTTGGAACTCCGATCCTCAGACATCAGCATCCTGAGTAGCTAGGATTAAAAGTGTTAGCCACTGACACCCATCTTCATTATATTTTTAAATTTTATTTTATTGTAAAAATGCTTTAAAGACAGATTAGTTATACGAGTAAGGTAATGGGTATATTTCTTGTTGAGCATTGTTACACCCTTCTTTGTTGTTCTCCTACTAGCCCCCCTCCCTTAATCCTCCCTCCTCTTGGTGTAAAGTCCCTTTACAACATAGGGTCTTCTGAGTATCATTGTTGCAATGAGTCATCCTGTATTGAACCTATTTCACTAACCTTAATTCTAATTTTGTCTGGGATCCTAAATCTAACCATAATAAAAATGATAGCTAAATTCAGAAGTTAATAAAAATATTCAAGTTTTTATTCATCTTGTTAATCCACTATACAAGTTGAATTAAATTGCAGTTTACCTTAATTATTTTTCCAAATTAGATTATATGTGCATATATAAAGATGTAACTTTATGTGAAATACAGAAGATCTTTGGAAGAAGAAGTAATGAAAAGAAAATAGAAGGTGGGAGTATAATCAAATGCTTTAAACATATTATGGAATTGCCACTTCTGACATTAATAACCATTAACAAAATAACTAAAAATTAATAAAGAACACACTGTTGTCTACTATTTTTTAAGAGAGCCATGATACGTCTTGTGAATAAAATACTTGTGTTAGATAAACTTTGTTCATGCATATTTTATATTGTTATTGGTCAATTATTAACTTAGTAAGAAAAATATATCAAATAAGATTCCATGAAAAAATCATAAAACAGTTTTTTAGTAATTGAGAAAAAGTTATAGTCATGAATTTTAGGAAACTAAATTTCTATTTCTCTATGAAGCAATAATTTAGGTTTACTAATCTAGTTATTTTAGAGAACATATTGGCATGACAAACAACTAACTGTATATCTTGTTTCTTTAATGTGTGATGTTTAAACATTGTCTTTCATTCAAATGAATACTTAGGTTTACTTTTCAATGTAAATGCAATTTTATCTCCTTTCAAAACAAGTATTTACCCTGCAATTAAATGTATTAGCATATTCAAGTATTTAAAAGTTAAAAATTCTATGTTTGATACGTAGCTCCACATATTCAGAATGACACAATTTTTGTATTCATAAATGTCTAACCACTGGGATTTTTGCTTCATCAATATAAATTATCTCATGAGGTTGTTGCAAAGGCTCCAATAACCAGTGTGGTCAAAACATTTCCTGAATTCTGAAAATTAAATCTTATCATTTTCAGCCTTTGATTATATCATTTATTGTCTCTTCAGAGAAATTAAGCTAAACTATATACTACTTTTTAAAGATTTTGCTCACATTGTAAATAATATCAACACAGGTCACAAAGAGACTGATTATTTCAGACTCATCATATTTGGTAAAGTTAGTGTGAAGAATGTAGAGAGCAGAAGTTTCATATACTCAATAAATATTTTTGGTTAATTTAAATTAAATTAAATATCTGGATTTCTAATTAGGAGGTTAATCACATGGAAACAGGAAAATAATTTTTTAAAAATAATTACTTTGGGACCATTTTTCTTCTTAAAATATGAAGCAAAATATCTTTAAGAATATATTTTTTTATTAAAATGTTTTAACCTTTAGTAAACTGCTTTATACTTTAATATAAAGTCTGTCTCAAAATAGAAATTCTACAACTAATCTAATGTATGTTTTCATGCACAAAATTCTGTAACTTCTAGTCTTATGTGATTTTAATTATATTTTTTAGTTGTGATATGATCCCTACTTCTGTAATTATACAAATCATGCCGGTACACACTAACTTATGTAAGATAATATTCAAACAAAATTATCTTTTTTTTTCCGTCTCCAACAGGGAAGGATGATGTGCTGAAGTATATTAAATGAAAGCACACTAACAAAGAGTCTTTACGGAATGGAAATTTGCAACATGAGGATGAGAACATGAGTACTTTCTACTTGGCTGAACAGGAATTTTTGTTTCTACAGTACTTTCTTACCTTTTAATCACACAGGGAAAGCCATAACCTTTGAAATTCATATGAAGGAATTGCTTTACTAAAAGATGTGGCAACCCTGCTCAAAAGCTCAATCTTATCACTAGGTCTTTGTGCTTGCTGGCTGATCTATTTCTCTATCATATGCTTCATATTATTAAACATATTAGTAATTAAGCAGTAAGTACATTACAGGAGATTCCTGAAAATCACAGCTATTACAGTTTAGTAATCAGAAGTGAGGAAAAAGATTGTATTAATCTCCAATTTCTCCCTTTGGCCTTCAATTTGCCAATTAATTTTCAGAACAATCATGTAAGATGTTAGTTTATTTTTCCCTTTTTAGTTAGAGATTAAGCAAGTGTTTTTGTTTGTTTGTTTGTTTGTTTTTGCAGTAAAAAGTGATGACAATGGTATCAGAGCTCTGGTAAGGGCACCTTCTCCTTAACAATTAATGCTCTATGGACTGTAAATATAGAAGCCACACTAAAATTCTCTACACACACACACACACACACACACACACACAAACACACAAACACACACACACACACACACACACAAACAAGCACATACACACACCACTTCCACCCAGACACATCAGATATATGTTCCATTCCCTTGTAATGATTGTTGATTAATGTTTGCTGCATTGCTTTATCTCAGCTTCAAGATCTTTCCTGGACCTTTATCTTTCCCCGAGTTCAAGTCCCTAATTCTTAGTATACCGAGTGTCTGTGTATTCACAATAGGTTCCTGCCTGCTTCAAGCCAATTAATACCCTGAATACAGTATCCTCAAACTTCACATCCCAGTCAAACTCCATGAGTTTATACACCGTTGCAAAATACTAAAATTTATTGGATGTAGAAACCAAGAGAACACCCACCTTGTTACTATAGTAGAAATTGACATCATGAAAGTAGAAGAATATTGATCAAGAAACGAGGTAAGAGAATGGGAGTATGTCTAAAATGTAGAATACTGGATATGTGTTACAGATACAAAATCATCATCTATAGGCGTATTTATTGAAAACGTAATCATATATTGAAAGCACTATTTACAAATACAGTTTTCCAGTTACTTTGCTTACCTATCACTTCTGATCACAAATCCGCTCATGAATTTTTATAGTATCTTTGAATAAAGATTTGCATGTATGTATCATCTTAAAATAAGACAGTATGCTTTTACATCTTTCTTTCTATATGACAAGCCCTTATTTTTTGTTTCCCTGTTTGCTGAATAACTGTTTTCCTGGAAACAAGATATTCACATCAAATCTGGGTGTAATTTTTATTTCTTAAATTTGAAATATAAACTTTGTTGTGACTTGTCATTTTCTAAAGATGAGTGATATTCATGAACACTAATATGTTGGTGCCTTTAAGTAAACTGAGACTTGATGTGGTATGATAGTTCTTGTGTCTAATTGATATAACCATTAGATGATTCATGTATAAACATGTGCTTTGCACTTTTTTATTTTTATATATAACATAGTCCCCAAGGATATACATTAAAGTGATAAGGGGGGGGTTGTCTGCATGTTCCATACTTTATATTTATTTCAGTAAATGTACTAGAAATAAATGATGTTTACTGGAACAATATAAAAGAACATATTTTCTTTAGAACATATTTCTAAATATAATAGATTTATTGTTTAAAGAATAGAAAAGAGTAAAATAGGTTTCTTACTTGAGACTGCATAAATTACATATGAATGTAGCTCAAGATGAGACTCAGTGATAAATTCATATTAATATTACTGAGATTTATATCACAATATAAGCAATATAGGTATTTTAAAGAACGGGTCATTCCAAGCCCTAGATACCTAATAGATGAAGAATGGTATTGAAAATAGCAGAGGAAATCAATTCAACATTCAGATGTTATGATTTTATAATACTAATACGAAAAAAATGGAGCATTTGCCTTTCTGAAGGAGAATGTTTAGCTAGTAATTTCAATGAAAGGCATCAGTTGTAATCAGTCTAAAGTCTTTTCCTCCAAGATATCCAACAGTACTATACTCATCCTCTGAAGAGTAAATAAGATTTAAGTAGCTTTGCTTAATATTAATTTAATTGTAGCAAATAGGTTAAAATGCCTGCACTCTTTCTTTCAATGTAATAACTTACATTTGTTTTACCAGACTCAAGACCCCCCGAAGACCACCCAACCAATACAAGTAACAAAGGCATCTTTTATTTGCAAGCTCCAGGCTGGTGCTCTGTGCAATCGGTAACCCATGACACTAAGAGACCCCAAGCATAGAATCAGCACCGTTTTTATAGTATTGAACAAACAACTTTATGGAAGTTTTAAATGAGAAATTACATGATTGATTAACAGTTAAACAAACTAAGCTATACATATGTGATTGGCTAATATTATTGAGGTGTTATTGACAAGAAGTGTCTGGCCACTGGGTCACCGTGTCCTGCATGGCCAACCAATGTTTGGTCAATGCATTTGGAGAAAATTCCTGTGGCTTTCCCGAGGATTGTTTATGTGTCAGTTGCCCAGGAAGTGTTTTTCTTTTTGTGTCATTTCTGGGTCCAACCCATGGTTATTTTCATAATTCATACCTCACAAGATGGTTGCTAGCCTGTAATGTAGTTACTTAGGCCTTCATTGTGTCTCTTTAAGCTTTTAGCTCTTCACATTTCATATTATTACTGTCTCTTCATACAAGCCAGAAATCACTATGTAAAAGTAACACAAACTGAAAAACAAAAATAACTTGATACAACCATCACAAATCCTAAATTATGTGGAAAAAAATCCACAATATAATAAATGAACCAGAGGAAGGGGAAAAACAGTGGCAGAATAACCACAGGAATGTACCCTAGATTTCCCTAACGAAACAGAGATTTAGAGTCCTAGAAGGTACTCCATTTCTAGGGTGTCACACCAAGTTAGGCATAATTATATATTGATACACAATTCAAAAGAATATTTTATACTGTCTTCACAAAAAAACAGAAATCTATGAAAAGTTACCCAGGCAGGAAGGTGACTGCTGTGACTGTGTTGGCCAACATATTCAAAAACACAATTGCAGTGTGGAAATGAAAGGGCCACTTGGGAAAAAAAAATCATGAACAGAGAGACAGTCACATATAAACACAGGCACAATTCACCTTACCACTGGATAGTCGGAATTGTCGTTGGAACCACAAGTATTAATTTCACAACATCTCTCACAACTGATCTCTTCTCCTACACTTAATGATCTAGACAAAAACCTAATTCCTGAAAAACAAATCACAACAGAAGACCAAAGAAACACCTGACAAATCATCCAAGAACATAGATAGTCACCTATTAAAATCATACATTCCCCCAAATGAAAGCCAAGAAACACTTCAAATGGACAGAACAAATCAGAAAATTATGAGAAAAGTCATGCCAAGGTAATATAATTCACAGTAAATGAAACAGTAAATGAAAGGGCATTAGAACAATCAATTATCTAGAAGATATTTTTCAAAATACATTACAAATACTGCTGAAAATGTGATTAATGAAAAGATACAAAACCTCTGCAAGGAAATTTGGGAACAAGATGAGACCAAGCAAAGATCAGCAAAATATTTCATGGAGACTCCAAACACAAAGAAAAATAAATTCTGAGAAGGCAAGAGAGTCCAAGGGAAAAATGGATGCCAAGTTAAAAGATATGAGAGAACATACAGCTAAGCCACCATCCAATAAAAAGTTGTAAAGAAAATCCATACAAACCTAAAATAAAGCTTTAATAAAGAGATAGAAGCCCTAAAAAAATAACCAATTGTAAGACAGGGAAATCAAACAGAGAGGCTAATTAAGATAAGAGAAGCCCTTTAGAACACCAAACATTATAAGAACAGAACAAACCACCATCACATCATAATCCATTAGAGGATCATTAGACATCAATGAAGGGATTCTTAAATATGTCAGGAGAAAAGACAGATTATATAAAGGATATACAGTCAGAATAAATACAAATTTCTTAGCTGATATGGTAAAAAGGGGAGCCTCACATGATATATGACAAACATTAAAGGCAATCAACTACCAACCGTAAATATGGTCCCAAGCCAAACTCTCCTTTACATTAAAAGGATATATAAAAATATTTCATGCCAAAGAAATCTTGAAACAATGTATCTCCACCAAATCAACAGGATAGAAGTTAATCAAATATATCCTACATAGAGAAGCTCATGAAGAACAGGAACTGGTTATATAAAATGCTCCCTACCAGTGAACAAGGTAAATATATTTAGAGTAGATGAGACACAGAGCCTAACAGCAGGTGAATAACATAGCAGGACTTATGAGATATTTCACAGACTTAACTCTCAATATCAATGGATTTAACTTTTCAATTAGAAAACAGACTAAATAGTATAATAAAACAAGACGTATGCATGTAATATATACAAGAGACACATTTTATTGAAAAAAACAAACACATACTCAAACTGAAAGGCTGGAAGGAAAATTTTCAAGCACATGAACACCATAAACAGGCCAGAGTAGAATTACTAACATAAGATAAAATAGAATTCAAAATAAAATTACTAGGAAGAGACATTATATATTGA
The DNA here is from genome assembly GCF_024711535.1 of Dipodomys merriami. Taxonomy (NCBI): domain Eukaryota; kingdom Metazoa; phylum Chordata; class Mammalia; order Rodentia; family Heteromyidae; genus Dipodomys; species Dipodomys merriami. Next base: position 816,385 of record NW_027204293.1, read on the forward strand.
TAAAGGCACATCTCCATTAGGTATATATATCAAGTCTAAGTATCAATGGCTGGAGCACCCCACTTCATCAACCAAATATTACTTAACCAAAAAAACATTTCTCAACACATCATTGAAATGCATGGATAGGTCATCCAGGAAAAACTCAACCAAGAAACTGAAGACCTAAATAACTACATTGAATGTCTAGCCCTAACAGACATCTACAGAATATACATTCAGCATCAGTATACACATTCTTCACAGCAGCTCATGAAAGAGTCTCCAAAATAGAACATATCCTATATCACATAGAAATTTTATCCAAATTGAAAGAAAAATTATTTGAATTCCCATATCTTGTCAGACCACAACAGAATAAACTTAGAATTAAAAAAGCTAAAGCAAAAAAAAGTTCCCAAACCCATGAAGATTGAACAACACATTGCTGAATGACCAGACACTGAATACATTAGAATGAAAATCTGAAAGTTTCTGAAATTTATCAAATTGAACACACAAAATAACAACTCCTCTGGGAAACAGTAAATGCAGTACTTAGAGGAAAATTTATAGCTCTAAGTGCCTACACCAAGCAATTGGGGAAATCTGAAGTTTTGTTTTAATTATATACCTGAAAATTCTTGAAAACAAGAAAGAGGCCAAACCCAAAGCAGAAGACAGAAACAAATAAAAAAATTAAATCAGAAATAACTAAATAAAGACAAACTAAAAAATAAAAAGATCAACAAAACAGAATTGGTTGTTTCAATAAATTAACAGACTTGGCAGACCCTTACCAAATCTAAGAAGAGAACTTACATAGATAGAAAGATAAATAGAAAGCACACTGGTTGGGAGAAGTTCGTTAGTTGCTCTGCAAAAGGCAATGGCGTTACATATCAAATATATTTAGAGCCCTAGCAGTTAACTCCCCCAAAAAACAAATCTTCAAAGAAACAACCCTCTTAATAAGTGGGCTAAAGATTTAAAGAGAGACCTCTCGGAAGAATAAATATGAATGGCCAATTGAAACATGAAGGAATATGCAACATTTCTGGCCATAGAAATACAAATAAAAGCAACATTGAGATTCCACCTCCCTCCAGTTTGATGACCATTATGAAGAAAACTAATAATAACAGAGGCTGGTCTGGTGGGAATGTAGCCAAACAGGAATGTTACTACACAATTGGTTGAAAAGTAAACTTGTTCAAATACTCCATAAAGAAGTATACAGGTTCCTCAGAAGATCTCCCCTATAACCCAGCAATCCCACTCCTGGACAATTACCCAAATGACCAAAGACAAGGCCACACTAAAGTTACCATCACAACTATGTCAATTGTAGCAGTATTTACCATACCTAAGATATGGAACCAACACAGATGCCCCTCAGTAGATGAATCGATCGAGAAAATGTCATATATATTCACAACAAAATTCTATGCTTCCGTCAGAAAGAATGACATTGCCCCATTTGTAAGGAAATGGAAAGACTTGGAAAACATAATACATCAAACAAACCACACCCAAAGAATCATAGGCTACATGTTTTCACTCATTTAAAAGAACTAGAATATGTCTAGGATATTCTTATAAAAGATCACAACAGCTCAATAGTTATATGCATGTCATCATAGAAAATGATCCTTATTGAAATGAGCTCCAAGACATGGATATAATATGATTGTATAGTGAACTGCTTTTAGATATTTCTATTTACTTTTTCCCCTTTGGATTATTCCCTGTAGTCACTGTTTTTGATTTCTGTACCTTTTGTCTTATATATAAGTTTATCTGATTTGGGGAAGGGAAGGGAAATCACAGAAATGGTCGGACAAAGATTAACCAAAGCAACAGTGATATACACTAAGCACTATGTTAGAAATGAACTTTACAACTTTGGGGAAATGGGATATCAGTGTTGGGGGAAGCAGGAAAAAATGAGGAAGTGATAACACTGTAAAAAAAAAGTACTTTTACTTATGTAACTGTAACCCACCCCTTGGAATATCACCTTCATAATAAAAATAAACAAAAAAAAAATAAGAGAGCTGACAGGAAGCTCAGCCTGACTTTTCTGCCATGCTCCCTAGGACAATGGGTGCTATTCAGTCCACTTCTTGTGGTGGGAAGTCCACTTTTTGTCAGTCGTGGAGCTTGAACTCTGGGCCTGGGCACTGTCCCCGATCTCCTCAGCTCAAGGCTAGCACTCTACAATTTGAGTCACAGCACCACTTCTGGTTTTCTGGTGATTCTTTGGAGATAAGTGTCTCACAGATGTTCCTGCCCAGGTTACCTATAAACCATAGTCATCATATCTCAGCTTCCTGTGTATTTAGGATTATAGGCCTGAGCCACCAGCACCTGGCTTAAGTGTAATTATGACTCTCTCTCTCTCTCCCTCTCTCTCTCTCTCCCTCCCTCTCTCTCTCTCTCTCTCTCTCTCTCTCTCTCTCTCTCTCTCTCTCTCTCTCTCTCTCTCTCTCTCTCTCTCTCTCACTGTCTGTCTGTCTCTGTCTCTGTCTCTGTCTCTGTCTCTGTCTCTCTCTCTCTCTGAAGAACTTATTTAATGGATGCTAGAGGAGGTGGCCCAGCATCCCCATGTGGCTGGAACCAATGTGGCCCTCTCATTCTGGAGGTGGGCTGTGAGTTAGGAGTTGTCTCGCTCAGTCTGTTGTTCCAGCTCCATGAGGTAAGCCCCTCTGTGCTCTGGCTAGACCGTGACGGTTATTCATTGTCCATCTAGCCTTACTGGACTCAGTATTGTGTTCAATGTCCTTTTCTAGCAAAAATTTCTGGCTAAAATTATGATACATAGTTACAGAATAAAAAAGTAATGCCATCTTAAGAAAGCCATTTTGGGCTCTGGGAATGTGGCTTCACAGTATGGTGATTGATTAGCATGCATGAAAACTTCGGTTCAATTCTTCAGTACCACATAAACAGAAAAAGAACCACTGGAAATAGTGCTGTGTCTCAAGTGGTAGAAGGTGAGCCTAGAACAACAACAACAAAAATAGCTGAGGAATAATTCCCTATCCCTGAGTTGAAGCCCCAGGACTGGCAAAACAACAAGAACAACAACAAATATTTAGTTAGTAAATGGAAAATAAACAACTCATACTTAGAATATATAATTGCTCCTTCCATACTGATACCTGACAATAGTCCCTAATTCATGTACTTTACCTATATTAGTATACAATATTGAAAAAAACCAAAAACTTTTGTTCATTAAGTCATGGCAATTAATGCCAGGAATGTGCTTAGATATCAGGTGAAGATTAATTCTGGAAATTCAAAGATTCCAGGCTTTTGAGTGGTCACTGCTAATCACAATCAGAAGGATAGTATAAGTGAGATTTGGAAATCTTTTTGATAAGATATGGCACCAAAAAGGCAGAGGCTAATTATACTTTTTACAGAAGACAAGGAATAACTCTAGATAGAAGGAATAAATGGTAATAACTAAGTTATACCACAAAATGTTCTAGGGAACCATTTTTGGTTATTAAAGAACTAGTCATCAACTAGGCTTATTCCTCCTTGCCTTTAGCATTCTAGTAATTAGGCTAAATCTTTATCTCTGTGTGATAAATTGTATATCCTTCTATGCTGTACTTTCATACCTGAACTCCTTTGCTTTCTAAAAATCTGTCTTTTTTATTTCTCTATGAACAATTTCTGATACTAAGTCGACAAATGCAGACAGAAGAAGATGCTAATATAAGAGTCCCATAACACATGAATCATTAATGTAACAACATGGAAAAGGGGGATAAATTTATTGTTACCTCGATTTTCCTAAAAAGTTACAATGTCATCATTTGATATAAATTTCCATTCTTTGTCTACATAGTGGCAATAAGTGCACATAAATGCAAATATAAGACGGATGTTGGTGGCTCACACCTGTAATCCTAGCTACTCAGAAAGATGAGACCGCAGAATTGTGGTTCAAAACCAGCTTGGTCAGGAAAGTCCATGAGACTCTTATCTTTAATTAACCACATGAAACCCAGAAGTGGTACTTACCAAAAGTGGCAGAGTTCTCAACTTGAGCTGAAGAATTGAGGGACAGGGTCCAGTATCAGAGTTAAAGACCCATGACCAACAAAAAGTGCAAATATGATTTTATGTTTCCCCAAAAGGAACGACAAAGTCAATAGTAATCTTCTCAAGTAGAAAAAAAATATTCCAAAATGATTCAGTGCACCTACTTTTGTTGAGTTATTTAAGGTATGGTTTCTTTGCTGGACATATTCTCTTCTTTTAACATTGTCAAATATTAGATTTATATAAACTTCATCTAATATTTCGTGGTTCAAAAGAGAAATCCATGGGGAAACAAAGGAGGAGGCTACAAGGCTTGATAAGAAATGTACTCATTATCTTGCCCATCTAATTGTAACCCCTCTGTACAGTATTTTCACAATAAAAAATAAATAAAAATTAAAAAAGAGAAGTCCATACAGTTGAAGTCACTTGGATTTATTACTATCTCAGTTCAAAGCCAACCTAGGCAGGAGAGTCTGTCTAACTCTTATCTGTATTTAAACACTAAAAAAGCCAGATGTGGAGTTTAGGCTCAAGCAATAGAGTACTAGCTTTGGGGGCAGGTGGGCAGGAAAGACAACTGTACAGGGACCAGGTTCACCCTCTGGGTTCAAGCCCCAAAACCAGCACAAACTAAATAAACAAACAAGCAAATGAAAAAACCCACCTGTTTCTTTGTGACCATCCTTAAAGCATTGGTTTGAGAAGAGGCTCCTTTTGCTGATCATACTCACTGGATCCTGCTTTTTGGAATCCTTATTGCTATGGAGAACTCAGGACCAGAATGAAGAATTGGGTAACTGACTCTTGCAACAGGAGAATCATCTCAGGAGTGAAATATCCGTGCATAAGTCTCTTTAAAACCCCCATATCTTTGTTTCTTTGCAGGAGAACACTTTTAAAACAAAGTTATTTCCTTTTATTCTATGCCGGCCTTCAAATGGCATATTGTTAACTTTTGTTATACTCTCAACTAGAAGTTTACAGACATGTTTTATATAAGTAAAGGAAAACTTGAAAAAGTCAGGGACAGAGTTTCCTTCAGGCCTTGGATTATTTTCTTGTAACGTAAAAAGGACAGCACAAATTACCTTGAACTTTGTTATTTTTCTATGTTCAATTCCTCTCTTGCAATAACAGTTCCTTCCACTTACTTCCAGTAACAATCCATGGTGCTGCTCCAGGTAAAATGAATGTTTTCTGGCTTCACTGAAATAGCACAAGTATGTCTTTGGACATGAGGTAATATGTGTTTCAGAGATAACTTCATAGCGAGAAAATATGGAATTTGCATGGCTTATAAAACCTCATTCATGTACATATGGCCATATAAGATGATGTTAAGTGAAATGGAACCCAAGATAGGGACACAACTTGCTTTTTCTTTCTTGCTATTTTTTTAATATATCTAACATGTAGTATGCGATTTTTTTGTTTCTCTTCTATTTTCTTCTTCCATGGTGTATAAGCCCTGTTTTCACTATATTTATTGTCAGTGACCTGCATCTTGCATATACATTTTTCTAATGTGGGGAGGGGAAGGGAAATAACAAAATGCTTAAACAATTATACAGTATGACCTATTGTAACAATGATTTGTATAAGGCACTATGTAGAAAATTAGCTTTACAACTTGAGGAGGGGAGAAGGGAGTTTGGTTGGTGGGGAGGAAAAGGATTGAAGGAGAAATACAAAAGAGAAGGTAACAATGCTTGATAGATAATGTACTCATTAACGTTCTTATGTAACTCTAACCCCTCTTTAAACCATTTTTACAATTAAAAAAAAACATGAAAAAAACATCCTGGACTACTTTAAGTTCAAAATTTCCTAAGTGCTCTGTAATTAAGACCAATTTTATGTGGGAAGAATATTCTCAGAAACATTTTTTGTGAGTGTGTGTGTTGTACATTATTTCCCAAGTGTACATAAGTTAGAAGTAGGAAAAACAATAAGAATAATAAGAGAAAAAGAAGTTTTGTGCTTAAGTATAATGGTTCAATACACTATAGAAGACTCTTCAATAAGACAACTTTGAAACAATAAATCTAAGGCCAATATGTAGATCTATGCGGGTGATACAGGGAAAGCTTTTCTACTAAGTGGAACATGAAGGATGAGGCCTCTCTTCTTGTCTACTAGATCTAAATCATGGTAGCTAATCATGGAAATTTGTAAAAAAGTAGAACAGAAGAGTAATTCTGGTTCCAAAACAAGTCAGATATAAGAGCATAGACAACTGGAAAAAAAAGGCCATGTTGAGAGAGCAGGAAATATAGCAGCAATGAACTGGTGGATAAGATCACATTTCTTTTTCTTTTTTGTTTTTTTTTTATTGCTGTGGGTCTTGAACTCTGGGCCTAGGCAATGTTCTTCCCCTCTTCAGCTCAAGGCTAGAGCTCTACAATTTGAGCCACAGTTCCAATTCGTTTTCTGGTGGTAAATTGGAGACAAGTGCCTCAGAAAACTTTCTTCCTGGTGCTTGATCTGAACTGCAATCCTCAGATCTCAACCTCCTGAGTAACTAGGATTATAGGTTTGAGCCATCAGTACCAGGCTTAAGATCACATTTCTAGCACTGTACACTCAGGATATGTAATGTGTATGTTCATCTATCTTTGTATGATTTCTTGAGTTAAAATCTAGGCTACAGGTTAGACTTTACATCCACAAAAATGTTTGTAGCTTAAAACCATACTCCTGGAAAAAATAAAAACTAAGAATATAAAAGGGTCTGAAAAGTTCAGTTTGCATCCAGCCTCGGCAGAACAGTCTTTGCAACAATACCTATAATTAACCAGCCAAAAGCTGCATTGGACGAATGGCTCAAGTGATGGGATATTAGTTATGAGCAAGAGTGCTGAATAATAGCCTGAGGTTTTTGCATACATACATACAAACATTTACATACGCACAGAAGCACTTATATGTGCAAACACAAATATGAAACAACTCTCACAATGTGTAGAAAAGTTAGAAAATAATAGAAAATATGTCTTGAGTAAGACTAGAATCAAGTGATAATTTTTAATATTAGAAAGTCCTCAAGTGAACTTTCCCCCCAAAAGATTGAGACTATTACATAGGTACTGACCAGAGATAGTAAAAGAGCCAAGTAATAATTATTAAAGGGATTGGATCCATGGAAGAATAAATCAGATATCCCTTCAGGTGCATCAGAAAATGTTCATATCCTGTGTCAAATGTTAGAACGTCTTTGAAAATTGCACAGAAATAGTTTGAGCAGTCAGTCATGGATAAGATCATCGGAGAAGTTCAGAATTACTAGTATGTTTGTCGATTAAATAAAACAAGAAACTATGGCAGGGCAATGTGATACAAGTCTGGAATTCTAGCACTCAGACTAATACAGGTGATTAGAGAGTGGATTAAGTAGTGATACCTTCCCTGGATTAGGTAGTATAATTTTGCCTCCATAAAACAAACCAATGAACAAGAAAGGAATACACAGTTGGATTTTGGGCTAATTTTGTCATTATGTTTTGAGAAATCAAGTTTCTTATTGAAATGCAACTCATATATCATACTCAGTCATGTTTTAAATGCTGTCTTCATTACAGAATACTTCTAGATACAAAATACGTCAGGATTCCGAACCAAAAATTTGAAAAATTTAGCATCATTCTGTTGGATTCCAAAGAAATAATGAAGGATTACAAAAGTTTAAGCCTGGAGAAACAGCAAAGTTATCTAATTAGGACTTTGTAGACCTTACTAAATTAGAATTTAGATTTGAAATAAATATCTTTTGCTTGTAATTTCATATTCTATAGGATACTACAAAATACTTTTTAGGTAGAAGTTTTAATTTACAAATTCACAAATGATTCTGACATATTATTTGTCTAGAATATTCTTTCAAGAGAGTTGTAATTAGGACTTAGTTAATAGTTAATTCCAGCAGTTCATGTATAACATGATAATGTGAATAATCTAGAAAGAGTTGAGAATAAATAGAAGCTATTAATTTATAAATTTAGAAAAAGAGCAATGTTTTGAGAGTTTGGTGTAACATGGTATGAAGAGAGTTATTGTTTGAAATCTTTTTTCTTCTACCTGTACATAACATAGGAAGAAATTTCCTTATTTATATACCTATGTATACAATGAGAAAAATGCTAGGTTTGGGGTATGTTTTCATTTTGTTTTTGTTGTTTTGTTTGTCCTAGGGCTTGACGTCTGGGCCTGGGCACTGTCCCTGAGCCTGTTTTTTGCTCATGGATACTGCTCTACCAGTTGAACCTCAGTGCTACTTGTGTCTGGCTCTTCCTGAGCAGTTTATTGGAGATAAGAATCTAAGGAACCTTCCTGACTGGGTGGGCTTTGAACCATAATATACAGATCTTTGTGTCATGAATATCCATGGTAGACGAAAAGATATGTATAAATAATATTTTCAAGTTTTCTGATCTGAAAGATACCACTTGAGAGAAAACGATGCAGCAAAGTTTAGTGTAGTGTTTTTTCAACAATAGAAAGGGCATAATATTAGCAGAAGTGTAGAATTTTTTCACAATAGAGATAAGCTAGTCATGCTGTGAATTTAGGGAATTTTAAGATGCGGCTTACAAAGTATAACTGTTGGGCTACAATGACTTTACTGCATAAAATGTTGGAATTGATTGTCATTGAAATAATAGCTTATTATGATGAAAAAATGTTTACTCTAGAGGAATTAATTATTATAGATACTTCATAGTTTTATCTTCTACCAGAATGAGGCTAGTTTCTCTGTTGACCTTTAAATATGTAATGCCACATTGGAAACTGTATCTATTGAAGAATTAAATAAAATGCATACAGGCACTGTTTTAAATGCCTCTGGTATGGCATGCTAAGAATTTGAAAATGAGTAGTTAGTAGAACACATATATTCTGTCCTCTTAACAAATATTTAGTTTTAAAAATTAGGAGTTTCCAGAGAATTGGACTGTTTCCTATTTAGTATGAGACAATACTAAAATAATGATTTTTTTTAAATAATGGCAGTATATTCTGAAAATTTTGTATAGTTTGATAGGATTCAAGTTGATGACCCTCTGAAAAAGAAAGGGGCAATTAATTCAAATGAGAAGCCAATTATTGTTCATTTTTAAAAAAATTAAATACATATAGAATATCATATACTATGAAATACAGTGAAATTATATTTTATGTAGCTTATTTTTAAATTTAATTTTATTGTCAAGGTGATATATGGAAGGGGTTGCATTAATTGTAAGGTAGTTACTATCTAAAAAGTCTAACTTTTTATGCCCTCCCTCATTTTTCTCACACTTTTACTTTACCCCAATACCCCTCACAAGTTGTCATGTGAATATCCTACATGTTGTCCTTTTTCTCGCCATTTTGTTGTTCCTCTTCCCTTGCCAAATTAAGATACATGTGTATATAATACACAGGATATTGAAATCAAATACAGCAGGAAATAAACCATAGGGAAAAACACAAAAGAAAAAAGAAATCACATAGTACAGTAAAAACAACAACCACAAAGGAAAACCTCTGTTTCCATGTCTAGGAGTTCATTTTGCTTAGCATCCTCTTATATGTATATTTATACATAGCTATTGAGCCATCCTGCTCATCCGCTAGGACTATCTTAGACATTACCTAATTATTACACATGATGAAAAGCATGGAATCTGTTTCTTTGTGTCTTGCTTATTTTTCTTAGTAGGATTTTTCCAAGTCTTTCCATTTTCTTATGAATTGGAAGCTTCCAATTCCACCGTGTGTGTGTTTAATGGATTTGTTCATCTTCTGAGTGGCATGTTGGTTTAAATCATGATTGCATGTAAGTATCATTAGGGTCATTCAAAAGTGACAGATGCCGCCTCCCCAGATATACTAAAATCATGATTTCTAAGTACGATAGTTTTTTATGGTGGTACAAGTGTTGAGATACCTGGATAACTCTAATGTATTTCTTGCAGAGTTAGGCAGGAAGACATCATATAGCATAAAAATGGTAGTGACAAAATATTCCCTTGAAAAAGATATAGGAGGCTTCCAGAAATATGAAGAAATTCAGATAATTTTGAAGAATTTAGAAATTCAAGGTCAAGTAAGTCTCTTTAAATAAAAATTATGTAAGTGGAAGGGCAAAAGAAGAGGAAGAGAAGAAATAACTGACAGCAGATCATTGTTCTAAGTTAGAGTATAAAAAGACATAATCTATAGCTTCCCAGTTAAAAAGAGACCAACATAACGCGTCCCACTTAATTTAGGTACATGCAAAATATTTACTTGGCTTTTTCCTACTTTTTCCTACTTTTTCCTACATTTTCCAAAAAAATGAAGACTTATAAGAAAAGTTATGTCGTTGCCATTACTTCAACCAGAACACTAACTGTGATGAGCCCTCTTTTTTGTACTTTGCACTTGGAAAATAGTCCCTAAGTTGATGATGTTGTGATGTGATTAGAGTCAGAGTTAGGGGCTTCTACTGGTAGTTATCCCAAAGTAGTTTAAAGCAGTTTTAGGCCCAAGATATCCAACTGCATTGTCTGAAGCTGTACTTTGAACACACCCTCAAACGTGAGTACATAATTTGAAATTATACTTCAGCATTTCCTTGACACATTCTACTTTGTGCCTTTGTCTTTTTTGCATATTCCTTTTGAGTTCATAGTTGCTCTATTTCAATTTCATCTTTATAAACTAATAAGAACATTGTTTAACTATCACTTGTTGTTTGCACACACCCAGTGTCTGTATCAAGGTACTTTGTCTATTTTAAACAATAGGGTAGTACTCACTCTCTGAGGAGAAAAGTTCCACAGTATAACCCTATGCCCATCTTAGAGGGAGTAGAATTTAAAGCATTTTGAGACAAACAGTGATATTAGTAGTGAAAGCCTCGGAAGATGGCAGAGGAGAAGCTGGTGGCTAAACAAGCTCTTGCATAGAAAGCAGTTTTAGAGTTCAAGTGAACAGTCCTAAGCCAGAGAATCACACCATATGTGCCATCACAGGACAGAGAGTTAGGCCAGAGAAGGAAAATCCAGGCAAGGAGAGAAATCTGAGCTCTTGCCACTGCTGCGGTGGCCGAACCCACCATACTTGAATCACAGAGAGTGCGAGACCAAGGAACCAGCACTGCGGGCAAGCGGATTCTACTCAAAACCAGCAAGAACCAACAAGGAGCGGACATCTTCATCCTGCAGTTCTCATACCAGAAACAACTCAGGAACCAAGACTCGGCATGAGTAGAAGCCTGACATCCTCACTCCTTCTCAGGGAGCAGAGGAGTTAAGGCCACCCCTCCCCACCCAGTACCGGAGATCTCCATCTTGGATACCGACAAAGCTCAACGGAGCTGCTAGCTCCAACTCAGGCCTTTGAATAAAATTAGAGTCATTTAGCAGGTCACAAGAACTTAAGCCGACCTGCCAGACTCAGCTACACCCAGGGAAAAGACACCCAGCTCGGGCACCAGCCCCAGGAGTGGCTTTCTTCAACAGGTAATCAGAGCCATAGGCTGCCCCTCCCTTTAGCAGCCTCGACAATCAATTGAAATTCAGTAAACAGAAACCCTGAGAATGGCTCCAGGCTGGGCTCTGTGAGTTTCTCACAAACTAGCCCCCAGGAAAAGATACTGTTTGCTGAAAGGCCTCAACACTACCCAGAATCTAGCCTGAACACAGCATCTCCAAATTTGAGGGAAAAGCCATCTCCCTCTTTTGTGATATTCAAAGCAGATCCTACTCCCATTGAACTAGCCTAGGAGGAGGAACGCAAAATTCTGGGTAAAGCAGAGTATTTTTCTCCCTGTTCAAACAAACTGACTTAAGAAATCAACCAAGCCACAGGACCACAAGCAGAACAGAGACTCCAACAAAAGGCTGGTTACAGACAAAAGGGAGATACAGATTTTTCCCACCCCTCCCAAAAAAATGAAAGAATTTTTTGTCTTTTTTTTTTTTTTTGCTACTTTTCATAATTTTTTTTCTTTTCTAAAACTTTTTTTAAATTTTTAACATTTTTGGAAAAAATTGTTTCTAGTAACTTTTTTTTCCTCTTATAATTTTTATTTTAGGGATCCATGTGTGTGTGCGTTTTTCTTTCTTTTTTTTTAAAATTTCTTTTTGATTTTTGTGTAGCTCTACTGAACTTCTGATCTTTTTATCTTCCTTTCTTATGCTTTTCACCTTTTCTTCTCTTTCGTTCTTCTTTATGTGATTTAATTGTCCTGCACATCCTCAGATAAACCAGAAGTTGACAATATACTCTACCCCAATTGTGTATGCACACTTACTCCACAAATTTATTACTCAATTCAAAATCTTTAAGACTTAAATTCCTTAATAGCAGTACTACCTCTTTATACCTATATAATATTTTAAGTATTTTTATTTTTAACCTTTTCACATCTCCTTTATATCCCTCCCATAGTCTCATTATATTCATGTTCTCTGAATAGTTTGTTTTTGTTCTGCATAATATTATTAATTATTATTTTCTATTTTTTCTGGTCTCGTTTCTTTTCCCTTTCTCTTCTTTTTTTCTCTCTCTCTACTTCCATCCTATCCAACCTATTTCCTGCTTTGAGATTAGGACTTAGTTAAGATAACTCTCCCTGTGCCTTCCCAGATCACTTTTTTCATATTTTTTTACCCACATCTCTCCCTAACGCTAATAATTTCTGGTTTTCCAAATTCTAATTTGGGTTCTTAGCCCATTAATATATAGTTGTTTGATGTTGAATAGATTTATCTGTTGAACTAGATTGTATCTGCAGACTATTGACTGTGCAAATTCAGACTTTGGTTGATGCTTGCCTTAAAATAGCAATCTAGCACAAAACTGGTGTTATTTTCATCCCAAATGGGCAGAGTAAGCCGGAAAAACACAAGCAAAATGGCAAGTCCGGGTATCTCAATTCCCACTCATGATAATCAGGAGACAAAACAGATAATGAATAATCCAGAGGAGAGTTCCAAAATAGCTCCACAAACATTGCTGGCAAACTTGATAAATGAAAAGATTGAAAACACACAAAGGACTCTGTGTGAGCGTGATAGGGAGAGAGAGGAGGCAAAGAAAAGGTCAATGCAGGAAACGATTGAAAACCTACAAGGGACTCTGTATGAGCATGATAGGGAGAGAGAGGAGGCAATATAAAGGTTTATTCAGGAATATCATGAGCATGAGGACGCTACTCAAAAACTGATAAATGAATTGCGTGAGCAGCTTGAGAATATGCAAAGAGAAAGGCAGGAATGGCGTGAACAGGTTGAGAACACTCAAAGAGAACTACAGGAATGGCAAGAAAAGGAGTGGGAGGAAGTTAAGCAAAGAGTAATATAGGAATTGAGAGAGCAGGATGAGAATACACAAAGATCACTAAAGGCATTCATGGGATCCATTAACAAAGAGCTGAAGGAATTCAGGGAGACAACAAAGGAAATGCTGAATGGAAACCAACAGAAGGAACGGGAGTCCAAGGAAACCATAACCAATCAATTAAATGATTTCAGAATAAACACTGAACACCAAATTAAGGAAGTAAAGAAATTCATACCAGATCTAAAACAAAGCTTCAACAAAGAATTTGACCAATCAAAGGTGACCAATTACAAGGAAAAGAAATAAAAAACAAAGTAGAAAGCCTTGACAGCAGGTTAGGCTGTGTAGAAGATCGAATTTCGGGGATTGAAGTCAGCCTAGATAATATAGAGAAAGAACATACAAAAATCCAAGACAAGTACAGGAAATATGACAGAACTATCCAAAACTTGAAATACACCATCAAAAGGCCTAATCTAAGGACAATGGGTGTAGAGGAGCATATAGAAATAGAAGTTAATGGTCTAGGAAATTTGTTTAACAGGATCCTAGCAGAGAACTTTCCAAACATACAAAAAGACAGGCCTATTCAAATACATGAGGCTTTTAGAACTCCAAATAGACCAGACCAGAATAGGACATCCCATCTTCACATTATAATCCACACAGGATCAACTCAGACCAAGGAAAAGATCCTTAAATCTGTCAAGGAGAAAAGATTAACCACCTATAAAGGGAAACCAATTAGAATCACCTCAAATTTCTTAGCAGAGAAAATCAAATCAAGAAGAGCCTGGAATGATGTATGCCATGCCTTAAAAACAAACAACTATCAACCAAGAATACTGTACCCAGCTAAATTCTCCTTCATAACTGAAGGCCAAATAAAAATCTTCCATAGCAAAGAAAAATTGAAACAACACATGACCACCAAACCAGTCCTACAAAAGATTCTTAAAGATGTCCTACACATAGAAAACCAACAAGACCACAATAAAGACCAAGAAACTGCACCCAAATTGAGAATCCAACAACCATATGAAGAACCCATATTTCGCAGCCCCCAAGAAGGTGGATAACATGGCAGGAGCTCCGGTATAACTCTCAGTCCCATGTCTTAACATTAAGGATTTAACTCTCCAATTAAGCGACATAGACTGTCTAGTTGGATTAAAAAACAAGATCCTTCTGTCTGCTGCCTTCAGGAGTCACATCTTGCCCATAAAAACAAACACATTTTCAATGTAAAAGGCTGGAGCAAAATCTATCAAGCAAACGGCCCCCATAAACAGGCGGGAGTGCCTATCCTAATATCAGCTAAAATAGACTTCAAATTAAAATTTTTGAAAAGAGATAAAAATGGTCGCTACAAACTAATTAAGGGATCTCTCCTTCAGGAGGATATTACCATTCCAAATATCTATTCGCCAAACAATGGAGGACCCAAATTTATCCAAGAAACACTACTTTCCCTCAAATCCCACATAGATCCAAAGATATTAATAGTTGGAGATTTTAACAGACCACTCTCCCCACTAGAGAGATCAACTCGGCAAAAACTCAACAGAGAAACCGCAGATCTAAACAGCTGCATAGATCAACTAGATTTAACAGACATCTACCGAATATTTTATCCAGCAGCAACAGAATACATGTTTTTCTCAGCAGCACATGGAACATTTTCTAAAATAGACCACATTTTGGACCACAAAGCAAACTTGTCCAGATTCAGAAACACTGAAGTTATCCCGTGCATTCTCTCTGACAACAAGGGAATAAAATTAGAACTCAACACCAAAAGCCACCAAAGAAAGTCTAGTAATACATGGAGGGTGAACAAACACTGCTGAATCACGAGTGGGTCATGGAAGAGATTGGAAAGGAAATTCAAATGTTCAATGCTATTCAACAAAAGTGAGCACACAAATTTCCAGCTCCTCTGGGACACAGCTAAGGCAGTACTCAGAGGCAAGTTTATAGCACTGAACTCCTACATCAACAAATTGGGGAGATCTGAAACCAAAAATTTAATGACACCTCTAAACCCCCTTGCAAAAGAGCAGCAAGATAAATGCCAATCCAGTAGATGGAATGAAATATTTAAAATTAAATCAGATTAAAAGAATTAGAATCCAAAAAATACTGTAGAAAGAATCAACAAAACAAAGAGTTGGTTCTTCGAAAAAATTAACAAAATTGACAGACACTTAGCAAATCTTATCAGAAAAAGAAGAGAACACACCCAAATAAATAAATTCAGAGATGAGGGTTAAACCATTTTTACAGGCCCATATCAAGCATTGAAATAGAAACAACAATAAGAGGCCTCCCAGCTAAGTAAAGTCCAGGACCAGATGGTTTTTCAGCGGAATTCTACAAGGCCTTCAAAGCAGAGCTCACACCAGTAATCCTCCATGTCTTCAATGAAAATGAAGCCATCATAACCCTCACCCCAAACCAGTCAGGGACTCATCAAAGAAAGAGAACTATAGACTCATTTCTTTGATGAATATTGATGCAAATCTTCTCAATAAAATTATGGCTAATCGACTTCAACAATTCATCAAAAAATACACACCACTATCAAACATGATTCATTTCAGGGATGCAAAGCTGGTCCAATATAGGCAAATCAATTAATATTATTCATCACATCAATAGGAGCAAGAATAAGTACTACATGGTTATCTCAATAGATGCACAAATACTTTCGACAAGATCCAACACCCCTTTATGATGAAGGTTTTGGAAAAATTAGGAATCCATGAAACATTCATCAATACAATAAAGACTGTATATGACAAACCGACACCCAGCATTATACTTAATGGTGCAAAACTAAAGCCATTTCCTCTTAAATCAGGAACAAGACAAGGATGTCCACTCTCTCCACCTCTCTTCAACATAGTATTAGAATGTCTAGCTACAGCAATAAGACAAGATGGAAACACAAAAGGGATCCAAATAGGGAAAGAAGAAATAAAACTCTCCCTCTTTGCAGATGACATGATCTTGTATGTAAAGAATCCCATAGACTCCACTCCCAAATTACTCAAACTGATTCAAAACTTTGGCAAAGTAGCACGGTATAAAATTAACCCTCAAAAATCAATGGCTTTTCTGTATGCCATCAATGAGAAAAGTGGGGCTGAAATTAGGAAAGCAACTCCATTTGTAATAGCCTCCCAAAAAATAAAATACTTAGGAATTAACTTAACCAAAGAAGTGAAGGACCGCTATGATGAAAACTTTAAAAATTTCGAAAAGGAAATCAAAACAGAACTTAGAAAATGGCAAAAACTCCCATGCTCCTGGATTGGAAAGATTAACATCGTGAAACTGGCAATACTTCCCAAGGCTATCTACAAATTCAATGCGATACCTATCAAAATTCCAACCTCATTTTTCAAGGAAATAGAAGAGTGAATCCAAAAAGTCATATGGAACAATAAAAGACCCCGAATAGCCAAAACGATCCTCAATGGAAAGAACACTGCTGGAGAAATAGCAATACCAAATTTCAAACTCTACTATAAAGCCATAGTAATCAAAACAGCTTGGTATTGGCATAAGAACAGACCTCAGGACCAATGGAATAGAATTGAAAATCCCGAAATGAACCTACAGACCTATAGCCATCTAATCTTTGATAAGGGTGCTAAAAAAATAGAATGGAAGAAAGACAGCCTCTTCAGTAAAATTGCAAAATTAAGCAAAATTGCTTAACTACTCGTAGAAAACTAAAGCTAGATCCTTATATATCACCTTGCACCAGAATCAAGTCCAAATTGATCAAAGACCTCAGAGTCATGAAGACACTCTGAAAACATTACAGGTTGGAATAGGAGAAACCCTAGGTCTCCTTGGCCCAGGCCGAAATTTTCTGAATAGAGACCCGGGAAACACAACAAATCACAGGAAGGTTGGGCTTATGGGATTGCATGAAGTTGCAGAGTTTCTGCATGGCAAAGGACATAGCTAGCAAGATCAATAGAAAGCCAACGGATTGGGAGAATATCTTCACTAGCCATACAACAGACAAGGGTCTCATATCTAAAATATACTGGGAACTCAAAAAATTAAATCCCCCAACAACAAATCCTCAAAGAAAAAATTGCCCATTAAATAAGGGGGCTAAAGACTTAAAGAGAAAATTCTTTGAAGAAGAAAGAAGGATGGCCAATAGACTCATGAAGAAATGCTCAACCTCCCTAGCCATAAAAGAAATGCAAATCAAAACAACATTGAGATACCACCTCACTCCAGTTAGAATGCCAAAAATCAAGAACTCTAATAACAATTGATGCTGGAGTGGATGTGGACAGAAGGGAATATTACTTCATTGTTGGTGGGAGTGTAAACTTGTTCAACCACTTTGGAAAGTAGTATGGATGTTCCTCAAAAGACTCCACATAGAGTTCCCCTATGACCAAGCAGTCCCACTTTTGGGCATTTACCCAAATGTTTACAAACAAGACCACACTAAAGCTACCAGCACAACTATGTTTATTGCAGCATTATTTACCATAGCTAAGATCTGGAACCAACCCAGATGCCCCGCAGTACATGAATGGATCAAGAAAATGTGGTATATATACACAATGGAATTCTATGCCTCCATCAGAAAGAATGGCATTGCCCCATTAGTTAGGAAATGGAAAGACTTGGAAAAAATTATATTAAGTGAAGTAAGCCAAGCGCAAAGAAAGATAGGTCCCATGATTTCCCTTATTTGCAATATCTAGTATATGTATGAGTCAAGCAGAAAAGGTCAGGTAAGGTGATGTTAGGAAAATGAAATTTAAGATATGTATTTAAAATGTTTTTTTCTTTCATGCATTTCTTTCTAAGGCAATGATAAAATTATTTCTTTGTTGCTTTGTAATTCCCTCACCCACAGTATAACCCCTGCTTTCACTGTATTTGATATAGGTATAATTGGTGGAGGGGAAGGAGAAAAACAAGTCGTTTAATTAAGAATACAGGTGGACCTGTTGTAACAATGAGAAGTACAAGCTGTCATGTCAAAAATGAACTTTACAACTTGGGTGGGGGGAGGACTGGGTGAAGGGGAAGGGAGGATGGAAAGGGATGTGAAGGGTAAACAAAGGAGAAGGCTACAATGCTTGATAAGTACAGTACTCACTATCTTGCCCATGTAATTGTAACCCCTCTGTACAGTATTTTCACAATAAAAAAAATGAGTATACATTAGAGAGACTGCAAAAATAACATTAGGGTTTTTACTGTCTCTACCTATTAATGTAATTTTATTTCTTGGTATTGAAACTCTCCTCTTGTTAATATTGTATATAATCCAATTCAGTTTATAACTGTATTCAATGTGGGAACTCTAGCTTCAAAGAATTCTAAAGTTTTTTTCCTTTTCAATAACCTTATCATTGTCAGGCTACATTGTGGTCATCATCATCATCTTTATCACAATTATTATTAGCATCATAAGTGCTAATTAGTGAAAGTCTTATATGTCCCTATGATTTTGCTATTATTTTCTTTTGATTAGTATTTTTAATGTTAAAACTGTGCATGCGTCCATATTAAAATTTTGAACAAATAAAGAAACAAGAAAACTAAACCATATCAAGTGGCTTGACTATGAGTTTATAATAAATTATGGAATAGATTTTTGAAGCATTGGTAATTCTTAACCAGTATGAATTAACTTCCTCTCTCCCCCTCATTACACACAAATATTTAAGAGTTTGGACCGAACTTTTTCAAGTAATACACTGTAAATATTATTACAATGTCATAAGTAGATATAAAATTCCGTTGAAAGTAAAAGCTCTACTTTCTATTGAAATATTAGTCATTTTATTCTAGGAAACTTTTACAAAAATAGACTGTATATATTTGAAATATAAAAGTTCAAAAATAGTAGCAAAAATTTTTATAGAGAGTCTGTCTTCAGAAATATTTGTATATATACATATTAATGTTATGGGTAGAATGACATATATTTTTAGAGATTGTCATCAGAAATATATACATATATCTAAATTTATGTGTCGAATGATGTACACTATAGCGAAACAAAAATCTTAAAATATAATTAAAATAAAAAAAATACATCACACCAAGTGCAAATGACTCACTGTTATAATTCAACCTATTCTGGGTAATGAGATCTTAGAAATGTGTTTGAAAGTGGCCAAGACAGAAAAGTTCTTGTTAGATTCTTATCTATAATTAACCACTAAAAACATGAATTAGCTCTGTGCCTCAAGTTGGAGATTGCTGTCCTTGAGCATAAAAAGTCTTAAGGATAATGTCCAGGCCTTTCAAACAACAACAACAACAACAATAACAACAACAACAACAAAATGTATCACATTAATTTCACAAAAGCATCTTTTAACTGCTGTGAACATTTCTTAGAAACATGAGTACATGCCCCTGGAAAATGTTAAATAAAACGTATAGAATATTTACGTCTATGTTAAAGACATGACTATTTAGATTGTTTAAGATATTTAGGAAATGATAAGGAATTAAGAATAATGATGGGTAGGTAATATATTGGGAGTGGTTTGTCATTCTATTTTATGATAGGAATAGAATGATATTTATAATGGTTATATAAAATTACTCTTGTTTATATTTGAATTATAATAAATGATAAACATTTTTAAATGTTTCCAATGGAAAGGAATATCAATTCTTATGTAATTTCAAAGCAACTGAGAAAATTATTCCAAGGCTGGTTTGCTCAAAGACTGTATTTCTTTTCTTGTTCTAGTTTTCATATATTCATAGAAATTAAAATTCCCAAAATTCAATGGATTTTGGCATTGAGGAACATCTTCATAGATACTAATATTGGAATCCCTTAAGTGGAATAGTTTATTTCATTTGTTACTTTCACAAATAAATCAAGATGATAGTGTATTTTGTTTCTTTTCACTGCTATTGGCTCTTATCTTGAGAATACTTTTTTCCTAGCAAAGTAGAGAAAAACAATTGGATTGACCAAGTAACATATGGCTTTCATAAGATGCAGATGCATAGATTTGTGTCTTCTGTCATTTGCCAAAAGTTTCTTCCAGAAAAGGTTATCAATTATTTATAAGTGTTGCTTAATTCCTAGGTATTCCAGTTATCACATACACTTTTTGACTGAGTTATCTCTGAATAAACTCAAAATAAACACAAAAAATACTCAAAATGAACGGAAATCATATTATTGTTTTAAATGTTGCAGTTTACAAAGTTTTTAAGCAAACACAGAAAATATCTTTTTAGGTATTCTGCATTTTGTGTGAAGTATATTAACAAAAGTTTTTTTTTGCTGACATGTAATTCACTTGAAATATATAATCTCCTTTTATTGTATGAATTTTAGTGCTTTGGAAGTGAATTGTACAATCACAGGTTTTCCAAGCCTAATTTTCACAAATTTGCTATTCTTCAAATAGAAATGCTCCAAATTTTAGAACAGAAATTAAAGTAGATATAAAATTCATTTACAGGAATTTGTTAGGCATACATCCTATATAGTGAGCCTTTTCAAAATTTGTTTTTTGGGATTAATTCCAGGGTCTCACACAAAGTATTCAAGTGCATTCTCAATGAACCACATTCCCTGTCCAAATAAGTTTTTTACTTCTCTTTAATACATACATAGACGTGTAATGGATAGAACCCATTCAATTCTCTTTGACCTTTTGAAAACTTGCTTGCTTTAATGATTGAAGTATTTTACAAATTCATTTGCTATGTGGAGTATATCAATTTCTCCACAAGTGTATTACTATATTTGTGTCATCTTTTTATAGTATGGTCCTACTAGTGAGCTTTCTCTTTATTTATTCTTGGATACTAAAGAGGAACTTATTTCATATGCTCCTACTATTTACATATGTTCTTTAAAGAAATATCCTATTTGGGGTAAAGTTATATGGAATTAGGAGATATAAAAATACTTGGACTCAGAATCATTGTAGCATTAACATTGTAGCATTAACAAATATGTGTCCTCTATCTGTTAGATATGTTTCACTTCTGTTATATTGTCCTTTGAATTGTGAAAGATTATAAGTTGATATTATCCAGTTCATTCTTGTTTTTCTTTACACACTAATGTTTTCCATGTCATATTTTAGAAACTTTTACTGATCCTATGCCATGAATTTTTATGTTTAGGTTTTATATGTTTTTATATCTCACATTTAGTTTGCTAATCATTTTTATTTAAAATTTTTAAATTTTTGTATAAGGATTGAGGTAGTAGTATAAGAATTTTTTTTAAATCTAGGGAGTCAATAGTGCCACTACACCCATTTAAAATTCTATTTTTATTTCATAAAGTCATGGCATCCTTTTCAAAATCTATTGACCATAAATCAGTGATTTTTATTGTGAAAATACCATATAGAGGGGTTAAAATTACACAACAGTATTAACCAAAGCATACTATTTGCCGAGGAGAATTTAAAAGGTGTAATTTCTTATAAAATTGAACTTTTAATCCAACAAAATGAATACCAGGAATCTATCACTTGGAAGATGTAAGGGGAAGTCAAAGGGAAGGAATAAAGAGAGTTATGGAGGAAGAGAGTGAAGACATAATATTCAATGCAGATAGTATGAAACTAGAAAACATGAAAGTGGGGTGAGGTTTGGATGAGTATGAGAAGGTTATGTGAAGATCCATTGTACTTATAAACTGATTTGTGGAATGGAAATTCTTTTGAACAACTATTTAATGAAAATATAATTGAAAACAATGGAGACATCTGATCTTTAACTGCATTCTCTTAAACCATGAATCAATATAATAGTTTCCTCCTCAGAAATTTTCTTTGCAGGCATTTTCCTCATAATGTCAAAAAACTGACCAATGCAATGAATATCAATATATCACATTGCAAATTGTAAATAGACACAATATAAAAATCACAGTAAAAATGTTAAAATTCATCACATGATAAAATAACAGGTAGAAAGTATCAAATGCTGAATGATAGTTTTTCCAAGTACTTTACCTATGGTATCTAACTTAATCCTCACAATAATCCCATAAAGTGGAACTACTTCCATTTTTAATTCTCAGATGATGTTATTGAAATCTTCAGAATTGGAATTACTAGTACAGCGTTGCACACATGGTAAGTGTTAGCCTGAGGCCCATCTCCCACTCTATCAAATAACCTCATTTTATTTTATGACTAAAATACCAGCACTTAGTCTACTAATTCTAGGAAAATTTCCCAGAATTATTGTGTACACTCTAATAATATTTGACTTTATCTTTGTTAGAAAATAGGTAGCTGTAATATGAAAACTCCAAGCTCATAATCAATTTAAACATCCCTGGTGAAAGGAACTGCTAAAGTATAACATTCTTGATTTATAGCTCAAAATAGTAGAAATCATATTCTGTCCCTTCACTAAACACTGCACTGCCTGGGGACCCCATCTCTGTTTAACACCCTCATACCGAAAGAGTGTCCTGCCCAATTCTCGATGGAAACAGATTGCAGGAGTTATGGACCAATAATTTCCACATTGTAGCTCACCTAGGTTGTTTACCATTATAAATATTTTGATTGCTTTTTATACACAACATTCTGAGGAAAATGTACTACATTAAAATGTTATTAAGGGCTGGGAAGGTGGCTCATTGGTAGAATGCTTGCCTTGCATACATGAGGCCCTGGGTTCGATTCCTCAGCAACACATAAACAGAAAAGCTGGAAGTGGAGTTTAGGCCTCACAACCAAAAAATAAAATAAAATAAAATGTTATTAAAGCAAGACTGATATAAAAATCATCTTTGACCCCAGATAAATATTTTACCTTTCATATACCCCAAAAATGCAGTCTGAACTATCATTAATGTCAGGAACAAGAGGTTAAAAATCATAGACCTAAGACCTAAGTATGAATTAAAGACTCTCAACCTTGTCAATACAATTGGTTTAAAAAGTCATCAATACTACTGCATTTTTAAAATTTTCTTATGAAATGAAGATTCAATTATAAACTATTAACACTTGAAAATAACTCATTTTCTTGGGAGTAGGACACAAAGCACAAGATTAATCCGAATCATTTTAAAGGACCTTTATTTATACTACAAATTCACTCCCATAACTACAATGATATGAAAAATAAATGAAGTACAGAAACACAAAGGAAATAATTTAACTGCATCATCTACATTCAAAGGACTCTGTTAATAGAAAACAAAGTTAAACTAATAATTAGCTTACCAAATTCACTTACATTCTTTTATTCTATTTCATTTAGTTTTATAAAAACTGGATTTTTATAAGATTATGCATAAAAAGCCAATATACCCACTTACATTTTCAGATCTTTATATTTATTTCGGAAATGTCTTTAGCTCTATAGTCAATGAAATGAAATAATACTAAAATATTCAAAAATATTCAATTTCCGAAATTGCAAGACTCGCTCTGGGATGTTATTTATATTGGAAAAGATATTCAAAAAGCCTTATTTGTTAAGTTGCGATAGTTACTCCCACAAAAGAGCCATTTGCCCTTTGCATGTACAAAACAACTTCAGATACATCCACTATCTGGAGATGACTCATGCTTTTTGTTCGTTTGTTTTTGAAAGAAATATCTAACAAGCATATCAACAATACCGATTTTCAGTCACTATGATGGGATATTCAAACTTGATAAATATTGGGTTGATTACCTGTTAGTGTGAATAGATATGATCTTACAAAGATAGTTATTTTCAACAGAAAGCCAGAAAGATTTTATCTACTTTGTGTTTCATGGGTATAACCAGAGAGCAATACCTATTTGGTCCAGTTGGACAAACTCACTCTATGAACATATGTTAAAAGTATAACAAAATTAAGAAGTCAAATACATATTTTGTACCGACAGTCATCATACAGCACTAATTTACTACCTAAATATGTCTGATTCTTCTCACCTAACATATAATAAGAGCTGAAAGCAGTCTCTTTTATCTAACTTAATATGGTAAATCCTTTGATTCTGATGATATTATTTGACAAATAAAATGTACAAAAGAGTGGTCCAACTGAAATGACATGACAGAATACTGATAAAGAAAAACATTGCAACAAAGTTAACTCTTTTCAGCCTCACCCTGTCCACATTGGCAAGCAACATTGCAACAGCACATGCACACATAAACACATACACACATATGCACACATGTACATACCCCTATACATACATGCTAAATTCAGGATTTATTGTACAAAAAAAGTTCAAATAAAAAATTTATGATTGCTACAAATAATAATTTGCCTTACTACAAAAAATACACAATCCAGTCACCACAGATGTTACATTTTACATGCCTATCCACATGTGACCACTTAATTTATATTTAATTACTTAATTAACGAATTAATTCAATTATTTGTTTGGTGCTAATACTAAGGCTGGAACTCAGGGCCTGTCTCTGTCCCAGAATTTGTTATTTTTTTGTTTTAGTTTTCTCATAGATATCATTTTAATGCTTGTACCACAGCTCCAGTTCTAGCATTTGTTGGTTTCTTTCAAAGCAGAATCTAATGGACTTTTTTTTTTGGTCTGGTTTCAAACCACAATCCTCAGACTTCATCTTTCTGATTAGCTAGGATTAATGACATGAGCCACCAGTGTGGCTTCTGCTTTTTTCACTATAGTTATCTAATGCACATACATAGATAGTAATTTAAAAATGAGAGTATAGAAGCAAGATGTACATGATGATTTTGTCCTGTCAGAAATTCAAGTTAGTAATGTAAATTTCTTCTTAAGAACATACTCAAAAATACCCATGATATCGTATAAGAGACCTCACAATTGGACAAATGAGCTTTAAGATCTTTCTAATAGATCCATTATTTATTGGTACCCAACATTAGAAAAAAAATGTATAATGTAGTACTAAAATAGAAGTCCTTTACATGAATGACTAGTTACATTCCATGTTTTTTTAAAGGCACTTGTTTTCATCTAAAAAAAATAGGCCTGTCTATTTTCTTCATGTGGTTTCAATGATTTAAGGTGCTTAATGAGAAATAAAAATGCATTAGTAGTTGTTTGCTATCAATTAAATCTCACTTTGTCTTTTTGGAGAATATAATGATCAAAGCAATAGTTGAGAATCAGCAAGCAATTGTTCAGATTCATGCTTCCAGTGCAAGTGGATCAACAGTAAGTAATGCTCAATACCATTTTCCACAAAGTTTTGTCACAGATACAATCGGCCTGCCTTCTCTAGCTGCTTTCCTAGCCTGGACCTTTTCTTTCATTGTGCAGGAAAAGTGTGATTCAACTGATTTCAGTCAGATCTGTTCCTAGAATTATCAAGGATTTAGATTCTTGTCTGCAATAAGATTAAACCTACATCTCTTCATGTAGGCTGTAAAAAATGTATTTACCAAATTCAAGTAAATATATAAATTCTGTTTCCATCTTTTTCAAAACATAAAATTCTGTTTGCTCTATAAATTGATCAGAGGCATGCATTTGTGGCTATCTAGGTCATTGCACATCTGTCTCTCTTCCTCTCTCTTTAATGTTTCTCATAGATAATAGGATTGCTCTATAATGATTGTAATTTATTTTGCTTTTATATTTTTGGTTGCATCATTTTACTTTCTGCTCTGTCATTTCCCAAATGATTTATATAGAAGGCATTATTTCATCTTTTCTCATTCATAGAATAATCTGCACATGAAGACACTACTGGTCCTTATTTTCAGTCTGTATCTTTGAATACGGAGGAAAATCTTTCCTCTGCTATCCATCAATTCCCTCCTCTCCAGTTAGAATAATTTCGAGTAGTAAAAATGTAAAAAGGAAAAATAAATCATGGTGAAAAAACAGATGCAGAAAAGTCACAGGATTTTTCTGAACAGTTCAACTAATGTGAACTATTAGGGAAATACATGGACGCCTCATTCCCACTGTCACTCAAAATCTCTAGTTAGGCAATTCTAAGGAATATGAGAAACTTGATGAAAAAGTGAGGAATGGTATCAATTGCAAAAAAAATATAGTAGGATCCATGCAAACTTCTTCTTTGGGCTGCTGAAAAGGATCAGGTTATTACATTGTGGAGACTACTTTCCAAAAAGGCCACTCATGTGAATACTAGGGATGACGATGAGTATACCCATATTCATCAGGAAGCCTACAGTGGACACATAGACACTGTCCATTAGTTGTTGGCTCAAGAGGCAGATATTCATGCAATAACTGTAGATGGTTGGACAACCCTGGGCAGTGCTTATATGTGGAATAATACTAGAGTGGCTTTTTTCTTACTTCATCATGATGCAGATACCAATGGCCCCCTTGCATCTTGCTGCTGGGAATAGAGATAGCAAAGACATGTTGGATCTGCTTCTGTTGAACCATTATGTCAAATCAGGTCTGAAAAACAACTTGGAAGAAACTGTATTTGATATTGCCAAAAGGATAAGTATGTATCACTATCTCTTTGAAGTTTTGCAAGGCTGCAAAAATTGCTCTCCTAAGTCATAATGGTTCGGTTAAGTTTATTAAATTTCAAAAATGCCATTGCATTCTTTATTTCCATATAAAATATTTTCACAATCCAAATAACAACAATAGCTTATTGTAACAATTAATGGATTCCATGGAAGTCTTCCAAGTGAATTGCCTGACTTTGATGTCAAAATGTATTCAAGAGTTAGTTGTATACATCTATAATGATTCTGGAGAGTTTTGCTATTTTTATTGTAATTAAGTGGTTACATAATTTCCCTAATTTCACAGTATTGTGGAATAGTGATGCTCAGTTAAAGTCACAAACACATTCTAACATTTCTGGAGCAAATTGTCTATCACAGTCTATAACATTTATGAGTTCTATGAGCTTTGCGATACAGTTATTCCTTCCAAATTGGTTGGTATGTACATTTTTTTGTTTTGTATAACATCAGCTGTTCCTGTTTTCCCACGGGTTTCCTCCCTCCCATCCCTGCCATTAACTTGCTTAGTTCATTTTGGTCAATGTCCAGTGCAGCTGATGGATTTTTCCCTGATTCCCTCTAGTTCTATGTCATCTTCCTGGTTCCCCTCCATTGTACACATATACAACATACATGTGATCAGCAGCATGGGGTTATTTAGTAGAGATTCGATCAGATTGTTTCTTAAGTCCTGTTAAGTTTATCGTATTACCTAACATTTTGGTTTTAACATCCACTTATCAGGGAGACCATGTACTGTTTGTCTCTTTGCTCTTGGCCTACCTTGCTCAACATGATCACCTTCTAGCTCCATCCATTTCCCTGCAAATGCCATTATTTTGTCATTTCTAATGGCCGCATAGTATTCCATTGTGTACAGATACCACAATTTTGGGATCCATTCATCTGTGGTGGGACATCTGGGTCGTTTCCATATCCTGCTTATTACGAAAAGTATGGCAATAAACATGGAGGTGCATGTGTCCTTGTATACTGGTTACTGTTGTTCAGGATGGATGCCTAGAAGTGCTATGCCTGGGTCATAAGGGAGGTCAATATTTAGTTTTCTTAGGACCCTCCAGACTGTTTTCCAAAGTGGTTGTATGAGTGTACATTCCCAACAGCAGTGTAGTAGGGTTCCTTTTTCTCCGCATACCCACCAGAATTTGTCATTGGCTGGCTTGAGGATGTCGGACATCCTGACTGGGGTAAGGTGGTATCTCATGGTTGTCTTTATTTACATTTCCTTCAAAACCAGGGATGGTGAACATTTCCTAATGTGTTTCTTTGCCATTTTTATCTCTTCTTCTGAGAAGTCTCTCTTTAGTTCCCTTGTCCATTTAGTAATTGGTTTGTTAGCTTTGGGAGGGATTAGTTTCTTGAGTTACCTGTATATACTGGATGTTAACCCCTTGTTGGATATATTGCTGGTAAATATTTTTTCCCAATTAATTGGTTGTCTTTCTAGCTTGGTTGCGATAGTTTTAGCTTTGCAGAAGCTTTTTATTTTAAGGCAGTCCCATGTTGTGTCTCACTCCAATTTGTTGTGACCCTGGGACGCTGTTCATGAAATTCTTTCCTGGGCCTATAAGTTCAAGTGTCTCTCCTACTCTGCCTGGAGAGGTTTCAGAGTTTCAGGTTTAATACTAAGGTCTTTAATCCATTTTGAGCTGATGTTGGTGTATGGTGATATGCTGGGTCCACTTTTATTCTTCTGCATATGGCCACCCAGTTTTCCCAGCACTAGTGGTTGAAGAGGCTGTGTTTCTTCCATGGTCTGTCTTTGGTTCCTTTGTCAAATATCAGCTGACTGTAGGCATGTGGATTTATTTCTGGATCTTCTATTCTATTCTATTGGTCTTCGGGTCTGTGTTTGTGCCAGTACCATGCTGTCTTTGTTATTATGGCTCTATAGTAGAGTTTGAAGTGCGACATGGATATAACTCCCATGTTGTCTTTATTTGCTAGAATAGTTTTGGATATTCTAGGTTTTTGTGGTTCCATTTGAATTTTTGGACTGTTTTCTGTCAGAGAAATACATCATTGGGATTTTAATAGGAATTGCACTGAATTTGTATATTAATTTGGGCAGAATTGCCATTTTCACTATGTCTGCCTATACAAGAGCATGGGAGGTCTTTCCATTTCCTAGTATCTTCTGTAATTTTTTTCTTTAACTTTTTATAGTTTTCATTAAATAGTTCTTTTACATCTTTGGTTAGGTTAATTTCTGAATATTTTATTTTGGGGGATGTTATTGTGAATGAGCTTGCTTTCCTTTATTTCCCTCTCTGCTTGTACATTGTCAGTATACAGGAATGCAACTGATTTTTGTGGGTTTATTTTGTATCCTGCTACTTTGCCGAAGTGATTTATGATTTCTAAGAGTTTGGGGATGGAATTTTTGGAATTGTGAAGGTATAGTATGATGTCATCTGCAAAAAGGGATAGTTTAATTTCTTTTTTCCATAAACAGATCTTTTAATGCCTTTTTCTTGCCTTATTGACCTGGCTAAGAGTTCCAGGGCTATATTGAACAGGAGTAGAGACAGTGGGCATCCTTGCCCCGTTCCTGATTTTAAGAGAATTGGTTGTAGCTTTTCCCCATTAAGTATAGTATTAGCTATTGATCTGTCGTAAATGGCTTTTAATGTTTTAAGAAATATTCCTTCTATTCTTTTGCCTCCAGAGCTTTTAGCATGAATGAATGTTGAATTTTATCAAAAACCTTTTCTGCATTTGTGGAGATAATCATGTGATTCTTGACCTTGGCTCTGTTGATGTGTTGGATTATATTTATTGACTTACGTATGTTAAACCATCCCTGAATCTCTGGGATGATGCCTACTTGGTTTTAGTGTATGGTTTTTTTTTATGCGTTTCTGGATTCTGTTAGCTAGAATCTTGTTAATGACCTTTGCACCTGTGTTCCTCAAGGAAATTGGCCTGTAATTCTCCTTTTTGGTTGGGTCTTTGCCTGGTTTGGGGATGAATGTGATATTGGCTTCATAGAATGTGTTTGGGATAGCTCCTTCCTTCTCTGTTTCTCTGAAGAGCTTGAAGAGTATAGGTGTTAGTTCTTCTTTAATGGTCGTATAGAATTCTGTTGCGAATCCATATGGTCCTGGGCTTTTTTTGTTGTTGGAAGACCTCTGATTGCTTCCTGTATCTCCTTGTAGGATATTGGCTTATTTAATTGATTTACTTCTTCTTTGCTCAATTTGGGAAACTTGTATTTCTCTGAAAATGCATCCATTTCTGCCAGGTTTTCTTTTTTTAGAGGATATAACTTTTCAAAGTAGTCTGTTAAAATTGTTTGGGCATCTTGGGTACGTGTTGTGATTTTTCCCGTGGCATCCCTAATCCTGTTAAAATGGATTTCCTCTCTTCTTTTGTAAATTAATCTTGCCAAATATCTATCAATTTTATTTATTTTTTCAACCAGTTTTTGTTTAGTTAATTTTGGCTATGATTCTCCAATTCTCTATTTCAATAATCTCCTCTCTTAGTTTGGTTATCTGGCCCTGTTTAGTAACTTTAGGTTCCATTTTTTCATGTTTTTCTAGCTGTTTTAATTGCAACATGAGATTATTTTCTTGGTCTGTCTCTATTTTCTTGATGTGGGCTCTGATGGCAATAAATTTGTCCATCAGGACTGCTTTTGCTGTGTCCCAAAAGGTTTTTGCGAGGTATTTTCATTTTCATTGAGTTGTAGGAATTTTTTAATTTCTTCTTTAATCACTTCCATTACCCAGGCATTGCTTTGAAGTGAGCTGTTCAATTTCCATGTATTTGAGTAATTTCTGCAGTATGTTTTGTTATTGAGAACTAACTTGATTCCACTATGGTCAGATAGGATACAGGAGATTATGTCAATCTCCTTGAATTTGCTTAAGTTTCTTGCATGGTTTATTTTGAAGAAAGTACCATGAGCTGCTGAGAAGAATGTGTACTGTGTTGTTTTAGGGTGAAATACTTGGTAAATGTCAGTTCTGCTTGAAGTATGGCCTCATTAATTCGATAGCTTCTTTGCCAATACTCTGGTTGGTAGACCTGTCCTTTGGTGAGATTGGGGTGTTAAAAGTTTCCTAGTATTATCATATTGGATCTATTTTTTTCTGTAAGTTTGAGAGTATTTGCTTAACATATTTGGGTGCACCGATGTTTGGGGAATGATAGGTAGATGATGGTAATATCCTCCTCTTGTATTGTTCCCTGTATTAATATGTAGTGTCCATCCTTGTCGTTTTGTATTGATTTTAGTTTATTTTTTTTTTACTGTTGATTGGATCTTTTTTAATTTTTTATTATAAAGATACTATACAGAGGGTTACAGTTACATGAGTAAGGTAATGAGTACACTTCCTATTGAGCATTGTTACCCCCTCTATTATTTTCCCCCTACCATCCCTTCCTTCCTTACTTCCCTGAGGTTCTTTCATTTTAATTTTGATTAAGTGATTACATAACTTCCCAAATTTCACAGTATTGTGAAATAATGATGCTCATTTAAAGTCATAAGTTCATTCTAACTTTCCTGGAGCAAATTGTCTATCACAGTTTATAACATATAACAGTGTACAGAATACAACTTACATGTGATCAGCAGTATGGGGATATTTAGTAGTGTTTCGACCAGATGAGTGGGAGTTCTTTGTTTAAGTCCTGTTAATTTTGTCGTATCACCTAACATTTTGGATTTAGCATCCACTTATCAGGGCGACCATGTACTGTTTGTCTCTTTGCTCTTGGCTTACCTTGCTCAACATGATCACCTTCTAGCTCCATCCATTTCCCTGCAAATGCCATTATTTTGTCATTTCTAATGGCTGCATAATATTCCATTGTTTGTAGATACCACAATTTTTGGATACATTCATCTGTGGTGCTGCATCTGGGTTGTTTCCATATCCTAGATATTGTGAACAGTGCTGCAATAAACATTGAGGTGCATGTGTCATTGTATATTGGTTCCTGTTGTTCAGGGTAGATGCCTAAAAGTGGTATGACTGGGTTATAAGGGAGATCAATCTTTATCTTTCTAAGGACCCTCCAGAATGCTTTCCAAAGTGGTTGTATAAGTGTACATTCCCACCAGCAGTGTAACAGGGTTCCTCTTTCTCCACATCCCCTCCAGCAATTGTCGTTGGCTGACTTGAGGATGTCGGACATTCTGACTGGGGTAAGGTGGTATCTCATGGTTGTCTTTATTTGCATTTCCTCCACCACCAGGGATGATGAACATTGTCTCATGTGTTTCTTTGCCATTTTTATTTCTTCCTCTGAGAAGTCCCTCTTTACTTCCCTTGCCCATTTAGTAATTGATTTGGTAGGTTTAGGAGGGATTAGTTTCTTGAGTTCCCTGTATATATTGGATGTTAACCCCTTGTCCGATATATTGCTGGTAAATATTTTTTCCCAATTAGTTATTTGTCTTTCTAGCTTGGTTTCAATAGATTTAGCTGTGCAGAAGCTTTTTATTTTAAAGTAGTCCCATTTGTTGAGTCTCTCTCCAATTTGTTGTGATCCTGGGACTCTGTTCAGGAAGTTCCTTCCTGTGCCTATTAGTTCAAGTGTCTCTCCTACTCTGTCCTGCAGTAGTTTCAGAGATTCAGTTTTAATGTTAAGATCTTTAATCTACTTTGAGTTGATGTTGGTACATGGTGATAGGCTGGGGTCCACTTTTAGTTTTCTGCATGTAGCAGCACAGTTTTCCCAGCACTAGTGGTTGAAGAGGCTGTGTTTCTTCCATTGTATATCTTGGGCTCCTTTGTCTAATATCAGCTGGTTGTAGGCCTGTGGATTTATTTCTGGATCTTCTATTCTGTTCCATTGGTCTTCTGGTCTGTTTTTGTGCCAGTACCATGCTATCTTTGTTATTATAGCTCTGTAGTATAGTTTGAAGTGCAGCATGGATATCCCTCCCATTTTGTCTTTATTCCCTAGAATTGGTTTGGCTATTCTAGGTCTTTTGTTGTTCCATATGAATTTTTGGACTGTTTTCTGTTTTTTAGTGATGTAAGTCATTAGAATTTTAATAGGAATTGCATTGAATTTGTATATTAATTTTAGCAGTATGCCATCTTCACTATATTAAGTAGGCCTATCCAAGAGCATGGAAGGTCTTTCCACTTCCTAATGTCTTCTGAAATTTCTTTTTTATCCTTTTATAGTTTTCATTAAATAGTTCTTTTACATCTTTGGTTAGGTTAATACCTAAATATTTTATTTTGGGGGAGGTTATTGTGAATAGGGTTACTCACTTTATTTCCCTCTCTTCTTGTACATTGGCAGTGTACAGGAAGGCAGCTGATTTTTGTGGGTTTATTTTGTATCCTGCTACTTTGCCGAAGTGATTTATGATTTCTAAGAGTTTGGGGATGGAGTTTTTGGGATCATGAAAGTATAATATCATGTTGTCTGCAAAAAGGAATAGTTTAACCTCTTCTTTCCCTATGCGGATCCCTTTCATGTATTTTTCTTACCTTATTGACCTGGCTAAGGGTTCCAGGATCCTTGCATTCTTCCTTATTTTAGGAGAATTGGTTGTAGCTTTTCCCCATTAAGTATAATATTGGCTATTGGACTGTCACAAATGGTTTTATTGTTTTAATGATCCTTCTATTTCTGTTTTCTCCAGAGCCTTTAGCATGAATGAATGTTGAATTTTATCAAAGGCCTTTTCTGCATCTGTGGCGAAAATCATGTGATTATTGACCTTGGCTCTGTTGATGTGTTGGATTACATTTATTGACTTACAGAATAAAATAGGTCCCAATATGATAATACTAGGAGACTTCAACACACCGCTCTCACCAAAGGACAGGCAAAGAAGCTACCAAATTAAGTGAGGCCATACTTCAAGCGGAATTAACTGACATATACCAAGTATTTCACCATAAAACAACACAGTACACATTCTTCTCAGCAGCTCATGGAACGTTCTCCAAAATAGACCATATCATAGTTCATGCAAGAAACTTAAGCAAATACAAATGGATAACATAATCCCCTGTATCCTATCTGACCATAGTGGAATCAAGCCAGTTCTCAGTAACAAAGCATACCGCAGAAATTTCTCTAATACATGCAAATTGAACAGCACACTCCTTAGCAATGCCTGGGTAATGGAAGAGATCAGAGAAGAAATACATTTCCTATAACTCAATGAAAATGAAAAAAACCTCACAAAGAAACTTGTGGGACACAGCAAAAGCAGTCCTGAGGGGCAAATTTATTGCCCTCCTTGCCCACATCAAGAAAATGGAGACAGACCAAGTAAATAATCTCATGTTGCAATTAAAACAGCTAGAAATACATTAAAAAAATGGAACCTAAAGTTACTAGACGGAGCCAGATAACCAAATTAAGAGCAGAGATTAACCAATTAGAAAATAAAAAAAAATTACAGCCAAAATTAACCAAACAAAAAGCTGGTTCTTTGAAAAAATAAACAAAATTGTTGGACCGTTTGCAAGAATAATTAAAAAAGGAAGAGAGGAAATCCATTTTAACAGGATTAGGGATGCCACGGGAAAAATCATAACACGTACCCAAGATATCCAAATAATCCTAATGGACAATTTTCAAAAATTAATCTCTAAAGGAAGAAAACCTGGCAGATATTAATGCATTTTTAGAGAAATCCAAGTTGTCCAAACTGAGCAAAGAAGAAACCTATTGAATAAGCCAATATCCTACG
Source organism: Dipodomys merriami (assembly GCF_024711535.1). Classification (NCBI taxonomy): domain Eukaryota; kingdom Metazoa; phylum Chordata; class Mammalia; order Rodentia; family Heteromyidae; genus Dipodomys; species Dipodomys merriami. Next base: position 850,905 of record NW_027204293.1, read on the forward strand.
AGATACAGGATGCTATCAAAAGTCTTCCAACCAAAAAAGCCCAGGACCAGATGGATTCATAGCAGAATTCTATAAGACCTTTAAAGAAGAACTAATACCCACACTCCTCAAGCTCTTCAGAGAAACAGAGTAGGAGGGAGCTAACCCAAACTCATTCTACGAAGCCAACATCATACTCATCCCCAAACCAGGCAAAGACCCAACCAAAAAGGAGAATTACAGGCCAATTTCCTTGATGAACAAAGGTGCAAAGATCCTTAACAAGATTCTAGCTAAAAGAATCCAGAAACACATTAAAAAAATCATACACTATGAGCAGTTAGGCTTCATCCCAGAGATGCAGGGATGGTTTGACATTGTAATGATTTTAATGACAAGTTTATTTTGTCAGATATAAGGATTGCTACGCCTGCTTTCTTACTAGGGGCATTTGATTGGTAGATCCTTTTCCAACCCTTCACTCTGAGTTTGTTTGCATGTTTGGCTTAGAGGTGGGTCTCCTGAAGGCAACAGATGGATGGGTCATGTTTTAGGATCCAAACTGCAGTTCTTTATATTTTGGTTGGTGAAGTAAGCCCGTTAATCTTAAGAGATAGTATAGAGAGATGCATTATAGTCACTGTTTTTCTTCTTTCCTTTCCTCTGTCCTTGCTCAGATAGACTTCTATTAATGCCTGTCTGGGTGCAGGTCCCTGTTCCTGGTTGCTTTTCTCAGGTTGTGTTCCACCTCTTAGTAGTCTTTGTAATGCTGGCTTAATGTTTATGTATTAATTTAGTTTTTCTTTGCTATTAAAAATTTTCAGTTCTCCATCGAATGTGAATGCTAACTTTTCTGAGTATATCAGTCTGGGTTGGCAGTTATTGGCTCTCAGGGCTCATGTGGTACTTTCCCAGACCTTTCTTGCATTCAGTGTTTGTGTGCAGAGATCTGTAGTGATTCTAATATTTTTCCTATAGTAGTATAGCTCCTTCTTCAATTCCTTCTCATTCAGATCTATCATTTATTCTATAATGTGTCTAGAAGTGTTTCTCCTGGGATCCTGCATGTTAGGTGTTCTATACGCTTCTGTTATGTGGGTAAGATGTTCTTTTTTGAGATGGGGAAAATTTTCACCGATTATCTTGTGGAATAGTTGTTGCATTCCCTTGCTTTGATATTCCTCACCTTCTTATATGAAGGTTGAATTTCGTGACACTATCTGCTTGCCCTTGAATTTCCCTTTGGTATAATTTAAGTGATTTTTCCATATCTGTCATTTTTTTGTTCCAGTTGATGTATTGTGTCTTCTGTATTCCATTTTGTTCACTCTGTTAACTGTGGCTTCCATTGTGGATTGCATGGAGGAAATGGACTCATTGTTGATTTCAATGGATTCAATGTTGGTTTTCAAAATACTAATCTCACCTCTTAATGAGGTGTGTACTGCCTCTATTTTGTCACTAAAAATGCATTAATATCTGCCAGGTTTTCTTCCTTTAGAGATTAATTTTTGAAAATTGTCCATTAGGATTATTTGGATATCTTGGGTACGTGTTATGATTTTTCCCGTGGCATCCCTAATCCTGTTAAAATGGATTTCCTCTCTTCCTTTTTTAATTATTCTTGCAAACGGTCCAACAATTTTGTTTATTTTTTCAAAGAACCAGCTTTTTGTTTGGTTAATTTTGGCTGTAATTTTTTTTTTATTTTCTAATTGGTTAATCTCTGCTCTTAATTTGGTTATCTGGCTCCGTCTAGTAACGTTAGGTTCCATTTTTTTAATGTATTTCTAGCTGTTTTAATTGCAACATGAGATTATTTACTTGGTCTGTCTCCATTTTCTTGATGTGGGCAAGGAGGGCAATGTGTGTGCTACCTCTATTTTTTCATGCATCTCCTGTTTGATGTCCTGCACCTCTTTTGGTATTTCGACCTGGTGTTCTTTCAAATTCTGGTCTATTTCTCACTTTATTTCTTGAGTCATTGCCTCCAGCATGTCTTGGATGTAGTGTTTGTCTTCCATTCCTGCTTTGCTCCCAGTGGGGCTCTCCCCTGGGTTGCTGCTGGCTTTTAGAGATAGCTTGCTATCCTAGGTGTTGATAAACCTTGTAATATTTCTCTGTGATTTTCTCATGGTTATTCGGGATTATTGCAGACTAATCTGAAATTTTGTTTTGGTCAATAGGTGTCTGTCTTTGCTTGGTTACTGTTTCTGTGCTGGTAGAGAGAGTCTGTACCTGATCTCGGTTCTGTTGGTGGCCGACCTCCAGCTGCTGGTCTGACCCACACATGATTCTCAGCTCTCTGCTGTAGATCACTGGCAGTTCCCGCCTTTACAAGTGATGAGCAGCCTAGACTGCTCCTGTTTATTCCTACAGGTGTTCTTGGCAAGTTCGGATGTGCTGGATGTACTCTCCCAAATGCTGGAGTCTGCTATGGTCTCCTGATGTTTTGTTTTGTTTTACATTTTTGGCTATTTGTGGGCTTGAACTCTGGTCTTGGGTGCTGTCCCTCAGCTCTTCAGCTCAGGGCTGGAACCCTACCATTTGACCCATAGCACCACAACTGGCCCTTTCTGCTTATGTTTTGCTGAGGAATCAGATCCAGGGCCTCTTGCAATCACTGTACTGCTGAGCACATTACCAGCCTGAGCTCCTATTATCGGGTGCTGGAGGCCTGTGTTGTTCAATTCCTAGCCTAGAATACATGGGTCAGGTTCTTGTGGGGTTTGAGCTTCTCTTGTCCTGAACCCCCTGCATCTTTTGCTGTCACAGGCATGATTACCAGGAGTGCAGTTCCCTGTTTTTCTCCCCTCTGCTGAGGCGTATGCTCAGCTTCTGATTTCAGTTGGGAGGAGTTGGTTATGTTGCTCAGGCACCAGATCCCCAGGCCTGGTCCCAGACCCCAGCCTGGGCACACCTGTTGGACCTGTGCTGCTGTGTATCCCACCTAGATTACGCAGCTTGGAGTACACAGTTCAAATTTCTTCCACCGTTGGGTGTCTTGACCCAGTGGCGCTGTTCAAGGCTTGGGCGTTAACGCTTCCTTCCAGGGTCTCTCTTGTTCTAGCCTGGCCAGCTGAGTGTGATCCATGGGCTGGTGGAGCTCTTGAAAAGTTTCTAGTTTTAGTGGGTCCTGTGGTGCAGGTTTTGGGGTAGGGGTTCTGCGGATTCCCACAAGCTTTTGAGGAATACACTGTCTCCCTTGAGGAATACACTGTCCCCTTCAGGGTACTCACCCTGGAGCTAGTTGTTTCTGTGTGATGTAGGTTGTTGGTTGCCATTGCAGTCACAGTTCAATTGAGGTGGTTGTGGGATAGGCTGAGAGGTGGTGGCTCTGTGTGTTTCTTTTCTGTCAGTGCCTCCATTGACACTGTTTGGGTCCGCTCCACGGGATGGGCCTCCGGCCTCCACCTGAGGGGTGGGGAGGGCCTCTGTGCAGGTACTGATTGCTAGGGTTTGTCTCTGTTTGCGCTCTCTGGATCAGCACCAGTTCCTTTCAGTTCTGCTCTGGTGTTCTGTGGGCATCTCATGTATCTCTGAGGTTCCTGCCATGGGGCTGAGTGGCTTTGGTGGGATGGAGCCTCTCTGCTCCAATGGAGAGTGAGGGGAAGGGGTGGGATCTTTGTGTAAGTTCCCTGCTCAGAGGATTCTTCATTCGTCAAGATCAGCCAGTCTGACACTGTTACCTCAGGGGTCTTTGGTGCGGGTGATCTGCAGACAACTCCCTGTGTCTCTGGGCCACCGGCAGCTCCCACCAGGCTGGGCTGGCCATGGCTTGGCCCGCTGCTTTGTGGCCAATAGACATTGGGGGAGGCGTCTTCAAGTTTCTCTGTTATGAAATTCTTCTTTTCAATTTGTTTTTCTCTGGATGTTGATTTTTGTTGTTGTTGTCGGTCTCTTGGGGAGATTAAACGTTGGAACTCAAACTCTCTTTTTGGTTGGGGAGAGCTGTGGCATTCCCCTACTTCCCCGTCACCGTCTTGTACCCCCTCGAGTTTTTGCTTTTTTTATTCAGAAATAATTTTAATTTATCTGTTGAAATGAGTACTAAAGAAACTAAAGATATTTCTGGTGCTTATGTGAAAAATTATACTTTAAAATATTCTGTATTCTGTTTGTATAATGCTCATAATCTATTTTATTCTTTCCTAGATATAAGACTTTGAATTCTACATTGTTTTATAATATATAGGTTCATTAATAAATGTGTCCTTTCAGATTGCATTCCATACCAAAACAGTTTAAGATTCCTTTTTTACTAGGTCCTTATAGTATATTTCTTTGGAATAAAATGACAATGTTGTCTAATTTTAAAGTTTTATAATGATTATGCTATATAAAGGCCTTTCTAAGGTGAAGATTTAATACACTGATGTCAAACTTTTATTTATATGAATTACATATATTGTTACACTTGTAATTTTGTAATCAACTTTTTAATAATTGTTTTTCATTTCTTGCGTCTGAAGAATGAAAAATCTGGAATAATTCACAGATTTTCATATCATCCTTTGCAATTGCCATGTTAATCTCTGTATTGGTGTAATTTGGGTACATGTGCTGCTGAAGCATGTAATGTCCTCTAAATTTAGGTAGTTAATGATGCAATATTTATACAGGATTATATCCTTGGGTGCCTGTTTGTAACAAGGAAACCTTATTGTTCCTAACAATGCTACTGATCTTATTTCCCTAAAATTCTATGTATAATGGAAAATAATTATATTGTTCAGTTTGTAATTTTTTTGTCAATGACTATTTTAAATCTTTTTCATTTTAGTTTAATCATACATTGAAGCATTTTTAGCTAGGTCCAAAGGGGATGGCTTTTTCAAGTACTTATTTATTCAACTGAGTTTGCTCTGTGTAGCTAACGGATTCAAAGTAAGCCTTGCGTAAGAGCTACTTCTAAACTTCTGCAGCTGAAATTTTCCCAAATGCGGTCTCATTGGCACAAACGTCTACCTGACACTTTACCCTTCTTCCATGTAGGATCAGACCAACCAGAATATCTTACCCTGATCGCGTAAATTGTCTTACTTGAACAAAATAAATCTTAGTTCCAAGGGATCATAGAAAAATGAATATTTCAGACAGAACTTTTCAGATTGGAAGGTTTTTATCAAAAAATAATTGTTTATCATACCTACCATTTCAAAAGTAGCTAAAGCCAAGAAGGTGAAAAAATGGTTCATATGCATGATTACCTAATGTCCTGGCCTATCTACCTTCCAACCAGGCAGGAACTTAGACTACTGCCTTTCTTTCACCAAATATTTTCATAGCTCCAGGAGAAGTCCATATGTTTCTCCTTGTTATTAGGCCTTAAATTGGTAATGTTTCCCCTTGCCTCCAGTCTGTAAATCTACAAAAGGTAAAGGTTTAAGTCTAACTCTATCAAACACTGAGGTAGAGATAATGGAAAAATTCTTTAAATCAGAGTTGCTTTTGATACCCTAACCAAAACAGAACAATGCAAAACATGTGCCATTTTATTATATTATATATAGTTATATATTTTATATTTATATGTGCTGATTGTATATTTCACACAGTGAAACTTACTAGAATCAATTGATAATTTGACAAATAAAGTGATATTTATTTATTCCTATAAATATAATTGGAATATAAATAATTAGGTTTAGAATATATATTAGAATATAAAAAGTATCAATGCAATGTCTTCGGTATACACTTGCAATACCTTCTAATTGCTCATGGTCTTCTGAATTCACATTGTTAAAAATCAATGTGTTTTCCTCTAATCTATAAGAGATTTTACTCTGATGCTCTGTTTATTGTTTTAACTCACTGGTCCCAAACTGTTTTTCTACATATTTCTGATGCATTCCTACATATTATACTCCAATTGTCCTAATACGATATCTAAAAGACATTCTTCTATAGACCCATGGGTCCTAATATCTTATGGCTTAGTTACCTGAATCATCAGATAACAGGGGCAAGACTTCTCAACTAGGCTTATGCAACCTGCCAGCAGACAGTAACTGAAAATCCATCTCAATTTCTCATTTCTTATATTTCAGGGCTCCAATTCCTTGAGAAACAAGAATTAGCAGCAAGCAATTGTGTAATGTAAGGCAACTTAAAATGAAAGATGAAGTCTCAAAATGGAGAGAAATTACTGTATTTCAAACTGAATTTACAGATGACCAGCCCATATGAGTGAACAAGATCAGAAAGTGTCACAAGATTATTTTTAATACCCCTCCCCTAATGACTAACGTAATATTTCAGTCCAGCATTAGTCGGCCCAAAAAATAGTTCCTGGAAGAATAGATCCGTGATTGATCTACCATGGTCAGGAAAACGACTTAGAGGTTAAATGTAATTCAGCAAAACATTAATTGAGAAGATCGTTTGTGCTTCAAAACACTGGTACTTTAGTACAACTTCGTTCTCTTGTATAAAAATGTTGTCATTCTCAAACCAACCTACATTTAATCTCCTGAAAGTGTATTCCTTTTCAAATAAACTTTTTGAAATCGCACTTACCAAAATAACATTTGATAAGTAGATGACACTTAGTGACATTACAAGTTTTTCAAGTGTAGGGAGCAAGTTACAATACAGTTGATTCATTTACCCAGCACTAATGTCAGACAGGTTCAACCATTCATTAAAGTCTAGAAATAGTACCAAGCACCATTTGTGTTGCTCAGTAGGTGCCTTCCAGAAATTTGTTAAATAGGTCAGCCTCCCATATTTCAACCCTAAACATTAGCTAATAAAGTAAATTTCATCACTTAATAAGGGGCATTTTAAAAAGTCACAAATACTTGCCTTATCATATGCTGTTTTGTTTTCCCTCTGTCTAACACAGTAAGAAATATGTCTTTAAGTCTTGAATATGGGTACTCATTTGAGATGTGACAAAATATATCTTCTATTTCTATCATATACTTCTATAGTAGTATATGTTACTTTTCTTCTTTTTCCAAAACTTATATGTAGTAGAAAGTTTTATTCCATGTAAAATAAAATAATCACACATATTGTACAAAACCATTTATAAAAACTGGTAGTTAAGAATACATTCAAAGCCATTTTTAAACTTTCTTGTTGACTAATGATTAATCTTGAAATGGATGAGAATATAATCATGTATAGGTGTTTCAAGTCTCCAGTCTTGCAAATTGTTATTGCAGATGAATGAATTATGGAAATATAAGCTGACATTAGTTCAAGTATGTGCAGGACTGAAACTCCATGGAATGTATATAAACCTTTCAAATATTAACAGACAGTTTAACAGAATGACTATCAGGAAGTTGAAACCAGAGAGCCATAATAGTAAAGACATAGAATGAATGAAAAATGGAACAAGGGGCAAGTACAGCTAGAATACTCAATGTACACATTTGAGAAAGGAAGTGGTAAATCGGAAATAAATCTTGGAGAAGGGGGTGGTTGAGAATGATAGAAGGTGTCACTGTGATCCAGGAGCAATGGATAATTAGGTGGACAAATTTAATTGTAAGACACTTGCACAACCTTTGGAAATTCAGTTAAAAAACACAAAAACACATAAAAATCACAACCAAACAGCAATCTGTAGGGAGTATGAATATGACCTCTCAAAAAATTTAAGCAGTTAATGGAGGAAAGTCTTAGTAAAAGCAAACAAAAATGTTCAAAGAGGATAGTTTGGCGTAGGGGAGGATTCTGAACAGATTTAAATAGCTTATCTAGGGTTATAAATCACCTATATCTGCTGCAAATATTATCTTTCTGAACTTGATACTCCAGTCCTGAGCCACAATTGAGAGCTTGGAAATATGTAATGGAAGAAACAAGATGAAGAACCCATTACTCCACTGTAGAGAAAGCAATCCTCTATTTTTTCTCTCATCTCTCTTCACTACACTTTATTCATACTTTTAGGTCAATTCATTTTGAATTACATTTTCCTTCTTTATTCTGGCAAAGTAATTGGTCAAATAATTCACTAAAAGTTATTTGCCACTTTTTTTGATTATGCTGTTTAATTGACTAAGCAAGTCCATTAAATTTTCCTCTTGCATTTTGTTGCCATGAATCAACATCTATGTTAATGAGGACAAATCTAATGTAAAAATTGTCTCCAGAAAACCAGTCCAAGAAACTGTGATTACAAATACTTGGCTAACTTTTTTCTTTTTCCTTTACCTTGAAAGTCTTCTTGTGTCTAAATTGCCCAGAAAAATAGGTACTCCATCACTTTTTCTTTCAATCAATTCTAAACTCAAGGATATATTTTGCTAACAAGATGCTTAGAGGAAGCCAAAATATACTCCATTTTTATATTCTCACTTAAGACTCTCCTTAGATACCATATCAGGAACAGTGAAGATTTTCTTTGCAAAATTATTTCAATATATTATTTTTCTCTTGTTCTTGCATTTGCTCACCAAGATGTATGGAGAAGAATAGAGGTAAATCACCCATACCTTAGAAGACAGGTCTGTTACAAAAGGACAATGCTTCTGTGTCCTACTTCTATGTCCTCCTCTCAGCAATTTCCTGATTTCCAATTAAACACAGCTTCTTGGCTAATGAAGCCTCACCCACTGCTTCATCTTCATAGTTTCTCTTTTAAAACTCTTTTAAGGGTAGAGACCCAGCTATATACAACCAATCTGAAAAAGATCCCAAACCTCAAAATCTAAAGGAGTTTTATGACTCTTCAGGAGGACGATTGGGAGACCTAGAACCCCCCATGCCAATCGTTTGATCATCACATTCCTGCCTCGGTTTGTCCCCTTTCCTATTGGCCAATATTCGTCGCTGTAACTGATCTGGATATGACCAGGTGTCAGGAATGGTAGTGGTTAGAGCCCCGTTCTTTTTTTGTCTAGGAGACAACTCCTCTGCTACTTGCACTCTCAGCAATCACTGGCAACCCAATGACTCATATCCGTTTGCAGGTTTTGTACGTGTTCCTCCATTTATTGTTCTGGCTACTAATGACTCTCAGTTTTCCCAGGTTCAATTGATTCATCCGTGCACTAAAAGAGCAGTAGGATTGATCCTTGCAATCGGTGCGCAATCATCGCTACAGTGGCTTCAGCTACCACCGCCGCTATATTGCTGTCCCAAAGCGTGTCCACCTTGCAACAGATAAACCAGCTGATCCCTCAACTGTCATCCATAGAATTATAACATTTACAAGTTGCCAATCATCTTAAGGGAGGCCTCCTTGTGCTCCAACAACAAATAGACTTGCTCCAAGAACAGATTACGTTTCTTTGATTACAACAAGGAGGACTATGTAATGCTATGACTACTTCTGTCTGTCAGCTTTCCACTCCCGCACCCAATTTCACTGAACTTAGTAACTACATCAAAGTCCCTAAGTCCCTTAAGTAGTTAAACTTCAACCAAAACCTGCTGCATGATGTTACCCACCTAAACCAGACCACCATTCAGCTTATTCCCGCTGTCTCCTTTTTAGAAGATGTGCTTAAAAAGTTACAACAATGGTTTTCGCCATCCTCTCTGGTCATCTGGGGAGGCCGTGCACTTGTAGGGCTTACTCTGCTAGGAATTATTAAATGCTTGCACTCCCGGCAAAAATGCCTCCAATGACGGGTCACCATAATGACGGTCCTTTTAAAAGAAAAGGGAAAATTTGTGGGTAGAGCCGGTCAGAACTGGTTGAGTCAGCTAGAATAGCAGTTGAAGCACACTTCCTGCTCATAGAGACGGGACCCACAGGCACGTCTGCCTAGCTTTACAGCCATGAGCTGTCCATGCTCCCTACATGCCCCCTGGGGACCAATCAGTGCCTGTCACCAAGCAATGCCCATGATCAACTCCCCGCTAAGTAATTGGCTTGGAAGGACTCAGGAGGTTGGGAAAGCTGGGGCTATAAAATCCCAACCCTTGTGCAGAAATAAACCAGACCTGCTTAAGCCTGTTCTCCCAACGTGTGTTCCTTGAGTGCGTCGTTCACACTTACCTCCTGCCGGAGATCTAGCCCTACAATGTAGCAATGGGGGAGGCCTTATAGTCCTTCACCTTCATTAGACTTGAAGCTAAGAATCTGTGATTAGTTGGAAATCAGGCAAGAGCTAAGAGGAGGACAGAGAAATAGGACATAGGAGCATTGTCCTTTTGTAAAAGACACTGTCATCCATGGTATGGGTGATTCAACTCTATTCTTCTCTATACATCTTGTTGAACAAATGCAAGATGAAGAGAAAAAAATAATCTATTGAAATAATTTTGCAAAGAATAACTTCACTGTTCCTGATATGGTATCTAAGGATAGTCTTAAGAGAGAAGATAAAAGTGCAGTATTCTTCTGTTTCCTCTAAGCATCTTGTTATCAAAATATCTTTGAGGTTATAAGTGATTGATCCAAAAATTGGCAGAGTACTTATTTTTGAGGGCACTTTAGACACAAGAAGACTTTCAAGGTAAAAGAAAAAAGAAAAATGTATAGGTAAATATTTGTGATCACAGATTCTTGGACTGGTATTTTGGAGACAAAGTTTTACATTAGAGATTGTCCTCATTAACATTGATGCTGGGGTTCTGTGGCAACCAAATGCAAGGAGGAAGTTTAATGGACTCGCTTGGACAAGAAAACAGCATGATAAAAAAATGGCTTATAATATTTAGTGAATTATTTTGACCAATTACTTTGCCAGAACAAAGAAGGAAATATTTAATTCAAATCACTTGAATTAAACTTATGAATAAAAGTAGTCAATAGAAATTAGAGAAAACGTAGAAGACTGTTTCCTCTCCAATGGAGTAATGGGTTATTGATCTTGTTTCTTCCATTCTATCTTCACAAGCTATCAAGTGTGGCTCAGGACTGGAATATCCAGTTCAGACCAAGAGAACTCGCAGAAGAAAATATTTGCAGCATATGTAGGTGATTTATAACCTTAAACAATCTATTTAAATCTGTTAAAAATTCTCCTCTATGGGCTGGGAAGGTGGCTCAGTGGTAGAGCGCTTGCCTTGCATGCCTGAGGCCCTGGGTTTGGTTCCTCAGCACCACATAAGCAAAAAGAAAAACAAAAAAAAATTCTCCTCTACCCCAAATTGCTCACTTCGAACAGCTTTGTATGCTTTTCCCAAGATTGTCCTTCATTAACTATTTAAAATTTTGAGAGGTCATAATCGTACTCTATAGAGACTGCTGTTTGGTTGTGCTTTTTGTGTGTTTTTGTTTTTGTTGTGTTTTTTCACTGAATTTCAAAAAGTTGTGAAAGTGTGTTACAAAAATGTCCATCTAATTGTCCAATGTTCCGGGATCAGAGTCATTCCTTCTATCATTCTCAACCAACCCCTTCTACAAGATTTATTTCCGATTTACCACTTCCTTTCTCACATGTGTATATTAAATATTCTAGCTGTACTTGCCCCTTGTTCCATTCTTCATTCATTCTATAGCTTTATTATTATTCCTTTAATATTATTAATATTAATTCAATTTCCTGATAGTCATTCTGTTAAACTGTCTGTTGGTACTTTGAAAGGTTTATATACATTCCATGGAGTTTCAATTCTGCATATACTTGAACTGATGTCAGCTCATATTTCCATAATTCATTCATCTGAAGTAACAATTTGCAAAACTGGAGACATGAAGCACCTAGACATGATTTCATTACCCTCCATTTGGAAGATTAATCTGTAGTCAACAAGAAAGTTTAAAAATGGCTTAGAATATATTCCTAAATACCAGTTTTTATAAATGGCTTTGTAGAGTGGTGTGTGATTATTTTATTTTACATGGGATAATATTTTCAACTACCTATAAGTATTGGCAAAAGAAGAAATCTAAAATTTACTACTGTAGAGGAAAATGATAGAATTAGAAGACAGATTGTATGTTTGTCAAATCTCTGATGAGTACCCATATTCAAGACTTAAAGTCATATTTCTTACTATGTTAGACATATAGGGAAAACATAAAACACCATATGATAAGGCAACTATTCATGACTTTTTAAAATGTACTTATGTGATGAAATTTATTTATTAGCTAATGTTTTGGTTTGAAATATTGGAGGCTGATCTATTTAACAAATTTTCAAAGGCACCTACTGAAAAACACAAATGGTGGGGGGTACTATTTCTACACTTTAATGAATGGTTGAACCTGTTTGGCATTAGTGCTGGGTGAATAAATCAACTCTATTGAAACTTGCTCCCTACACTTGAAAGACTAGTAACCTCACTAAATATCATCACTTGTATAGTGTTATTTTGGCAAATGTGATTTTTAAAAGTTTATTTGAAAAAGAATATACTTTCAGCAGATTAAATGTAGGTTATCATTTGTTTGAGAATGACAACATTTTATACTACAGAACCAAGTTTACTGAAGTACCAGTGTTTTGAAGCACTAAGGATCTTCTCAATTAATGTTTTTTGAATTATATTTGACCTCTATTTCAAGTATTCCTAGCATTGGTAGACCAATTATGGATCTATCATTCAGGAACTATTTTTTTGCCTGCTGATACTGGACTGAAATCATTCATTAATCATTATGAGAAGGGTATTACAAATAATCTTGTGACACTTGTGGTCTTTTTCACTCATATGGCATGGTCATCTGAAAAGTGAAAGTTTGAATTACTGTACTTTCACATTTTGTGATTTCATCTTGCATTTTAAGTTGCCTTGCATTTCCCAATTGCTCACTGCTAATTCCTGCATTTCAAGGAATTGGGGCCCTGAAATATAAGAAATGAGAAATTGAGATGGGTCTTCAATTACTTTCTCTTGGCATGTTGCATGGGCATAGGTGGGAACTTCTGCCCTAGTTATCTGATGAGGCGGATAACTGGGACCTGGGATCCTAGGACCCATGGATCCTGTAGAAGAATAGTACCTTTTAGACACCATATCAGCAAAATTTGAGTATAATCAGTAGGAATGCTTCAGAAATATGGAGAAAAACAATTTGGGACCAGCGAGTTAAAACAATAAACAGAGCAGCAGAGTAAAATCCCTTATAGATTAGAGGAAAACAACATTTTTTTTTTACCATGTGAATTCAGAAGACCAAGAACACTTAGAAAGTATCACAAGTTTATACCGAAAACCTTGCATTGATACTTTTTATATTCTAATATATATTCTAATCCTGATTATTTATATTCCAATCTATTTATTGGAATAATATGAATTAATTTATCAAATTATCAATTAATTCTAGTAAGATCCACTGTGTGAAATATAAAATCAACACATATACGTATAAAATATATAATTATCTATAAGAAAAAGTTTTGCATTGTTCTGTTGTGGTTAGGGAATCAAAGGCAACTGTTTTAAAGTATTATTCCATTACCTCTACCTCATTGTTTGGTAGAATTAGAACTAAAGCTTTACCATTCGGGGATGTACAGCTTAGAGGCGAGAGGAAACACTGTGATTAAAAAACTACCAATTTAAGGCTTAATAACGAGGAGAAACATATGGACTTCTCCTGGAGCTATGGAATATATTTGGTGATAGAAAATCAGTGGTGTAACTTCCTGCTTGGTTGGATGGTAGTCAGGCCAGGACATTAGGTAATCATGCATATGAACAATATTTTCACCTTCTTGGCTTTAGTTACTTTTGAAATGGTAGGGTGTAATAAGCAGTTATATTTTGAAAAAATACCTTCTAGTCCGAACAGTTCTGTCTGAACTGTTCGTCTCTCTATAATCCCTCGTAACTAAGATTAGTTTTGCTCCAGTAAGACAATATATGCTGTCAGGGTAAGACATTCTGGTTGGGCTGTTCCTACATGAAGCAAGGGTAAAAGGTCAAGGAGACATTTGTGCCAGCAAGACCTCATTTGGGAAATTTTAAGCTGCAGAAGTTTAGAAGTAGCTCTAAGCAAGGCTTACTTTGAATCCATTAGCTCAACAAAGCTAAATCAGTTAATAAACAAGTACTTGAAAATCCAACACCTTTGCACCTATCTATAAAGGCTTCAAAGTATGATCAAATTTCAAATGAAAAAGACTTAAAGTAGTCATTTACAAAAACTTGCAAATGTGAACAATCGAACAAACAACATAAGTTTTTTCCACCATACACAGGATTTTACAGAAATAAGATGAATAGCAATTTTGGGAACAATAAGGTTTCCTTGTTACAAATAGGCAACCAAGGATATATGCCTGTCTTAAGATTGCATCATTAATTACTTAAGTTTATAGGATACTACATGCTTCAGCAGCACGTCTACCCGAATTACAATACAGAGATTTATATGGCTCTTGCACAAGGATGATATGAAAATTTGTGAAGTATTCCATATTTTTCATTATTCAGATGCAAGAAATGAAAAACAGTTATTCAAAAGTTGATTACAAATATACAAGAGTAATAATATGTGTAATTCATAGAAATAAAAGTTAATTTGACATCAGTGTATTCAATCTTCACCGTTTTAGAAAGGCCTTTACATAGCATAACCTTTATAAAACTTTTGAAATAAGATAACATTGTCATTTTATCCCAAAGAAATAAAATTCTATAAGGACCTAGGAATTAAAAGAATCTTAAAATGTTTCTATATGAAATGCAATCTGAAAGAACACATGTATTAATGAACGTATGGATTATAAAACAATGTCGAATTCAAAGTATTATATCTAGGAGCGAATGAAATAGATTATGGACATTATACAAACAGAATACTAAATATTTTAAAATATACTTTTTCAGACAAGCACCAGAAATATCTTTAGTTTCTGTACTACTCATTTCAACAGATAAGTTAAAATTATTTCTGATTTAAAAAATCACAAACTCTATAGAAATCATTATAGATGTATACAAACAACTCGAATATATTTTGACATCAATGTCAGGCAATTCACTTGGAAGAATACCATGGAATACATGAATTTTTAAAGTAAGGTATTGCTGTTGCTTTGTATTGTGAAAATATTTTCTATGGAAACATAGGATGGACTGGCAATTTTGAAATTTAAGAAACTTAACTGATCCATTAGGACTTAGGAGAACAATTTGTACAGCTTTCCACAACTTCAAAGAGGTAGTGATACATACTTATCCTTTTGGCAATATCAAATGCAGTTTCTTCCAAGTTGTGCTTCAGACCTGGCTTGATATAATGGTTCAACAGAAGGAGATCCAGCGTATCTTTGCTATATCTATTCCCAGCAGCAAGATGCAGGGGGTCAAGAGGCCTTTAACTTGGCCATTGGTATCTGCATCATGATGAAATAAGAAGCCACTCTGTTATTATTCCATGTATAAGTACTGTGCAGGGATGTCCAGCCATTCTCAGTTATTACATGAATATCTGCCTTGAGCCACCAACTCATGGACAATATCTAAGTGTCCACTGTAGGCTTCTCGATGAAGAGGGGTATACTCATCGTCATCCCTAGTAATCACATGAGTGGCCTTTTTGGAAAGTAGTCTCTGCACTGTAATAAGGCGATTATTTTCAGCAGAACAAAGAAGAAATTTGCTTGGATACTATTTCATTTTTTTCTTGCAATTGATACCATTTCTCACTTTTTCATCTTGTTCCTCAACTTCATCAGAATTGCCTAACCAGAGACTTTGAGTGCCAATGAGAATGAGCTCTCCATGTATTTCCCCAATAGTTCACATTGGATGAAATGGTCAGAAAAATCTGGTGAATTTTCTGCATCTGTTTTTTTCATTATTATTTATTTTCTCTTTTTTCATTTTTACTATTCTAAATTATTCTAACTGGAGAGTAGGGAATTGGTAGAGAGCAGAGGAAAGATTTTCCTCCGTATTTAAAGGTACAGACTGAAAATGAGGACCAGTGTTTTCTTCTTGTGCAGCTTATTCTAAGAATGAGAAAACAGGAAATAATGTATTCTATGTAAATGAATTGGGATATGGCAGAGCAGAAAGTGAAATGATGCAACCAAAAATATAAAAGCAAAATAAATTAGGATAATTGTGGAGCAATCATATTACCTATGAGAACCATGAAAGGGAGAGAGGGAGAGACAGATGTGCAATGGTCTAGCTAGCCACAAAATCCATCCCTCTCATCAAATTATAGAGCAAATAAATTCATTTTTTAAAAGAGATGGAAATAGAATTTAAGATCAGATATCTCCATTGTTTTTAATTATATTCTTATTATCTTAAATACTTGTATAAGGGAATTTTCATTCAACATATCAGTTTTTTAAGTAAAATGGATCTTTATATAACTTTTCCACACCCTTCCAAACCTCACCCCACTTTAATTTTTTCTAGTTTCATACTATCTGCATTGAATATTATACCTTCACTCTCTTCCTCCATATCTCTCTTTATTCCTTCCTTTTGACTTCCACTCACATATTCCAAGTGATAGTTTCCTGGTTTTCATTTTGTTGGAGTACAGTTCAATTTTATAAGAAATTACACCTTTGAAATACTCCTCTGCAAATAGCATGCTTTGGTTAATATTTTTGTGTAAACTTGTATAAATTTCTAGCTTCCAAATATGGCTCTGACTTAGTTCCATTAATATATTTTTAAATCTATCCTTTTCGTTGCAAATAATGTAAGAGTCTTCAAAATGGATGGGTTCAATCCAATTGTGTATATGTGCCACACTTTCTCTAATCATCACTCTGCCAAAGGGCATCTGGGCTGTTTCCGTAACGTGGCTACGGTGAATAGTGCAGCAGTGAACATGATTGTGAAAGTGATTTTACTGTTACATTTTGGAATAATTCATCACTTCCTTTGTGGGAGCAATACTCTATCCAGTTACCCAGAATAAGAACATCCTTCCCTTCATCTTCATCACATTGAATTGCAAGTCCTCAAAAACACACTTACCCCTACAGGTCTCAATAAGCTAAAACACCACTGTGCCCATATTCTTTCAAAACATTTTTCTCATAATTGTACATATAATTTAGTGAGAACCTTCTATGTACTTTCCTAATGTGGGAATGAGGGACATGACACAGTAAACGTAAGAAATATGCAACTTAATTAGCTATTATCATATTTAAAATCATGTTCAGCTCTAATTCATAGCCTCACATAATATTATTTTAATCTTTATTTGATTACTTCATCTAACCCGTAAATTATATCAGGTGAGTTAAAAGCAAAGGCAAAAAGTGTGGTTTTATTTTGACACTCATGTGTGAGGTTGCACAACATGGGCAAATAGATGGATTGGAATTAATAGCTCTTATCCATTTTGTTAACATAGAGATGATTTTCCCAACCTGATTCTTGAATTCGTATTCCATTCAACAACAAGAAACATGTGATAATTTCCTTTGTTTTGCTCCTTATTAAATTTTTTCCATTTTATTTTATAATGGATGATTTCATAAATGTACTGTAGATACAAAAATATGTTAAAATATTTCTATCCATATGCATTGATATATACATACTCACATATATTATGCAGGTTATAATGATAATGTATAATTTCAGTAACTGTACAATTTACTAAATTATTAAAACTATCGACAGCTCATGCCTGGCATCCGGGTTACTCGGGAGGCTGAGATCTGACAATCATAGTTTGAAGCCATCCTGGGCAAGAATGTCCAGGAGCCTCTTATCACCAAACAACCAACAGAAAATCAGAATTGGAACTGTGGTTCAAATAGTATAGCGGTAGCCTTGAGAGAAAAATCTCAGGGACATCATCCAGGTTCTTAGTTTAAGAAGAACAATCTACCCAAACAAAATCTATTTAATTTACACCTGTGTAATTAAAGTATTTCCATCACCCAAATGCACAACCATGCTCATTTGCAAGGTCACTCTGTTTTGTGTGAAGTACCATAAAATATTTTCACTTAAGTTGAAAGCATTGGAATGTGGGTTCATTCTATCTCTCTCATGCATTTTTCCACTCAAATATTCAAATCTTACAATTATTCCAATTATTTAAAATCATAGCTTTTTACTTTCATACCCAAATATTAGAGTTTGAATTGAGTGTCTTGTGCCCCCTAAATGGGTGTTCTTACCACTTTGTCATGTCCCCAGCTCTAAATTATCCTGATTATTTTTCAGATCCTTGTGTATGACCTTGGGCTCAGTCCATGTTATGTTATTCTTCCTGGAATTTAGAATAACAGGTGCATGGCATTGTGTACTGATTTTTCTGTCCAGTCTGGGCTTTAACCTCTATCCTCAAGAGTAGACTCCCATGTAGTCAGGATTTTCATAAGTTTGTGATAGCTGATGTTGTTTTAAGTCTTTGCATTTCCTGCAGGTTCTTGACTACTAAATTAATTTGTTTTCTTGGGTTGTTTTGTTTCATTTGAATGTATGTGTTGAGTTGTTCCTCACTTGTCCTTTTGTTTCTTTCAATCAAGTTCTTACCTAAAGTGCTGAGAAACCAATTCTTCTTTTTCATGATAGTCAAGGTGAACATGATTTATTACAAAGCAATTTCAGTAATATTTAAACATCTTCATATCTATGGATGGTACATAAATGATAAGTGCTGTGATGGGTTTTTTTTATTTTCACAGCAGTCTTTGCCATGCACAGACAGATCATCATAAAATCTATGAAGATAATAAAACTACAGATGCAAGCAAAGAGAAGAAAAACCTATTATTAATTGTTTGACAGAGGCTTGCGTTCTAGTGAAAGAAATACGTTGCTTGATGCAAGATTTCACAAAATTGTATTTCTAGGGGGAAGCTAAACAACCATCTAATTCTACAGAATTGAGGGAGAAGAATCAAACTCCTGAATAGTTTACATATGGGTCAAATAAAAGCATGCTTCTAAAAAGAGAGTTGACTTTAGAGAAACGTGATGAGTTCTATGTAAATAGGTGCTTAGCTGATTTTGTTAATTTGTAAACTAATACAGGGAAATAGGGTACAGCAAGGTAAAAAAAGAACTTCGCATTGAAATACTCATGTGTGTGTGTGTGTGTGTGTGTGTGTGTGTGTGTGTGTGTACATGCACGTGTATACACGCATGCTCATGTGCAAGTGCTAATTTATTCATTCATCATCCCTAAGATTCTGTGTCCAAGGATAGTGGTTTACCACTTGAGGCATTGTTCCACTTCTGGTTTTTTGGAGATAATCGCATGTATTTTCATGATTGGACTGGCTTTGAATAGTGGTCTTCATATCTCAGCCTCCAGAGTAGCTAGCTAATCTTACTCAGCCTCCAAGTAGCTAGTTAAAATTGGGCCTGTCCTCTATACTTCACTGCTTTTTTATTCTTGTCCTGAGGTGTTCACATGCCTAAGTCATATATATGTCTAGTTGCTTTAAGAAATACTCTTATTGCTTGGCACCAGGGGCTCCCATCTGAACTCTTAACTACTGAGGAGGCTTGAGAACAGAACCCAGGCCAAAAGTTTAGTAGACTTCCTTCTCAATATATAGTTGGGTGCATTGGATCATTTCCACCATCCTGCACTATCTACATGTTAAGATTGGAAGGGCTGCCGAATCCAGGCCACCCAAGTTAGGAAGCAAGACAATTTGGTGTGCACCCCTTATACCCTTGATAATGGGAAGGCTAAAAATTCAGATCAGATGCATGTTCTTTTGAAAGGGAACCCATATCCTAAAATTAACCAATGATATGACACCACTCTACAAAAACAATACCCAAATTGAACACAATTTCCCACAACCAAAATAAGCATATACTTTAACATGCAAAAACTTAGTACAATCTGCTCTTTGCTCTAATATCAGCTTCATCTAATTATCATATGATGTGACAGAATAGTTTCTTCATTAAACTGATTATATATTTTAAGAAACCTAGAAAATTCTTTCTCACATATTAAATCCAACGAATGGCAAATTGCCTCATTTCTTACCTATTTGGCTACTACTATAAGTTCATCTTATGATTATTATTAATAGTAATATATTCAGATTTATTAATTTACTATGTAACAGTTTTTAAACTTTTGGCTTCTCTGCTGAAGTTGAAGTATTTAAATAGTATCATCAAATTATATTACTTGGGTACTTAGGGCAGTTTTTTAAAAAGTATTAAACCAATGGTTTCTAGTAATTCTGTTTTTTTGGGGGGCGGTGTCAGATCATGGGACCTGAATTCTGGGCCTGGGCGCTGTTCCTCAAGGCTAGTTCAAGGCTAGCACTCGACCACTTGATCCACAGTGCCACTTCCAGTTTTTTTTTCTGTTTATGTGATGCTGAGGAATTGAACCCAGGGCCTCAAACATGCAAAGCAAAAGTTCTACCACTGAGCCACCTTCTTAGCTCTCTATGAATTCTTAATTGGTATATTATTTAGTTTATTTTTAATTTCAATTTAATTTTATTGTAAAGGTAATTTACAGAGGGGATACAGTTATCTAAATAAAGTAATGAGTACATTTATTATGGAAGGAACATATTTATCGCTTCCATTGATTTTTTTGCACACTCAAAAAAAAACTACTGATGCTTTTCCTGTCGATATTGACCAATGGGTACTTTTCTTTCTTCATGCATTTTTTATTATAAACTTGATATACAGAGGGCTTACAGTTATTTAAGTCAACTAAAGAGTACACTTCATTTTATTTTCTAAATTTTGAATTTAATTATTTTCTTTTGTTTCTTTAGGGTTATTCTTTTTTCAGAGTTATAGGATTAGTTAATTTAGTTTTGCATAATTTTAACATATGTAAATTATTCAGAGATATATTTTTTGCTTTCAAAACAGTTAACATGTGAATATTTAAAAAAATATTTTCTTAAATTTTATATGGTTGATGAATTTAAATAAATTGAATTTCTTAAAGTTCTAAACATATTTGTTCAGGTAATGAATACTGTATTTTCAAGAAGCACATACTTTATTTAAAAAGGCTGCATTACATGGTCACTTTTGGAAATATTTATACTTGAATTAAAAAAAAAACTGAGCTGGAAGCCGGGCGCTGGTGGCTCACGCCTGTAATCCTAGCTACGCAGGAGGCTGAGATCTGAGGATCTCGGTTCAAAGCCAGCCCGGGCACGAAGAGACCGTGAGACTCCTATCTCCAATAAAAACCACCAGAAAACCGGAAGTGGTGCTGTAGCTCAAATGGTAGAGCGCTCGCCTTGAGCTGAAGAGCTGAGGGACAGCGCCCAGGCCCAGAGTTCAAGCCCCACGGCCGACCAAAAAAAAAAAAAAAAACTGAGCTGGGCATAGTGATTTGTGGTTTCCTTTTTCTAACTATGGTGGGAAGTGTAAATAGGGTTTGTAATTTGGGAAAGACTGGGAAACTTTGAGACCTTATAAAATTTCCAGAGTGAAATGATTAGAGATATAGCCATGCCTAGCAAGATATAGAGCACCTGGTTATCATATACTAAATCTTGAGTTAAAACACCAGTAACATCAATCTTTTATCAAAATAAAAGTATACATGTTTCAAAATGTTTATTATTTAAAACTTGTTTCCAAATTTCTCATGTCTTTTATTTCTTAATTTTAAATTTACTTAATCTATAAGAATCCAAGTATCTTGTGACTGTTTTATTTCTACTAAACTTTTAATAGTATGAGCAATATTATGATTTCATATATTAAAACACTTTTACTGTTTGTGATAATTTTCCCTGTTTAATATGATAATAACAATATTCCAAATGTGTGTATGTGTTATGTGTGTGTGTGTGTTTATGTGGGTTTTGTGTGTGTGTGCTTTGTGTGTACTTTGTAATGCTTGGGAGATCACACAATTGCTTCACATATGTTAGGCCAAAGTTTTATTACTGAACTATACTGTCTAGTTATAATACAAATTGTTTTTTAAGTTATGACTTTTTAAAATTTTCATTCCTAGTATGCTTTTCCAAAATTATATATGATAAAATGTGATCCATCTTCTATCCACATTAGCAATTGTTAGTTTTATTCTTTCTCTTATTTCTTTGGAAATGAATTATATTCCTATTACAACATTTTTACATTGTAACAGCTCTATACAATGCTTTGTTTTCTATTTTATTTTTTCCATGTTATCTGACTTTCAGTCCAAACTATCAGGTGGATTAAAAAGAAACTTGATTCAGGACACTTTATTTTTCTCCTTCTCTTCTCTGAAATCTTTCTGTTTTTTGAAACAATACCAATGACATACAGCTCCTATGTGATCCACCATTCTTCCCTATCTCTCTCTCTTCTGCAGTACAGCTCAAGTCGTTATCATTCAGCTTTATTATGCTATAATGTTATCTAAATCTTAACTCATTCCTAAATTAATTTTAGTTGTTTGAGCAATCTCTAAAGACATTTATCTATATATAATATCAGGGGTTTGTGTTTCCACAAGGTGCAAAATATGAGTGACTATCAAACATCCAGATATCTCTGGAGAATATTGGTCCACCTGCTCAATAATCCCGTATGTAAATTCAAGGAATTCATAACAATCTTGTAAAATGGTGTAGCTTGAGCCTTCATACAAGCTTTGAATTGTATTACCATGTTTAGTGAAGATAACCTAGTTCTATTATAAGAACAGACGCATAGAAGAAGGTAACAGATTTTTCAAAAATTAATTCTTAGTTTTATGTTCCACAGATTTTGAAAAGGATGCCATGAGACTTTATGAAATAAAAACAGAATCTTAAATGGTTGTATTGGTACTATTGCCTCTCTAGATTTAAAGAATGATCTTAGAATATTACCTCAATCCTTTTTTTGTGTGTATGTATGTCGGTCATGGGGTTTGAACTCTGGGCTTGGGAGTTGTCCATGTGCTCTTCAGCTCAAGGTGAGCACTCTACCGCTTGAGCAACAGCAAAACTGCCAGTTTTCTAGTGGTTTATTGGAGATAAGAGTCTCATGGACTTTCCTGCCCAGGATAGCTTTAAACCACCATCCTCAGATCTCAGCCTCCTCAGTAGCTAGGATTACAGGCTTGAGCCACCAGCACCTGGCCTACCTCAAACCTTACAAAGAATGATTATCAAACTAAATGTGAGATGTAAAAACTTGTAAAACATAAATGTAAAAATTCATGACATCGGATTAGTAAAGGTTTCTAAAAATTTGACATGGAAAACATTAGTAGCTAAAGAGAAGCAAGAACTGGATTATATCAAGTGATAACCTTTCATAATTCCAAGGACACTATAACAGAAACGAAACCATATCCAACAGATAGAGGGCATATATTTGTTAATGCTACATTATTAATGCTACAGTGATTCTGAAACTTAAGTGTTTTTTGGGAGGGGTCCAGTTGTGGGGCCTGAACTCTGGGCCTGGGCGCTGTCCTTCAGCTCTTCAGCTCAAGGCTAGCAATCTACCACTTGAGCTACAGAGCAACTTCCTGCTTTTTTTTGCTTATGTGATGCTAAGGAATCGAACCCAGGGCCTCAGGCATGCAAGGCATCGCTCTACCACTGAGCCACCTTCCCAGCCCCTGAAACTTAATTATTTTTATATCTTCTAATTCTATAAAAATTTTTTCCTGAATAGTATATTTTATTAAATAACATGCAGATTAATAGTCAATAGGAGGAGCATATGAAATAAGCTCCTTTTTAGTGTCTAAGAAATAATAAAAACTCACTAATAAGTCCATAATATTAAAAGAGGACACAAAATATAGTAATGCATTTGTGGAGAAATTGATATACTTCTGATAGTGATCGATTTGTATAATACTACAATCATTTTAGCAAATAAGATTTCAAGTCTTCAAAAGGTGAAGAGAATTTTATAGGGTCCAGGCATTACACTTCTATGAATGTATTAAACAGAAGTAAAAAAACTTTTTTGGATAGAGAATGTAGTTAATTGACAGTGAACTTGAATAGTATGTGTGAGACCCTGGAAATGATCCGCAAAAAAAGTTTTTGAAAAGACACACTACAGAGGATGTATGCTGGGCAAATTCCTGTAAATGAATTTTATATCTATTTTTAATGTCTGTTCTAAAATATACAGCATTTCTATTTGAAGGAATGCAAGTTTGTGAAAATCGGGCTTTGAAAACCTA
The DNA here is from genome assembly GCF_024711535.1 of Dipodomys merriami. Taxonomy (NCBI): domain Eukaryota; kingdom Metazoa; phylum Chordata; class Mammalia; order Rodentia; family Heteromyidae; genus Dipodomys; species Dipodomys merriami. The sequence goes on from NW_027204293.1 coordinate 874,834, forward strand.
TGAAGGCACAATTCACTTCCAAAGCACTAAAATGTATACAATAAAAGGAGATAATATATTGTAAGTGAATTGCAAGTCAGGAAAAAAAAACTATTGTTAAACTTCTTCACACAAAATGCAGAATAGCTAAAAAGATGTTTTGGTGTTGGCTAAAAACTCATTGTAAACTACTGCATTTAAAACAAAGATGTGATTTCTGTTTATTTTGAGGGTATTTTGTCCGTTTGGGTTTATACAGAGATAACTCAATCCAAAAGTATATGTGATAACTGGAATACCTAGGAATTATGCATCAATTCTAAGTAATTTTTTATTATTTTTTATTGTGAAAATACTGTACAGATGGGTTACAATTACATGGGCAAGATAATGAGTACATTTCTTATCAAGCATTGTAGCCTCCCCCTTTGTTTCCCCTTCCCATCCCTTCCCATCCTCCCCCTGTCCCCCACCCAATCCTCCCTGCTCCCCCGCCAAAGTTGTAAAGTTCATTTTTCGACATAACGACTTGTACATCTCATTGTTGAAATGAGTCCACCTGTATCCCTATTGTTTTCCCATGGTTTCCCTTATTTGCAATATCTAGTATATGTCTGATTCAAACAGAAAAGGTCAGATAAGTTGATGTTAGGGAAATGAACCCGAGGGTAGGTATTCAAATGTTTTCTTTTCTTTCATGCGATTGTTTCTAACACATTTATGATTATTTTTTTGTTGCTTTGTATGTCCCTCCCCCACAGTATAACCCCTGCTTTCACTGTATTTGATGTCAGTATAATTGTGGAGGGGAAGGGGTAAAACTTCTAAGTAATTGAGAAACTTTTCTGGAAGAAACTTTTAGCAAATGACAAAAGACACAAATCTATGCATCTGCATTTTATGAAAGTCATATGTTACATGCTCAATCCAATTACTTATCTCTAGTTTTCTAGGAAAAACGTATTCTCAAGATAAGAGCCAAAAGCAGTGAAAATAACAAAATACACAATCATCTTGATTTATTTGTGAAAGTAACAAATGAAATAAAATAATTCCACTGAAGGGACTCCAATATTAGTGTATGTGAAGATATTCCTAAATGCCAATATCCATTAAATTTTTGGAATTTTAATTTCTACTAACATAGGAAAACTAGAAGAAGAAAACAAATATAGACTTAGAGTGAACCAGCCTTGAAATCATTTTCTCAATTGCTTTGTATGTCCCTCCCCCACAGTATAACCCCTGCTTTCACTATATTTGATGTCAGTATAACTTATGGAGGAGATGGGGGAAAACCAGTTGTTTAAGGATACAAGTGGACCTGTTGCAACAATGAGAAGTACAAATTGTCATGTACAAAACGAGCTTTACAACGTCGGTGCAGGAGGGGGAGGGGGGGAAGGAGAAGGATTGGGATTGGGGGGGAGGGGGGAGGCTGGGAAGGGATGTGAAGGGTAAACCAAAGGAGGAGGCTGCAATGCTTGGTAAGAAATGTACGCATTATCCTGCCCATGTAATTGTAACCCCTCTGAACAGTATGTTCACAAATAAAATTAAATTAAATTTAAAAAAAGTATTGATACTCCTTTGCTTTGGAAATCATTTAACAATATTTATCACTTATGATAATTCAAATACCAAGCAAGAGTAATTTTATATAATCATTATAAATATCATTTTATTACTATTGTAAAATAGAATAAAAAATCAGTCCCAATATATGACGTATCTATCATTATTCTTAACTTCTAATCATTACCTAAATATTTTAAACAATCTAAATAATCATGTCTTTAACATGGACGTAAATTTTCTATACTTTTTTACTTAACATTTTCCAGGGGTATGTATTCATGTTTCTAAGGAATGTTCACAGTGGTTAAAAGATGCTTTTGTGAAATTAATGTGCTACATTTTTTGTTGTGGGTGTTGTTTTTAGTGGTTAATTGAAGATAAGAATCTAACAAGTAATTTTCTGTCTGGGCTAGTTTCGGAAACAATTCTAAGATCTCAGCACCCAGAATAGCTCTTATTATAAGGGTGAGTTACCGGCACTTGATTTCATGAAGTTTTTTTTTTATTATTTTAATTATATTTTGAGATACTTGTTTCACTATAATGTATATCATTCTACACATAAATTTAGATATATGTATATATTTCTGAGGACAAATAATCTCTAAAAATATACTATTCTACACATAACATTTATATATAGAGAGAGAAGACAGATATAGACAGAGAGAAAGAGAGAGAAGACAGATTCGCTCTAAAAATTTTATGCTACTATTTTTGACCTTTTTCATTTCAAAGATATACAGTCTATTTTTCTAAAAGTTTCCTAGAATAAAATAACTAATATTTCAATAGAAAGTAGAGTTTATTACTTTCAAGGGAATTTTAGATATACACATGATATTATAGTAACATTTACAGTATATTACTTGAAAAGGTTCTGTAGTTAGGGGAAGAGAAGAAGTTAATTCATACTGATTAGGAAATTGCAATGCTTCAAAAAATCTATTCCATAATTTGTTATAAGCACATAGTCAAACTACCTGATATGGTTTAGGGTTTTTTTTATTTGTTCAAAATTTCAATATGGATTCATGCACAGTGGTAACATTAAAATTATTAATCAAAAGACAAATAATAAAATCATAGACACATATCCAACATTCAATAATTAGCACTTATGTTGCTAATAATAATTTTGATGGGGTGGATGATGACCATAGTGTAGCCTGATAATGACGATGTTGTGATTGAAAAGGAAAAAAAAAATACGTAGATATCTTTGAAGCTGGATTTCCCACATTGAATGCATAGTTATAAACAGCGTGGGATTACATACAATAAGAATAAGAGGAGGAGGGCTGGGAAGGTGGCTCAGTGGCAGTGTGCTGGCCTTGTCTACATGAGGCTCTGGGTTTGATTCCTCAGCACCACATAAGCAGAAAAAGCGGGAAGTGGCACTGTGGCTCAAGTGGTAGAGTGCATTGAGCTGAAGAGCTGAGGGACAAGGCCAGGCCAAGAGTCCAGGCCCCATGACGAACCAAACCAAACAAAACAAAACAGAATAACAAAAGGAGAGTTTGAATATCAAGAATTACAATCACATAAACAGGTACAGACAGTAAAAACCCTAATGTTATTCCAGCAGTCTTTCTAATGTATATACACTCACTGTTCTTGGTGGTATTATTTTCTTATAAATAAAATCATTTATTTCCACATTTTGATGGACTAAGATGTAGGTTTCAACTTAGTGTGATTAGTTCAAATAACATTCTCATATAGATACCATTCAATAACCAATGTTTTCAAATGATATATTAAGAGTATGTTCTTCATTACAGTTGTAAATACATGACACAATTTACATAATACTACTTACATATCTGCAGTTACCATAAAAGGACACAAGTTGCAGAGCCAGGAGTTAAAATTTATTTTTATTTCTGCATGAAACAATTTCTGACTTTATACCAACAAACTGAATTTGACTCTTTCCTTATTTGTAAGCTAAGGTTGAAAATGTAAGGACTGTTTACTTTCTCTTTCCTTGCTCTAGAAGTCAACAAATATATTCTTCAATATTTCTGGCAGATTACATCCATTAAATGTAAGACCAACATTCAATGTTGTGAGTAATTAATGGTACTAGAATTTTTGTCTGAGTTCTTCGCTCTGTGTGCTTACAAGGAGACTCATTGGGTGATGGAGAGGACCAATATGAAAAGACTAGGGAGAAATGCATACTTAGTAAACAGTTGTTTTAGGACTGAGTGACTGGTGATGAGTATTTGCAATAGGCTGGTGTGTCAGGGTCATAAAAAGAAGTACATAGAAATTACATTAGTGACAGAAACTGAGAAAATCTTGATCATTCATCTTATCTAATGGATGGAGGTAGAGTAAGAGGAAATCTAAAGTTTTTCCACATCTCTGTCTCCTAACTCTGTTAGTTACATTCTTGGTGATAAGGATGGATTTAGATGGATTTATCTTGGTGATAAAGATGGATTTAGAGGAAAAAACTCTCTGATAGTTCTAAGATTTATGTTAAACAGATGCAAAGATAGGTCTGTTTGGACATCATCAAAATATTCATAACAATGAATATGAAAAATAATAAAATCAGGGACATTATTAAAGGGAAGAGGAAAAGGAATGTTCTGAGGAAAGTGTGAAGAATGTGAGTACCAGAGTGGAAAAGATTGGAGGAAAGTGATAAATAAGGAAACAAAAAAGGAATAAACACAGATTTACAGAAGAAAAGGAAGGAAAGAATTTTCAGGAAGATATTGAAGGAAACCTACTATTTGTATTTGAAAAGTAAAAGGGCATAGACAAGTTCAATAAGAACAGTGTTTTGGTGAAAGTTATATTGATAAAATGTTGAGATGTGAATATGAGGACAAAATTCTGGATAGATTAATTCAACAGATCCTGTTGATTCTAAGTGTTGGGAACAAATGCTTTAATCCTGACCTTAGAAATATTATGCAGATATAACTGTCATGAACTTTTCTTAGTGGTATTATGTGAATATTTTTGAAAACTTTATTTAGCTAGGAGATTATAGATTGAACTACAGCACAAAAAAGCCTAATTTCTCCTACAGTTCCAATTAGTGACCCATCTATGCATATCAGTTTGGGATTTTATTGAAATATATTTAGATATGTTTGGATATCTTATCAACCTACTCATTATAAATGTAGGACAAATAACACCAAGTATTAGGTTGAACATACAGCTTTAATGATGTGACTGAAGACTCCTGGAATTGATTTCTCTTTAGAATAGAAAATGCCTCAATAGCAATTGACACATCATAATTGCCATATACACTATCGAAATCTAAATCTTGTTAGGTATATCTCCATGCTGAAATAACACTGTCAACCAACCTGACACAAATTCTTATATGTAGGAAAATGTTCTTATAAACTTCAAGCTTTTATTGAATGGAAAAATTCAGACATTACTCTCACCACTATGATTAAATGCCTAACAAGATAAGACCTTTTGCTTTAATGCTTTTCTTTCACTTTCTCATACACATTGTCAAGTAGTGAAGAATTCTGATTTAACAATAAGACAATCGTGACTTGTATTAACACAACATCTAGGATCTAATGTTAATTTGGATGCTTACTAATTAGCTCCAAATTTTGTGGATATTTAAATTTCTCCTGGGTAAACTAATGAACTCCATGAAAATGTCCCTAAGGAGCCTTTCAATTCTAATATCACTGTCTCAAAATGCTTTAAATTCTACATTCTTTAATGTGGGCATAGGGTTATTTTGTGGAACTTTTCTCCTCAGAGAGTGAATATTACCGTATTGCTTAACATGGACAAAGTACCTTCTAGACTGGGCGTGTACAAACAAGAAGTGGTAGTTGAACAATGTTCTTAGCAGTTTGTACAGATGAAATGGAAATAGATCAACTATGAACTCAAAAGGAATGTGCAAAGAAGACAAAGGCACAAAGTAGAATTTGCCAAGAAAAGCTAAAGTATAATTTCAAATAATGTGCTCAGGTGTGAGGGTCTGTTCAAAGTACAGGTTCAGACAATGTAGTTGGATATCTTGGGCGGAAAACTGCTTTAAACTGTTCTGGGATAATTGTACAAGTAGAAGCCCCTAATTCTGACTCTAATCAGCCACAACATCATCAATTTACCAAGTGCAAAGTGAGAAAAAGAGGGCTGATCACAGTTAGTGTTGAAACAATGGCAATAACACAACTTTTCTTGTAAGTGTTCATTTATTTTGGAGCATTTAAGTAGGGAAAAGCCAAGTAAATATTTTGCATGTACCTAAATTAAGTGGGACATATTATATTGGTATCTCTTTAACTTGGAAGTTATAGATTATGTCTTTTTGTACTCTAACTTGGGATAATGATCTGCTGTCAGTTATTTTATTCTCTTACCATTTTTTTGCCCTTCAATTTACATAATTATTATTTCAAGAGACATAATTGAGCTTGCATTTCTAAATTCTTCAAATTTATCTGAACTACTTCATACTTCTGACAGCCTCCTATATCTTTCTCAAGGGAAACATTTTGTCACTACCATTTTTATCCTACATGATATTGGATATCTTCCTGGCTAATTCATGCAAGATATACATCAGACTCATCCTATATCTCAACATTTGTACCTCCATAAAATACTATCTTACCTAGAAATCATGATATTAGTATATCTGTTGAGGCAGCATCTGTCATTTTTGAATGGCCTTAAGTGATACTTACATGCAATCATGTTTTAAAACAATATGCTACTCAGTAGATGAATAAATTGACAAAATATGGTTATATATGTACGGTGTACTTCTATGCTTTCTACTCATAAGGAAATGGAAAGACATGGAAAAATCCTACTAAAAAAATAAGCAAGAAACAAAGAAACAGATTTGATGGTTTCCCTCATTTGTAATAACTAGGAAATATCTGATAGTCTTAGCAGATGAGCAGAATGAATCAATAGCTATGTATAAATGATCATATAAAATGATGCTGAGAGGTTTTTCTTTGTGGTTGTTGTTTTTAATGTACTATGTGATTTCTTTTTTCTTTTGTGTTTTCCCCTATGGTTTGTCCATTGTATTTGGATTCAATATCCAAATACAATACAATTGTATGGTATATATATTTATCTTCATTTGGCAAGGGAAGCAGAACAATAAAATGGCGAGACTAAGGACAAAAGGCAAACCAATGCAATAGCAATAGTCACAGGACAATATGTTGGAAATTTACATTACAATTTGTGAGTGGTATTGGGATGAAGGAAAAGTGTGAGAAAAATGAGGGAGGGGGTAAAAATTTCGACATGTTATGTATTCAATAGCTTACAATTACTGCAACCCCGTCTATATATCACCTTGACAATAAAATTAAGCTAAAAAATGAGCTACATAAAATATAAGTTCACTGTATTGGTATAGTAAATATTATTTTATGTTTATTACCTTTAAAAATGAACATTTTGGTTGCTAATTTGAATTACCTCTTTCTTTATCAGACGTCAATTGGAATGTTATCAAACTATACAATATTTTCAGAATATACTTGGCATTATTTGGAATAAAACATTATTTTTAGTTTTGTCTCATACTAAAACAGAAAACCGTTCAATTCTATGGAAACTCCTAACTTTGAAAACTTACTAATTGTTAAGAAGAGAGAATATATCTGTTCCTCAACATTCCTATCACTACTAACTACTCATTTTCAAATTCTGAACATGCCATACCAGAGACATTCAAAAGAGTACCTGTTTGTACTTTATTTAATTCTGCAATAGATGCAGTTTTCAATGAGGCATTACATATTTAAAAGTCAACAGAAAAAATAGACACATTCTTGTAGAGGATAAAACTATGAAGTAACTATAATAATTAATTTCTTTTTTTTTTTTGGTAAGTCATGGGGCTTGAAATCTGGGCTTGGGCACTGTCCCTGCACTCTGCAGCTCAAGGTGAACTCTCTACCACTTGAGCCACAGTGCCACTTCCAATAAAAATTCTGTAAGGGTAAACTTTTGTTCATCAGATTAACTATTATTTCTATGACAATCAATCCCAAGTTTTTATGCCATAAAGTCATCCTAGCCCAACAGTTTCCAACTTGTAAGGTGCACATTAAAATTCCCTAAATTCACATCATGACTAGTTTATCAATATTGTGAAAAAATACTACACTTTTGCTAATGTGATGCCCTTCCTATTGTGGAAAGAATAATACACTTAACTTTGCTACATCATTTTCCCAACAGTGGTATTCTTGAGATCAGAACACTTGCAAATAGAATTTATTTTTATTTTTATTTTATATTTATTTTACTATATATATATATATTATCTATCATAGATATTCAGGAGATCTGTATATCTTAATATTAAGATTTGAAGATTATGGTTGAAAGCCCACCCAGGCAGGAAAGTTCCTTGGATTCTTATCTCCAACAAACTCATAAGGAAAAGCCAGACCAAAGTGGCACTGAGGTTCAAGTGGTAGAGCAGTAGCCTTGAGCAAAAACAGGCTCAGGGACAGTGCCCAAGCCAGGGGTTAAGCCCTAGGACAAACCAAACAACAAAAACAAAATTTAAAAACCCCTCAAACACAGCACTTTTCTCATTGTATACAGAGGTACATAATTAAGAAATTACTTCCTGTGCTATGTAAAGGTAGAAAAAAATGTCACACAATTACTCTCTTCATACCATGTTACACCAAAGTCTCAAAAGATTGCTCTTTTCCTATATTTATGAATTAATATCATCAATTTGTTGACAATTTGTCTAGATTATTCACATTATCATTTTACAAATGAACTGTTGGAATTATCTATTAACTAAGTTCTTATTATACCTCACTTGAAAGACTACTCTAGTCAATTAGAATGCCAGAATCATTTGTGAATTTGTAAATTAAATCTTTTATTTGAAAAGAATTTTGAAGTATCCTATAGAATATTAAATTACAAACAAAAATTATCTATTTTAAATCTAATTCTAATTTAGGCAAGTCTACAAAGTCCTATATTAAATGAACTTTCCTATTTCTCCAGGCTTTGACTTTTGTAATTCTTCATCATTTCTTTGGAATCTAACAGAATGATGCTTACATTTTCAAATTTTTGATTGGGAATCATGAGCTCTTTTGCAACTAGAAATGTTATGTAATTAAGACAACATTTAAAACACAACTGAGGATTATATTTGAGTTGCATTTCTATAGGAAACTTGAATTCTCAAAACATAATGACAAAATTAGCCCAAATTTCCAACTGTGTCTTTCTTTCTTGTTTATTTTTTATTCCTTTCTTGGTTGGTTTTATTGAGACAAAATTATATTCTGCTACTTAGCCAAAGTTTTATATCAGCTCAAGTAACTTGGGAGTGGAGTCCATGGAGTCCATTAAATACAAGATCATGACATCTTCATGATTTTTTTCTTCTGTTTTTTTCTTTTTTAAAATTTATTATTTTTTCTTGTGAAAATACTGTACAGAGGGCTTAAAATTACCTGTGCAAGACAATGAGTACATTTCTTGTCAAGCATTTTAGCCTCCTACTTTGTTTCTCCTATCCATCCCTTCCCATCCTCCCCCAACGCCTCCACCCAATCCTCCTCACTCCACCAAAGTTGAAAAGTTCGATTTCGACATAATGACTTGTACATCTTATTGTTGCAATGAGTCCACCTGTATCCCTATTTAAACGATTTGTTTTTGCCCTTCCCCTCCAGAAATTATACCGACATCAATACAGTTAAAGCAGAGGTTATACCATGGGGGAGGGACATACAAAGCAACAAAAAAATAATCTTATAAATGTATTAGAAACAAGCCCATGAAAGAAAAAAAACATTTGAATACATATCTTAGGGTTCATTTCCCTAATATCAACTTATCTGACCTATTCTGCTTGACTCAGACATATTCTAGTTACTGCAAATAAAGACCATGGGAGCTAGGTTTCTTTGGGTATGGCTTATTTCACTTACTATATTTTTTCCAAGTCTTTCCATTTCCGAACAAATGGGGCAATGTCATTCTTTCTGATGGAGGAATAGAATTCCATTATGTATATATACCACATTTTCTTGATCTATTCATCTACTGAGGGGCATCTGGGTTGGTTCCATATCTTAGCTATGGTAAATAATGATGCAATAAACAAAGGCGTGCTGGGAGCTTTAGTGTGGTCTTGTTTGTATTTCTTACAGGGACGCAATAATTTCAGGACATTGATTTAATTAACAGTTTATTAAGGATGAAAACAATAATATTAATTATATGGAAGCATAATAAATACCCAAGAATTGTTAGGAATGTGGTCTATATTACTGAATAATGGATAGACACCTCTGGCACACTATAAATATATATATTTTTATTAGCATACTACAATGTGCGTGCCAATCTGTTCTTATTTTGTCAAACCAAGGGTCTCAATCTCAGGTCCTGGTAAATGCCTGTCTGCTCAGTTTGTCCCAGGATGGCATGTTGACACTCAATCATTCATGAATTTGGCCCTGTAGGCCATGAGTTCATATGCCTGCACTCCCAAACAATGAATCGTGGAGTAAAAAACAGATGGTGACACATGTTTTCCTTTCTGTGAACATCCTGCGTGTCAGGTATGAAGTGGAATACATATGCAGACCTATATCCTATGTAATCAATGTAATCAATATTCTATGTGCCATACTATTAAATAAAATAACTGGTTACTACATGAACAAAATAAAAGGTAAAATGAATAACTACACTGAATGCAATATGGAGTCAATATATGTATGTAAATATAAATCATATATTTAAAATGTACACAAATAGGATGTTTGCTAGTGGTGGGGATCGATTTCAGGCGTAAAGAACAGACTTAAATTTCTTGACTTCAAGAAAGCAAGCTTCCCCTTCCTACACAGTGCAACAGAGTTACCCAGACCATGAGTTGCAATCCCAGTCCTGGCAGAAAAAAATGGCATCTCTATGCTATGTGACAACCAATTCTTAGGTATTTCATTATTTCTCCTTTTAATGAAAGTATTTTTTTAACACTTCATAAAGTATTGTTTAATATCAATCAGTATCCTAGAATATAATTGTATATAATTTTATCGTAGAATCATTCAAGAATTGCCCATTCAATCATGACATACATCACATTCCATTGGTATTCATATGGATAAAAATGAGTTCCTTGGGATATCTTCATCCTGCAGTTTGCGGACCAGAGACAACCCAGGAACCAAGACTCGGCGTAAGTAGAAGCCTGACGTCCTCACTCCTTCTCAGGGAGCAGAGGAGGGAAGGCTACCCCTCCCACCCCCCAGTACCGGAGATCTCCATATTGGATACCGACAAAGCTCAACGGAGCTGCTAGCTCCAACTCAGGCCTTTGAATAAAACTAGAGTCATTTAGCAGGTCACAAGAACTTAACCTGACCTGCCAGACTCAGCTACACCCAGGCAAAAGTCACTCAGCTCGGGTGGCAGAGCTAGGAGTGGCTTTCTTCTCTGGGTTATCAGATCCAGAAGCTGTCCCTCCCTTTAGCAGCCTCGACAATCAATTGAAATTAAGTAAACCGAAACCCTGAGAATGGCTCTATGCTGGGCTCTGTAAGTTTCTCACAAACTATCCCCCGGAAAAGCTACTGTTTGTTGAAGTGCCTCAACTCTACTCAGAACCTACCCTCATCACAGTATCTCCAAACTTGAGGAAAAAGCTATTTCCCTCTTTTGTAATACTCAAAGCAGATCCTACTCCCATTGAACTACCCTGGGAGGACGATCGCAAAACACTGGTTAAAGCAGAGCATTTTTCTGCCTGTTCGAACAAACTGACTTAAGAAACCAACCAAGCCACAGGACCAAAAGCAGACCAGAGACTACAACAAGAGGCTGATTAAGGACACAAGGGAGATACAAGATTTTTCCCACCCCTCCCCCAAAAAATTAAAGAACTATTTCTTCTTCTTCTTCTTCTTCTTCTTCTTCTTCTTCTTCTTCTTCTTCTTCTTCTTCTTCTTCTTCTTCTTCTTCTTCTTCTTCTTCTTCTTTTTGGTACTTTTTATAAATTTTTTTTCTTTTCTAAAAATTTTTAATCTATAATTTTTACTTTTTTTGAAAAATATTGTTTTCTAGTAACTTTATTTTCCTCTTATAATTTTTATTTCAGGGATACATATGTGTTTGTGTTTTTCTTTCTTTGTTTTCTTTCTTTTTTTAATTTTCTTTTTGTTTTTTGTTTAGCTCTACTGGACTTCTGTTTTTTTCTTCCTTTCTTATTCTTTTCACCTTTTCTTCTCTTTCGTTCTTCTTTATGTGACTTAATTGTTGTCCTGCACATGCTCAGATAAACTAGTAGTTGATTATTAGACCTTATCCCCCATTGAGTACACACTTAATCCACAAATTTATTACTCAATTCAAAACCTCTGAGACTTAAATTGCCTAATAGCAGTACTAACTTTTTATACCTATATAATATTTTAAGTATTTTTATTTTTAATTTTTTCACATGTCCTTTATATCCCTTCCCTTCTCCCATTATGTTCATGTTCTCCTCTGAATAGTTTGTTTTCGATATGCATAGTATTATTAATTATTATTTTCTATTTTTCTGGTCTCTTTTCTTTTTTCTTTCTCTTTCTTCTTTTTCTCTCTCTCTCTCCTTTCATCTTATCCAACCTATTTCCTGCTTTGAGATTAGGACTTAGTTAACTCTACCTGTGCCTTCCCACATCACTCTATTCCTATTTTTAACACACATTTCTCCCTAACCCTAATAATTTCTGGTTTTCCAAATTCATCTTTGCGGTTCATAGCCCATTAATATATAGTTGTCTGATGTTGAATAAATGTATCTGTTGAACTAGATTTTATCTGCAGACTATTGACTGTGCAAACACAGATTTTGGTTGATGCTTGCCTTAAGTTAGTGTTCTAGCGCAAAACTGGTGCTATTTTTATCCCAAATCTGCAGAGTAAGCCGGAAAAACAGAAGAAAAATGTCAAGTCCGGGTATCTCAACTCCCACTCATGATAAGCAGGGGACAGAACAGATAATGAATAATCCAGAGGAGAGTTCCCAAATAGCTCTACAAACACTGCTGGCAAACATGATAAATGAAAAGTTTGAAAACATACAAAGGATCCTGTATGAGCGTGATAGGGAGAGAGAGAAAGCAAACAAAAGGTCAATGCAGGAAAAGTTTGAAAACCTACAAAGGACTCTGTATGAGCGTGATAGGGAGAGAGAGAAGGCAATCCAAAGGTTTATACAAGAATATCATGAGCGTGAGGAAGCTACTCAAAAACTGATAAAGGATTTGCATGAGCAGCTTGAGAATACTCAAACAGAAAGGCAGGAATGGCGTTAACAGGCTGAGAACACTCAAAGAGAACTACAGGAATGGCATGAATGGGAGTGGGAGGAACCTAAGGAAAGAGTAATACAGGAATTGAGAGTACAGGATGAGAATACACAAAGATCACTAAAGGCATTCATGGGATCCATTAACAAAGAGTTGAAGGAAGTCAGGAAAACCACAAAGGGAATGCTGAATGGACCCAACAGAAGGAATGGGAGCACAAGGAAACCATAGCCCATCAAGTAAGTGAACACCAAATTAAGGAAGTGAAGAAATTCATACAAGATCTAAAACAATGCTTCAACAAAGAATTTAAAGCCATCAAAGCTGCCCAATTAGAAGGAAAAGAAATAAAATACAAAGTAGAAAGTTTTGACAGCAGGTTAGACCATGCAGAAGAACGAATCTCGGGCATTGAAGAAATACTAGGTATTATAGAGAAAGAACATAAAACCATCCAAGACAAGTCCAAGAAATATGATAGATCTATCCAAAACTTGGAAGACACCATCTGAAGGCCTAATCTAAGGAAAATGGTTGCAGAGGAGAACCTAGAAACAGAAGTTAATGGTCTAGGAAATTTGTTTAACAGGATCCTAGAAGAGAACTTCCCAAACACGCAAAAAGATAGACCTATTCAGATACAAGAAGCTTTTAGAATTCCAAATAGACCAGACTAGAATACGACATCCCACCATCACATTATAATCCACACAGGATCAATTCAGACCAAGGAAAAGGTCATTAAAGCTATAAAGGAGAAAAGATTAATCACCAATAAAGGGAAAGCAATTAAAATCACCTCACATTTCTCAGCAGAGACAATCCAACAAGAGTCTGATATGATGTATGCCATGCCCTAAAAATCAAACAACTATCAAGCAAGAATACTGTACCCAGCTAAACTCTCCTTCATAACTGAAGGCCAAATAAAAAACTTCCATAACAAAGAAACATTGAAACAATCCATCGCCACCAAACCAGCCCTACAAAAGATTCTTAAAGATGTCCTGCATATAGAAAACCAACAAGACCACAATAAACACCAAGAAACTGCACCCAAACTGAGAATACAAGAACCATAGGAAGAACCCAGTTTTTGAAACCCCCAAGAAGGTGGATAACATGGCAGGAACTCCCAAATACCACTCAATCCTATCTATCAACATTAATGGAATTAACTCTCCAATTAAGCCACATAGACTGTCTAGTGGAATAAAAAAACAAGATCCTTCTGTCTGCTGCCTTCAGGAGCATACTAATTAAGGGATCTCTCCTACAGCAGGATATTACCATTCTAAATATCTGTTCCCCAAACAATGAAGCACTCACATTTATCCAAGAAACACTACTTTCCCTCAAATCCCACATAGATCCAAAGACATTAATTGTTGGGGATTTTAGCACACCACTCTTCCCACTAGAGAGATCAACTCAGCAAAAACTCAACAGAGAAACCGCAGATCTAAACATCTGCATAGATCAAATAGATTTAACAGACATCTACCGAATATTTTACCCAGCAGCATTAGAATACACGTTTTTCTCAGCAGCACATAGAACATTTTCTAAATTAGACGACATTTTAGGCCACAAAGCAAACTTGTCTAAATTCAGAAACATTGAAGTTATACCTTGCATTCTCTCGGACCACAAGGGAATAAAATTAGAACTCAACACCAAAAGCCACCAAAAAAGTCCAGTAACACATGGAGGGTGAACAACACACTGGTGAATCATGAGTGGAAGAGATTAGAAAGGCAATTCAAATGTTCATGCTATTCAACAAAAATGAGCACAAAATTTTCCAGCCCCTCTGGGACACAGCAAAGGCAGTACTCAGAGCCAAGTTTATAGCTCTGAGCTCCTACATCAACAAATTGGGGAGATCTGAAACCAACAATTTAATGACACATCTAAACCTCCTTGAAAAAGAGCAGCAAGATAAAACCCAATCCAGTAGATGGAAATTAATTAATTAATTAATTCTGACTTATCAGAATTAAATGAATTAGAATCCAAAAAAAACTATAGAGAGAATCAAAACCAAAGAGTTGTTTCTTCGAAAAAATCAACAAATTTACAGAAACTTAGAAAATCTTATCAGATAAAGAAGAGAATGCACCCAAATAAATAAACTCAGAGATGAGAATGGAAACAGGACCATGAAGACAACCAAGATTCAGAACATTATAAGGGAATACTTCTCAAAACTTTATGCTAATAAGTTTGAGAACTTGACAGAAATGGACATTTTTCTAGCAAATACTGACATGCCAAAACTAAACCAAGATGAGTTAAACCATCTTAAAAGGCCCATATCAAGCATTGCAATAGAAACTGCAATAAGAGACCTTCCAGCTAAGAAAAGTCCAGGACCAGATGGTTTTACAGCGGAATTCTACAAGGCCTTCAAAGCAGAGCTCACACCAATACTCCTCCATGTCTTCAATGAAAATGAAAGAGAAAGTTCACTACCGAACACATTCTATGAAGCCATCATAACCCTCATCCAAAAACCAGGCAGGGACTCATCAAAGAAAGAGAATTATAGACCCATTTCTTTGATGAACACTGATGCAAAAATTCTCAACAAAATTTTGGCCAATCGACTTCAACAATTCATCCAAAAAATCATACACCACGATCAAACAGGATTCATTTCAGGGATGCAAAGCTGGTTCAATATATGCAAGTCAATTAATATTTTTCATCACATAAACAGGAGCAAGAATAAGAACCACATGGTTATCTCAATAGATGCAGAAAAAGCATTAGACAAGATCTAACACCTCTTTATGATGAAGGTTTTGGAAAAATTAAGAATCCATGGAACATTCCTCAATACAATAAAGGCTGTATATGACAAACCTACAGCCAGTATTATACTTAATGTTAAAAAATTAAAACAATTTCCTCTTAACTCAGGAACAAGACAAGGATGTCCCTCTCTCCACTTCTCTTCAATCTAGTATTAGAATGCCTAGCTACAGCAATAAGACAAGATGCAAACATAAAGGGGATCCAAATAGGGAAAGAAGAAAAAAAAACTCTCCCTCTTTGCAGATGACATGATCTTGTATTTAAAGAATCCCAAAGACTCCACTCCCAAATGACTCAAGCTGATTCAAAACTTTGGCAAAGTAGCAGGGTATAAAATTAACCCCCCAAATCAATGGCTTTTCTGTATGCCATCAATGAGAAAAGTGGGGCTGAAATTAGGAAAGCAACTCCATTTGTAATAGCCCCACAAAAAATAAAATACATAGGAATTAACTTTACCAAAGAAGTGAAGGACCTATATGACGAAAACTTTAAAATCTTGAAAAAGGAAATCAAAACAGAACTTAGAAAATGGCAAAACCTCCCATGATCCTGGATTGGAAAGATTAACATCACGAAAATGGCAATACTTCCCAAGGCTATGTACAAATTCAATGTGATACCTATAAAAATTCCAACCTCATTCTTCAAGGAAATAGAAGAGGCAATCCAAAAATTCATAAGGAACAATAAAAGACCCCGAATAGCTAAAATGCTACTCAACGGCAAGAACACTGCTCGAGGAATAGCAATATCAAATTTCAAACTCTACTATAAAGCCATGGTAATGAAAACAGCTTGGTACTCGCATAAGAACAGACCTCAGGACCAATGGAATTGATTTGAAAACCCAGAAATGAACCTACAGACTTATAGCCATCTAATCTTGGATAAGGGTATTAAAAAATAGAATGGAAGAAAGACAGGCTTTTCAGTAAATGGTGCTGTAAAAATTGGTTAACTACTTGTAGAAAACTAAAGCTAGATCCTTATACATCACCTTGCACCAGAATCAACTCCAAATGGATCAAAGCCCTCGGAGTCAAAGCAGACACTCTGAAAACACGACAGGATGGGATAGGAGAAACCCTAGGTCTCCTTGGCCCAGGCCGAAATTTTCTTAATAGAGACCCGGAAACACAACAAATAAAAGAAAAGTTGGACAAATGGGATTGTATGAAGTTTCAGAGCTTCTGCATGGTAAAGGTTATAGCTAGCAAGATCAATAAAAAGCCTACGGATTGGGAGAAGATCTTCACTAGCCATACAACGGACAAGGGTCTCATATCTAAAATATACTGGGAACTCAAAAAATTAAATCCTCCAACAACAAATCCTCAAAGAAACAACTGCCCAATAAATAAGTGGGTTAAAGACTTAAAGAGAAACTTCTCTGAAGAAGAAAGAAGGTTGGCCAATAGACACACGAAGAAATGCTCAACCTCCCTAGCCATAAAAGAAATGCAAATCAAATCAATGTTGAGATACCACCTCACCCCAGTTAGAATGGCAAAAATCAAGATCTCTAACAACAGCAGATGCTGGAGGGCATGTGGACAGAAGGGAACCTTACTGCATTGTTGGTGGGAGTGTAAACTTGTTCAACCACTTTGGAAAGCAGAATGGGGTTTCCTCTAAAGACTTCACATAGAGCTCCCATACGACCCAGCAATCCCACTTTTGGGCATTTACCCAAATGTTTACAAACAAGACCAAACTAAATGTACCAGCACAACTATGTGTATTGCAGCATTATTTACCATAGCTAAGATCTGGAACCAACCTAGATGCTCCTCAGTAGATGAATGGATTCAGAAAATGTGGTATATATACACAATGGAATTCTATGCCTCCATCAGAAAGAATGGCATTGCCCCATTAGTTAGGAAATGGAAAGACTTGGAAAAAATTATATTAAGTGAAGTAAGCCAAGCCCAAAGAAACATAGTTACCATGGTTTACCTTATTTGTAATATCTAGTATATGTATGAGTCAAGCAGAAAAGGTTAAATAATGTGATGTTAGGAAAATGAACTCTTAGATTTGTATTTTAATGTTTTTTTCTTTCATGCATTTGTTTCTAACACATTTATAAGATTATTTCTTTGTTTCTTTGTATGTCCCTCCCCCACACTATAACCCCTGCTTTCACTATATTTGATGTAGGAATAATTTCTGGAGATAGGGAAAACCAAGTTGTTTAAGGATACAGGTGGACTTGTTGCAACAATGAGAAGTACAAGTTTTCATGTCGAAAACAAACTTTACAACTTTGATGAGGGGGAGATGGGGAGGATTGGCAGTGGGGGTGGTGGAAAGGCTGGGAAGGGATGTGAAGGGTAAACAAAGGAGGAGGCTGCAATTCGTTATAAGAAATGTACTCATTATCTTGCCCATGTAATTGTAACCCCTCTCTACAGTATGTTCACAAACAATTAAAATTAAAATTAAAAAAGAAAGATTTTTATGGCACCTTTTCTGGAAAAAATGAGTTTCTTAGCATTTCCTGCCATTTGGAGGTGGAAGGACCAGGATTCGAATTGTGGGCTTTAGCTCCCACCACTTAAACCCGAAGGTAGGGAATTCACTGGTCTGTCCAAGAATATCAGCAAGACCAATGATTAAGTAGGCACCAGTGGCTCTCAGCAGTCCTCCATGATACTTACAAAGCTGTGAAAGGAGATTCATGGTAAAATTCACCCTAGGCTGGAAAGTACTTGAGACGCCTGTCCAACTTCAGTTTCAACAAATCCAGAAGTAGAGCCATGTGGCTCCAGTGGTAGAGGGGTATCTTTGAGCAAAAGCAGCTCACGTACTGTGCCTAGGTCCTCAGTTC
Source organism: Dipodomys merriami (assembly GCF_024711535.1). Lineage (NCBI taxonomy): Eukaryota > Metazoa > Chordata > Mammalia > Rodentia > Heteromyidae > Dipodomys > Dipodomys merriami. Next base: position 893,383 of record NW_027204293.1, read on the forward strand.
AATGTCCGGGACTGGCAACAAACAGACATACACAACAATCTGTGTAGCCATCCGGCTGTCTGTTGGTTGACACCACTACCAGAAGTTGCGGAAGGTAGAGGTAACTGAGTGGTAAGCAAGAGTCTAGAGGCGAATTTGGAGTAAAATAGAAAATTGGCAACCTATTAAGTGAGTGGGAGAATAGAGGATTTCCCAGACCCTGGGAATGTGGCCAGCCCATCTTTCCCATCAAAGCACTCAGATGTCTGAAACAACAAGACTCTGAGTCAGAGCTGCGGGCAACAAACTACTGCCAGAACACCAGCAGAAGAATCCTCACGTCAGACCTTCAACATTCAAGAAAACAAAGAATACAAAAAAGGGAAGGATTCCAAACAAAACACCACTGGGGAGGGTGATTCAACGGAGGGTCTGGCCAAAGGTGATGCTTACCACAGGCCTCCCCTGCCTTTGGACACAGTCACAGCCCACCAGGGTCCAGAGTGTCAAGGGTCCAGATACCACCAAGAATCTGCAGAGGTGCTACCGACATGTGGTGCCTTCCCTGGACTGCAGCAAAAGAAGAAACCAGGTGTTCTGTGCCGAGATCCAACCACTGAAGCAGGAAAAGAAAGACCTGCAGGATTGACAAGCGAAAGAGAAGGAGAAGGTAGCCCAAGTTCACAAAGCACCGAGAACAGAGCTAGACATCCACAAGCTACCCATACAGTGGTTGGTTTTAGCAGAAAGTGATTTACAATCAGCACCAGCCCACATGCAGCTCGCGGCCGATGACAGAGAAATGAAGCACGAAGCTCTCACCAGCTGCCTACAGGCTGCAGAGCAGTGCATGGGGGAGCTGGAGATGGTGGCTTCTGTGGTTACTACTTACAGAAGGATACTGAAATGTTGTTTGAACAGCTGAAGGATGTAACACTTCAGCTCAAGGAAAAGACCAGAAGCTTCTATGACCTGGAGCAAGTGAACACAGAGTTTTCGGAGAAGCTGGAAGCACTCTGGACATAGAGGAGCAACAGGAAGAACAGAATCTGCAAGTTCCAACAAGTGCTGCAGAGGTGTGATGTACTAAAGAGGCTACAGGACAACCTGAGCTGAATGGTGACCACAGCAAATCTGGAGACAGACACCTTCTCCCAGAACCTGAGCATTGAGAGTTCCATGCCGAAGGAGGTGGCCTGGTGGCTGACTGAGCACGTAAACCAACTGACAGAGGAGAAGGAGTGAGGATCGAGGTAGGTGCTGCACCTAGAGAATAGTTGGGGGAACTGAGAACAAAGCTGGCAGAGCCATGGCCCCCCCAGGGTCCATCTCAGGAGGAACAGCAATTGCAGGCCCATGCCTACTGCACGCAGATGGGGTTGAAAAACCTGGAGAAACAACTTCACATATAGGTCCAGGAAAATCAGAGTCTCCATCTCCAGATTGCGGAGCAGCAGGAGCAACTGGGAAGACTAGAGGAGAAAACCAAAGATCGGCAGGATATCCCCGAGACCCCACGATATGCATGTGTGTGCAACCCACAGCTGGAGGGACAGCTGGCCTTGCTGCGGGATGCTCTCTGCAGGGTGAGCAGTGAGAAAAAGGAGCTCACCAGCATCGTGGACTCAGTGCAGCAGGTGAAGAATCATCTGCGGGAACAGCTGGACTGCTCAGAGGAGAAGATAGAGGAATGGAAAGAGGTGGCTGAGAGAGAAGGCCAAGCAGCTCGTGAGCTGCAGGGGCAGCAGGAGCAGTCCCTGGCCTAGCTGCAGGAGCTCAGAGCCACCTGCGAGCAGCACATCACTTCAAATGAGCAGCTTTGCTCCAAGTAGTAGGTCCTTCTGTAGAACCTGCAGAAGCAGACCCAGCAGTTGGAGCAGCTGAAACAAGTGCAGGGTCCGACCAAATGGAGGGACTAGGTGGTGCCCCCAAAGTGGCAGGACAGTTTCAAGTGCCTGGAAGTGACCAGTCCACAGGAGGAGCACCTGCAGGCCCAGCTGAGCTTCCTGGCTTTCCCTGGGGAAGGGGAAGCTGTGAACCCTGGAGAAGCAAAAGCTGAGGAAGCGACTCTCCTCGATGTGCCCATGGCAGAAAATGGAGATGTCCCCCAAACTGAGAGGGATGTGGTTCTGTTAGCACTCTCAGAGGCTGAGATCCACAGGGGGAATCTCCTGCCTGACTGCTGCAGGCACTCCCCCTTCGCCGGACAGCTCAGTACCAGATAGAGCTGGAGCCACAGGTCCCCCGCCCATGAGCTGCCACCACAACACATGAGAGAATGAGAAGTGGGACATGTGGGCATCCAAGAAGAAAATCTGGTTCATCCGCAACCTGCCTGATGAGGTGGACTTCCAGACTCCTGCAGATGAGCTCCACCATTGATGCAACCAGCTGTCGGCACATATCCGCACCGTCCAGGAATCCCTCTTGGCATGTAAAGGACAGATGTTCATTCTGGATCAGCTGTGTCAGGAGAAAGCCGAGTGCATGTGCCGGCTGTCCCAGGAGAAAATGAAGAGTAGATAGCTGGAAGAGTTTCTGTCGCTCCTACACGGGGCTCCAGATACCGACACAGGCTGAGCTCTCCACCAGTCCAGCTTCTTCAGAGGCCTCAGGCTCCTGGGTGGGCAAAATGAGGAAGGCACAAAAAGGTTTTGAAGAATTGATACTTCAGGATAGTGTGGAAAATGCAAGAGGAGAAGTCAGGGTTTGCTGCCCCATACAGGACTCCCCCACAGAGCGTGTCCTGCTGCAGATCCCCACATCCAGAACTACCCACAGCTGGTGCACTCAGGCTTGCAGTGCTCAATCCCTTTTCTCTGTAGACTGATGGGGATGATGACTCCCTATGTGACATACTGATTTCCCAAATCCTCAGCAGCCACCAGAACTAGGTGGCCAGGTGGGGTTCTCTAGGCCTCCATCTACCTGGTGATAGGAAGGGTAACCTGTGGGCCAAGTAGAGCAGAGGCTGCTGGGAGGAGGCCCAAATTCCAGAGCCATCTAATGGCCCATTGCTGGCCAGGGAAGAGGCCCATGTTATGCTTATCACAAAGCATAAATTGTTTCCAAATGGAAAATAAAGCCTCCACAAGGATTTGTTCTTCCAGTTATGGGGCTTGAACTCAGGGCCTGGCCACTGTCCTTGAGTTCTATTTGATCAAGACTGGTGGTCTACAAGTTGAGCCCCACCTCCCCTTCCAGCTTTATCTTTGTGGAATCAAACCCAGGGCTTCAGACTTGTTGGCGACCAGTCTATCACTGAGCTACATTCTCAGCTAGGATGATCCTCCTCCGCCAAACCCACATGCCAATCCTCAGATAAATAGGAATTAGGGGCTAGTATGAATATGAAGCACAAGTCTGGTTCACACGGAAATACTTCCCTGCCCCTTCTTTGACACCCTTATTTAAAGTTTCTCTTTTACTATTGAGGGATGAGAGAGGGAGAGGGACATCCGAAAGAGGAGTACCAAGAACAGTGCCCCCCTGATTGCCACAGCCTCCCCCACACAAGTGGTGCTAAAGATTCCCATCTTACCTGACTCAATGTTGTGTCTACACTGTCTCCCTACCCCAGCAAGGCTCAGAATGAAATAAATGTCAGCCCTGGCTTCAGCCCACACCCAGAGTAGAAGCCTAGTCCCAGGCTGGCTTCCACCTCTGACTTCCCTGAGTTAGGCTGGACCCACCATTCACCACTGTGTTGGTGTCAATGATCTCATGGATGGATTTCAGGAAGAACGTCTATGGCAAAGAGCAGAATCAGCAGTGTGAGCAGGGAGGAAGGAGCCAGGGCAATTGGTCTGGGATCTTCGTCCTTGGAGCCATGCCGTCAAGCCAGAGCCATCCTGTCCTGAAGCACAGCCAAGGACAGGGATTGGACAAGATAGAAGAGCATGGGACTAAAGGAGGTACTGCTTTATCTTGGCACTCTTGAAATTTCCAATATTTGGCCCATGTCAATCCCAAAGCCAACATGCAATGCCTCTCCTTGTTGTTGTTGTCCATGAGCATTGTCCCTGAGCTCTTTTTCTCAAGGCTTGCACTCTACCACTTGAGCCACAGGGACACTTCTTTTTTTGTGATGATTCTTTGAGGATAAGAGTCTCACAAACTTTTCTACCCAAGCTAGCTTGGAAGCCAGATCTCACCTTCCTGAGTAGCCAGAACAACAGGCGTGAGCCAAAAGTGCCCAGCATGTGATGCCTTTTTAAAGGATCTTGGCAAGTCTGTAAAAGGTATCCCATAGGGTCTGGATAGACCATGACCCAATTAAGGAGCTCGGATTGGGGAAGGCTGATGTTATAGCCAGTCTGTTCCCCAAAATTATAGATGTTAGGTGGTGTTGGATGCATCGAAGTCCTAGGCCAACAACCACCAGATTTAGTGGGGAAAAAGGTAGAGAATACCCAAAGGTTACAGTGTAGAAATCTCTAATTTTGCATGAACATGGTGTGTGTGTGTGTGTGTGTGTGTGTGTGTGTGTGTGTGTGTGTGTGTGTGTTTACCAAGGCTTGAAGAGCCTAGGTGGGAACCTTTAGCTTGTTTGCATAAGTTTGATACTCTAATATTTGAATTATAATATTTCTTCTTCCCAGCTTTTTGGTGATTCTTTGGAGATAAGAGTATGCCCAGGCTAGCTTTGAATCTTGATTGATCTTCCAGTGTCAGCCTTGAATAGCTAGGATTATAGGCATGTCTTTTCATACTTTCTGTTCTAACAGCTGTCTACTTTCCCTGGCCTAGATCTCAGATCTCTACATCAACTCCCAGCAGCCCCTGGCTCTGTGGAGAACTTAATGCTCAAACCTGTCAGTGCATCCTATTTCTTTGTCCTCAGGGGAGAGTATGTTTCCTCTGAAGCCTGGAGGGTTAGGGGAGGGGAAGGAGGGATAGCTGTAGATGGGTGCTTGGCTAGGAAATAGGTATTCTCTTTTATCCAAGAAGGAAAGCTTGGCCAGATGCTAATGGCTCATGCTCTCATATTCTTAGCTCCCTCAGCACGCTAAGATCGGAGGACAACCATAAAGATGCAGCCCAACAAGAAATGTCTCCTCTCCCAAGAACCACCTGAAAGCTGGAAGAAAAGCTGTGGCTCAAGTGGTAGAGGGCTATCCTTGAATGAAAAAACGGAGGGACAGAGCACAGGCCCTGAATTCAAGCCCTACAACCAAGATGCACTCATGCACATGTGTGCACAAGCACACACACACACACACACACACACACACACACACACACACACACACACACACACATATATATACATATATACATACACACACACACACACACACACATATATATATATATATATATATATATATATATATATATATATATATATATATATATGGCACTACTGTGGCTTGATCACAGGTCCTCAGAACTTCCTGGCTGCAACTCAGTTTTCTGGAGGCTGGTGGGCTAATACTGTGACCCCATTTATGGATTGGACATTGTAGGCTGTGAGTTGAAATCCCAGCATGGCCAATAATGTATTCATGGAGTAAGAAGCCAATTTTGTCCCATTTTTTTCCTTCTCTGTGAAAGTCCTGGGTCTCAGTATATGTGATAAGATGTAATAAAATAAATATTTTATGTGTAATAATACTAAATCATAAGGGTAAAAAATGACATATGGAATAAACCCTTGTATGTAAATAGATCTCATATATGAGTATTATTTTTTTCAGTACTGGGACTTCAATTCAGGGACTTGGAACTTTTCTGAACTTCTTGTCTTCTAGGACGGTGATCTTCTCCTTCACCCACAGTGCCGCAGAGTTACCCAGACCCTGAGTTTAAATTCCAGGCCTGCCATTAAAATGGTGCAAATTCCAAGCCTGAGCCTTTTTATTATTATTATTACTATTGTTGTTGTTGTTGTTGTTGTTGTTATTTGGTTGTAGTCCAAGTACCGGGCTTGAACTCAAGTCTTGGCATCTCTGCCAAAGATGATCCTGGGATCTTAGGTCCTTAGTTCAAATCTCAGGACTGGCAAAAAATAAAAATAAAAAGGAAAAGGATAAAACTGAGAAGTTCAATAAGGTGGTTTTACTTTTTTTCCCCTTTGTATTGTACCATCCTGGGGCTAAATAACAATGCCCAGACAATGTACATGACCTTACCTTGCTGATGTTTGGTGGGATATTAGGGAAGCCAAGCCGAAATCAGCAACTTAGGACTGAAGGTTGAATCCTGGGACTCCCAATAATGAATGGCTGGCGGGAGATTCTAAGAAATGCTTTCCAGGGCTGTGAAGGTGGCTCAGTGGTAGAGTGCTTGTGTTGCATGCTAGAGGCCCTGGGTTTGATTACTCAGCACAACATAAGCAAAAAGAAAAAAGCCACAAGTGGCGCTGTGGCTCAAGTGGTAGAGTGCTAGCCTTGAGCTGAAGAGTTGAGAGACAGCAACCAGGCCCAGAGTTCAGGCCCCACGACCGGAACCCCCCAAAAAATTAAAACAAATTAAAATTAAAATAAAAAAAAGACGCTTTCCAATAGGCATCTGTACAAATAGAATGTTGTAAAAGTAACAATTACATTAGTAGTGTACAATTATATTATAAAATTATTCACAACCATTATACTACATTGACTAATTTTCAATTAATACTTTATTAGGCATTTAATCATGATACTTAAAAAAGGAAGGAATAATTTAATTGGCAATATTTGGTAGAAATATCAAATATGCAATTTCATAATTTACAGACATCTCTCGTTAAATATATCTATATCTATCTATCTATCTATCTATCTATCTATCTATCTATCTATCTATCTATCTATCTATCTATCTATCTATCTATCTATCTATCTGTCTGTCTGTCTGTCTGTCTGTCTGTCTGTCTGTCTGTCTGTCTGTCTGTCTGTCTATCTACCAATCTACACATTTATCTGTTTATACACTTGTCACTACTGGGGCTCAGTGGTAAAGTGCTCACCTAGTAAGTACATAGCCCATGGTTCGATTCCTCACTACCATGTGCATAGAAAAATCCAGAAGTTTTGCTGTAGCTCAAACATTCGAGGACTAGCTTTGAGCATAAAGGCTTAGGGACTGTCTCTAAAACCTTACTCAAGCCCGAGGACTGGCACCGAAACAAAAACAAAAAAGGAAAAGAGAATGTTCTGACTGCAACTATATAAGGATAGGGCTGCAAATACCTCATCAAAGAGCAAGCTGGGAGTCTAGTACTGACATTTGCCATCTAACCTGAATTAGCCAGAGGTAAACCGCTGCAACCCAGTTCCATGAACTAGATGCTGCTGGCTTGCTCATCCTGTCATCCAAGATACTCGGGGGCTGAGATCTGACACTTGTGGGTTTAAAACCCAGCCCTGGCAGGAAGTCTGTAAAACACTGAGCTGTGGCTTAACGTGTTAGAGTTCTAGTCTGATCAAAAGATCTTAGGACAGTACCCCCAACATTTCAGTGCAATCCCCGTGGCTGACTCCCCCCCCAAAAAATCTCACCCCTCTAAAATTTAAATTTGGACTGTATGTGGCGTGTTTCTGAAAGAATGGTGATACTGATGAAAGCCCCCTATTTCTAATGACATTATGTGGGTTACAGCTATGTGATGAGTCTTTCATGAGTTGTGTGCTGAGTCCTTCATGGGGTGCAATTTTTTATTTTTTCATCTGGTTCTTTTAAGAGCTACACAAGTAAGATGATTGTGCAGATGAGAAATTGTGGCTCAGATATGTCCTCATGTTAGGGCCAAAATTATGTATGTACCTAACTCTAGTGAGTTGTCTCCTGCTGACAATTGTTTTGGTTTATGTTTCTTGATCATGAACCTTGAACTCAGGGCCTAGCCACTGACACTTACCTGTGGAGATTATGGGTAGTGCCCTACCATGTGGAGCCAAGGACCCCCTTGCAACAGAGTGTTACAGTCTAGTCATGTAGTAGCTGAGGTCTGTCATCCTGCCTACTCAGGAAACTGAGATCTGACGATCTGGGTTCAAAACTATCCCAGACACAAAAGGTCCCATGAGACTATTATCTCCTATTCACCACTTAGAAACTTGAAGTGGAAGCTAGTCGCTGCTGACTCGTGCCTGTCATCCTAGGTACTCAGGATGCTGAGAGCTGAGGATCACGGTCCAAAGCCAGCCTGGGCAGAAAATTCCTTGAGACGCTTCTCTCCAGTGACCCACCAAAAACTTGAAGGTGTGCTGTTGCTCAAGTGGTAGAGCGATTGGCTTTCACTAAAGAGCTCAAGGATAACACCCAGGCCTAGATTTAAATTCCTCCAATTTCCAACAAAAGAAAGAAACCTGAAGTAGAATGCTGGGAATGTGTCTTTGGAGTACAGTGCTTTGCATGTGTGAATCCCTGGGTTTCATTCCTTAGTACTACATCACTAGAGAAAAACGTGAATTGGCTGTGTGCCTCAAGTGGTATAGAGTGCTATCCTTGTACAGGAGAAACTCAGGTACAGTGTTCTGGTCCTGAGTTGAAGCTCCAGGACAAGTATATGAACACACATACATACACACACAGATACCAGAAGTAAAGCTGTGACACCAAATGATAAAGAACTGAGCTTCTGCAATGAGTTTATAGTCAGTACCCAGGTCCTGTGGTCAACCCTGAAACACAGCCATGAAGGGCCCAACTAGGAGAGGTCAAAATTTCAAAATCTGACGAGTTTCACCAGCCCTAGATGACAGGAAGCATAGTGATATTACACATGTGCTTTGATTTAGCAAGCTTCTGAAAACGCAGGGAGGATCATTGCCAATAATGAATCATTTCATTAGGCTCAGGTCCCTAGTTGTCTGCCAGAAGGACCCTTGAATTAATTGTAGCAGGTTATTTCAACACTGGAACATAGTCTAACAAAGACAGGACAATTGCAGGGAACTTGGCCATGGGAGGTGCACAAATGAAGTCTTCCTGTCACAACAGAGCTCTTGGCAGAGAGATAGATTGAGGTACATAGAGGCCTTTTTCTCCTGGCCTTCAGAGCCCACCCACACTCCACACTAATTGGCCTAGAAGGAGTTTTTTTTTTAAATCACTTAGCTGTACAGGAGTGAGGCCTATTCCAACAACGAGGAAGACTTCTTCCAGCAGTCCCTGATGTGGAGAAAACCTCAGGCTACAATAGGAACAGTGAGAGGAGCCCTGGAAGATGTACTGTCTTGAAAACTCTCTCTGTTCTATGAAATCATTCTATTCAAAGTAAATTTCCTAGCTGGATACCTTTCATCATAGGAACTCGACCTTCACCAATAGAAATACATGCATACATACAGGGGGTGACAAGTTGTTACTGGCTTTTTTTTTATTGGAAGGTGCGGGGGTTTTACTGTGAGCCTAGGCAATGTTCCTGAGCTCCATTTGCTCAAAGGTAGTGCTTTGCCCTTGAGTCATAGCCCCATTCATGGGAATTTTTTATTCCTGTAATCCCTCAGAAATAAGAGTGTGGTGGGATTTCCTGTCCTGGCTGAATTCAAACTGGCATTCTCTACCTCTCAGCCTCCTGAAGAGCTAGGCTTACAGGTAGGATTCACTGACACTTTGCTTTCTTTTCTTCTCATTCTTTTCTTTCATCCTGACAATCTGAAATCTTCACAGTGTCATTCCAATGGTTTGCATTTTGAAGTAAATTACCCAGGCCTGGAATTGAAGTGCCTGGACTGCCACCTACAAATGGAGTGAGATCTTGAGAAATCATTCCTATCCATGGGAATGCCTAATGGAATGTTATAAAAGTAACAATTAAATTTGCAGTTAGTTCATGATTCTCTTATAGAATGCCACACAAAAAGTATTGTCTTCCATTCTAGCACCATGGTATGATTCTCCCAATTAAGGAATACTGACTACTTTTATATTAATGCTTTAATAAGTATTCAACCATGATACTTCATTACATTCAAAGGAGGCATAATTTAATAACTAATAATCCATAATATATATAATTTAATATCCTCATATTCTCTCTCATATACATAGCAATCTACACATCTATCTATCTATCTATCTATCTATCTATCTATCTATCTATCTATCTATCTATCTATCTATCTATCTATCTATCTATCTATCTATCTATCTATCTATCTATCCGCCACTAGTATTGCTTGATCTCAGAAGTGGCTGGCAGTCCAGTTTGCCAAAGGCTTTTGTTTTACAACTGGCCCATTCATGATTTGTGCATTGTGGGCTGTGTGTTCAAATCCCAGCATGGCCAAAAGTTTATATGTGGAGTCAGAAGCCAATTTTGACCCATTTTTTTCCTTCTCTGTGAAAGTCCTGGGTCTCTGTATGATGTATAATCTGTATGCAAATAAATCCATTTCATAAGATGTAATAAATGAAATAAATGTTATATATGTAATAATACTAAATAAAATAAATAAAAAATACATAAGGGTAATAAATGTCATGTGGAGTAATCACATGTATGTAAATAGATCTCATGTATGAATATTATTTTTTCCAGTACTGGGCCTTGAATTCAGTCCCTGGAAACTGGTCTGAAATTCTTGTCTTCAACGATGGTGGGTTTCCCCTCCCCCACAGTGCCAGAGAGATAATCAGACCCTGAGTTGACATCCCAGGCCTGTCAGAAAAATGGTGCAAATTCCAAGCCACGGTCTTAAATTTTTTTGACTAGGAAAATGCACTGTCTTGAAAGCACTCTCTGTGCTATGACATCATTCTATTCAAAGCAAATTTGTTAGCTGGGTGCTATTGTTCATAACGACTATGGATGTTCACTGATAGAAATACATGCATATATACACAGACACATGCAATTACTGGCTTTTTTTTTAGTGCAGATCCTGAGGCTTAAACTATGAGCCTAGAAATTGTCCCAGAGCTCCATTTACACAAGGAAGCACTTTATTGTGCCTTAATCCATGATACTTCATTAAATGGAGGCATACTTTAATACCTAATAATTATTATTAATATATTACATGTAATTTAATAATATATAGACATCTCACATTCTATAAATATATTTATATTTAAATGTACAGTGGAATATACATATACATCACTCTCTTTCACTATATATACTTATATACATATACACGTATTTGCAGCAATTTACACATCTATCTATTTATATATTGGACACTCATGTGGCTAGAACTCAGGTCCTGAGAACTGCCTGGCATTGAATTTATTTGAGGCTGCTGTCCTTAAACTGACCCCTTGATGATTTAGACATTCCAGGCCCTGAGTTCAAATCCCAGGAGTGCTGAAGTCAATAGGTGGAGTAAGAAGCCAATGTTGACCTGATTTCCTTTCTGTGGAAATAGTGCCCTAGATACAATATGTAACATCTATGCAAATACATATATATGATAGATATTATACATGTATATAAATATTTTTTTGCCATTTCTAAGGCTGGAATTCACACACTGGGAAATGCTCCGGATTTTTTTTTTCTTCTAGGAGGTTAGCTTTCATTTCACCCAGAACACAATAGTGTTACCCAGTCCCTGAGTTCAAATTCCAGGTATGGCAGATAAAATGGCCCTAACTCCTAGCCAGGACATTAACTTTTTTGGGAGGGCAGGCACGGGGCTTGAACTCAGGTCACCACAACTCTGCCTCAGCCTTGATTACCCTAGGCTGATGTGCAGCTTTTACACCTACAGATGATCCAGGGATCTTACGACCTGAGTTCAACTCAGGCAAAAAAAAAAATAAAGCAACCAAGATGGAGGAGGAAAAACCAGGAAGTTTTAGACAATAGTTTTACCTTTGTTTCCTTTGCACGGTGACCACCCTGGCTCTTAATGCCTCGGCTTGAAAATTGTACATGTCCTTGCATGGCCGAAGGCTGGTGGGCTGTCAGTGAAGCCTGAGCCCAACCAAGACACCTAGGCCCTCAGTTTGATCCTGGGACTTTCACCTACTCGTTCCTATCTATAAGAACAATCTTTGTAATATACCAATTGAACTACTAATTAGCTAGTCATTTGTAGTATAAGATTGTACAGAATAAATATAGGTCATTGATTAATTTAATTTATACTTTATTAAGTCTCCTACCGTGATTAATTAATGGAGGCATAATTTTAGACCAAATAATTCATAGTAATAGAATATATAAAAATAAGATATAGGTCATCATTCTTTGTATAGCGTTATACACTAGAATCTACATAAATGTCTATCTGTCTCTCTATATAACTTTATTTATAGATTCATATACATATGTAAATACACACACACATGCTTCAATCTACACATCTATCTGTTTATATATTGGCCACTCCTAGGGCTTCATTCTCAGGTCCTCAAATTTGCTCAACAACTTCACTTGCGTCAGACTGGTGGGCTAACATTGACCCATTCATGAAGTGGGCCTTCTAGGCCCAGGGTTCAAATCACAGAACTGCCAAAAACCTAATCCTGGTGGAAGAAGGCAAGTGTCCCACTTGCTTTCCTTATCAGTGAATGTCCTGGGTCTCAGGAATGATGTATAATACAGAGCAAAATCTATGTTCTGTGTTATAGGATGTAAAAAATGTTATACATGTAATCATACTCTCTAAAATATATAATGAATGAATAAAAAACAAAATAAAATGAATAACTACACTAACTGCAATATGCAGTAAATATGTGTATGTAAGTATAAATCATGTATTTAAAATGTATACAAATATTATTTTTGCGAGTGCTAGGAACAGGCCTGTCTTTCTTATCTTCCAGCACTGTGAGCTTTCCCTTCCCCCACATTACTGCAGATTTACCCAGACCCTGAGTTCAAATCCCAGGCCCGGAAGAAAAAATGGCGTGAAAACAACTCCAAGTAGCCTAATAATTGTTAAATATTTTTAATGTATATATGTACGTATGCATGTATGTATTATGTATTTTTATTTTGCCAAGCACAGGGCTTGAACTCAGGGCATGGCAACTCTTCTCAGCTTTGATCACTCTAGCCTGGGTTGCAGCCACTGGACCCACAGCTGAACCTAGGTTCCTGGGCCTCAAAGGCTGACAGGAAAAATAAATAAATGAAAAGACACATTAAAAAAAAACCCAGTAACTTGCAGATGGCTGCTGGTTTTACATTTGTTTTATTTTCAAGGTGACCATCCTGGGTCTAAATGACAGGGCTGAAAAGTGTTGGTAACCTGGCATTGCTGAATGCTGTCGTTCTTCCAGAGAAGCCATGGGCCAACATGACAACATAGGACCTGTGTTTGAAGCTGGGTCCTGACTCCAACCAATGAAGGGAGATCCTAAGATTCTCGTTCCTATTCATAGGAATACCGATGGAAAGTTATGAATGTCAAGGTTGTATTACTTGTTCCTGAATGATACTAGCATAAAATTACAGAGTGATTTTAGGAGGCTGATGGATTTTAATGAAAATTTTTAACACATTAAAAGAATACTATTAATTACATGGACACAACAGTTTCAGGACATTGGTCGATATAATTAATAATTCATTAAGGATGAAAAAAGTAATATTAATTACATGGAGGCATAATAAATACCCAAGAATTGGTAGGAATGTAGCCTATATAACTAAAATAATATGTAGACATCTCTGGTACTCTATAAAGATCTATATTTATTTGTGTACTACCATCTGCATGTCCATCTGTGCTTGTTTTGTCAACCCCTGGGACTAAATCTCAGGTGCTGGGAACTGCTGGTTGGCTCCATATGCCCCAGGCTGGCGTACTGACACTCACCCATTCATGAATTGGGCCTTGTAGGCTGTGAGTTCAGATGCCAGCACTAACAAAAATTGAATCTTGCAGTAGGACACATGGTGAAACATGTTTTCTTTTTCTGTGAAAGTCCTGGTTGTCAGGTGTGAAGTTTCATGCATAGGCAATTCTATATCCTATGTAATAAATGTAGTAAATATTCCATGTGTTATAGCAGTCAATAAAATAAATGGTAAATGAATAAAAAATAAAATGAATAACTACTCTAAGCACAATTTGGAGTCAACATACAGGGCTCAATCTCAGGGCCTGGGCACTGCCAGGCAGCTGAATTGCCTAGGGGCTGCTGTGCTGGCAGTCACCTATTCATGAACTGAGCCTTCTTTGCCCTGATTTTAGATCCCAGCACTCCCAAAAATGTAATCTTGGAGTGAGAAGCTGAGCACGACACATGTTTTCCTTTTCTTTGAAAGTGCTCAGTGTCAGGTAGGATGTATAATTTGGATGCAAATCTATATGCTATGTAATAGGATGTAATAAAGGTAGAAAACATCATAGGTAGAAAAGTTACCACTACAGTAAATGATAAACAGATTGAATTAGTAGTGAATCATTCTAGGATAATATTACATGCAATAAGTGTAGGATGTGCACTAAGTTTAATTAATATTTTATTAAGCATTAACAAAATAAAAATTACAAGGTGACATAATTAAACAACTAATAATTGGGAGTAACACATGATGCATAATTTAATAATATATAGACATTGTTCTCATTCTATGAAATATCAAATTATATGTATGGATATATGTACATATATGATAAACAGTTATGGGATATTGAGTAATTATTAATTAATGCTTTATTAATTCTTAACTGGGACACATCATTAAATGGTGACATAATTTGATACCTAAGTATTGGTAGCAATATTATCTATGATTTAATATTATGTAGAAATCTCTTTTTGTGTATATAATATTTATATACAGCAGTCTCTATCTATTTATACCTCGTTCCCTCCTGAGGCTCGGTGGTTGAGTGCTCTCATAGTAAGCACGAAGCCCTGGGTTCGATTCCTCAGTGCCACAAAACAGAAAACTCAGAAGTTCTGCTGTCTTTCAATCGAGTGCTAGCCTTGAGCACAAACGTTTAAGGACAGTGTCTAAGCTCTTACTCAAGCCCCAGGTATGATAGCAAAAAAAGGTAGGATATTCTATAGAAGGACAGAACTTCAAATACCTCATTACAGAGCAAGCTAGGAGTCTGGTGCTGACAGCTGCCACCTAACCTGACTTAGTCACATGTAAACTGCTGCAACCCTGCTCCACGGGTTACCCATGTCATCCTGGCTTATGCCCGTTATCTTAGCTGCTCAGGGGCTTTAAAACCCAGTCCTGGCAGGAAGTCTGAGAGACACCTCAAAATGTGGCTCCAAATGGTAGAGCTTTGAGTTCAAGCCCCATGGCTAACACCCTCTCCCCAGAAAAACACCCCACTAAACCATTAAATGTGAACTTTTATGGTTTGTAAATTTTCCTCAAAGAATGGTGATACTGATGAAAGCACCCTAATTCTAATGACAGCTTGTGGAATGGAGCTATGTGCTGAGTCCTCCATTGGGTGCTCCATTCTGAGTCCTGCACAGGGTGCTATGTGCTGAGTCTTTCACAGGATGTTGTGTGCTGAGTGGTGCAAAGAGTGCCATGTGCTATGTCCTTAACAGGGTGCATTCTTACATCTTGTCTATGTAAGAGCTCCACAACTTAGAGGATTATACAGACAAGAATATTGCGGCTCAGATAGGCCCCCATGTCAGGGACAAAATTATGTATTACTGAAGACTCGTGAGTTGTCTATAGCAGACAATGGTTTGGTTTGGTTTTTTCTTGGTCATGAACCTTGAACTCAGGGCTGAGGCACTGACCCTTATCTCTTGGGCTCATGGCTAGCACTCCACCACGTGGAGCCATGGACCCCCTTGCAGCAGAGGCTATGGCCAAGGGGTCAGTAGCTGAAGTTTGTCATCCTGCCTTCTCGGGAAGCTGAGTTCTAAAGATCTGGGTTCCAAACTATCTCAGACAGAAAAGGTACTATGAGACTATTATCTCCAATTCACTACTAAGAACCTGAAGGGGAAGCTGGGTGCTTTAGCTCATGTTGGTTATCCTACCTACTCAGGAGGATGAGATCTGAGGATCATGGTTCAAAGCTAGCCTAGGCAGGAAAGTCCTTGAGAAATTTAGCACCAATGAACCACAAGAAAACCAGAAGTAGCTCTGTGGCTCAAGTGGTAGAGCACAAGACTTGAGCTGAAGGGGTCAGGGACAGCACCCTCACCAAGACTTCAACTCCTTCAATTGACAACAACAACAATAAAAAAGACAGAAATAAACTAACAAAGCTGAAATAGAGGGCTGGGAATGTGCCTTAGTGGTAGAATACTTTGCATATATAAAATCGTGGGCTTGATTTCTCAGGACCATATGACTAGGACAAAGCCTGAAGTGGCTCTGTGGCTCAAGTGGGAGAGGGATATCATTGTACAAGAGAAACTAGGTACAGTCCTCACGTCCTGAGGTCAAGCTTCAGGACTCATGTATATGTGTGCATGCACACACCCACCCACGCACACACACACCGTGGTGTACACACATACACACCCACACATACACTCACAGACCAGAAGAGATGTTGTTACACAAAATGGGAAAGCACTGGGCTTCTGCACTGAGCTCATGGTCAGCACTCAGGCCTTATGTTCAACCCCAAAACCTGACCACCCAGGGACCAGCTAGGAGAAGTCAAAGGTTTCAAAACCTGATGAGCTTCACCAGTCCTAGATGACAGGAAGCTTTGTGATATCCAACATGTGCTTGGGTTTCCCAAGCTTCCGGAAACATAGGAAAGGCATCATAGGCCCAACATTGCTTGCAATGAATCATTTCATTATGTTCAGTGCCTTAGTTGTCTGCCTGAATGACTCCTGAATTATATTGAGCACTGTAACTGAACAACAGAATATAGTCTCACAAAGGCAGGATAAGTGCACAGAACTTGGCCTGCCATGAGAGGTGGCACAAATGAAGGTCTCCTGTTAAAACAGAGCACTGGGGAGAGAGATAGCTAAGGGTACAAAGAGGCCATTATTACTGACCTTCAGAGCCCACTCACACTCATTCTCACTAACTGGCCCAGATGGAGTTGTTTGTTACCCAGCTGTACAGGAGTGAGGACTTTTGTGTGCCTGTCTAGACAATGAGAGAGACTTCCTCCAGCAGGCCTGTGATGCAGAGAAACCCTCAGGTTACACTGTGAACAGTGAGGGGAGCCCCGGAACCTGCACTATCTTGAAAGAAGTCTCTCTGTTATGAACTCATTGTACTGAATACAAATTTCCTAGGTTGGTGCCATTCAGTATAGCTACTCGGGAATTTCACCTATAAGAATACAAAGACATGGAAGTACAGGCTCTTTTAGAGGGGACACGTCCTGGGTTCTACCCCATATTTCCACATATGATCCTATTCATGGTCCCTGGGCTCCTTTTGCTCAAGGGTACTGCATTAAGCTTGAGTCACAGCACCACTTCTGGGTATTTCTGTGATCTCTTAGAAATAACTGTGTCATGGACTTTCCCACACTGGCTGGATTAAAACTAAGTTTCTCTACATCTCAGCCTCCTGAGGTCCTGGGATTACAGACAGCAGCCACTGGCACCTTATTTCTTCACTTCTTCATTTTTTAATCTGGACAATCTGACTTCTTAACAGCGTCATTCAAAAGGTTTTAATTTATAAGCAAACTATCCAATGTTATTTATAGCTGCTTTCCCTTAGAAGGATTTTCTCTCCTCATCTTCCCCTCTGGTCACAGGTTTGAGGCCAAAAGCGAGAAATGAGTGTCACAGGATTTGGGAGCAAATATCCACAGTACATGCCAGTTCTGTCACTTAGCATTGAGCTGCTGTGAATTTACTGTCTCAGGATATGAGGACAGAAAGCTGGAGTGATCCTCATACAGTCTGCATTGCTCCTTTTGCCTATAAAATGATCTAATAATTATGAGTGTTTTGTGTCTCCAACATTAAGTGTCTAGAACACACTAGTAGCATCTTCATGTGAAGGGTTAAAATTTTGAGGCAGTGAACACTTGTTGCTTGTTTCTAGCAGAGCAACACGTGGTGGTAATCCAAACACCTGGTTGATTGTGTGCCTTTATAAACCCTGCAAAACTTTAACTCGGGGTTCTCCTCCTAGGCTCTGCTGTGTTGGAGTGTAGGATGAGACCCAAGCTGCAGCCCGTTTAAATAAAACCTTAAAACAGCTGTAAAGTCTGACTCTCGATGGTCTTCTTGGAGTGGATCCTGTGACCTGGGTATAACATATTAGTGAGGGCTTGTCCGGGATCCCCCCAAAAACCCCCGAGATCTCAGCCTCCAAAGGTAATATAGAGCTGTCTTTGTTAATTTGTCTTGTCCTGTCATTTGTCTGTTTTACTTTCGTTTTCCTTTGTGAGGATGGCCACTCCGATTCGTAAAGGGTTGTTGAGGCAGATGCGCTTGCACCACAACCCTGGAGGAACTGGGAGATGTCCAAGATCCTATTGTGGGGCAGGGGTCCTTGGAACCCCGCTGTGTGAATTGTGGGGTGGGGGTCGGTTCAGTGTTGGGCCAGAACTGACCAAGAGGGCCTCCTAACAGAGGCCCAACTAGCCCACTGTGGCTCTGCTCTTTATGCTGTGTGGCCTGGGTGTGGAACCCCACTGTGACTGTAGTCAGTGGACCAATTTGGGAGATCTTCACTTTGTAAGCCCTTTTTTGTAAATGTCAGGCCTGCGTGTGTTTTGTTTGTACTGTTTATTGATTTTTGGATTGTACGTCTGACGGGACTGGAAACCATAGGCACCATTCCATCTAGCCTCCTAGACTTACAAAAAGTAACTGAGACAGAGGGAAAGAAAAGGTACCCCCCGGTTTTTCAGGGAGATAACTTGGAAGAAGAAATGTTTCCTCCCCCATTCTCTCCTTTCCAGGTTCCTTTTGCAGAACCTGAGAATGGTCAAGAGGAGGAGGGAGCTATAAAACACTCACCACCTGCCCTTAACGTTTCTGAGTGGCCAGTCACTCCACAACAAAGTGGGATCAAACCCCCCTTCTAATGCAGCTGTTTTTCCCATACGCACCATAGGTCCTGTGGATGCAGATGGTCAACAGCAACTCCAATATTGGCCATTTTCTACCAGTGATCTACACAATTGGCACACCCAAAATGCCCCCTTTTCTGAGAAACACCAGGATTTAATTTGTTTACTTGAAATTATTCTCTTTACTCATCAGCCCACTTGGGATGATTTTAGTCAGCTTTTACAGGTCCTTTTTACTACCGAAGAGAGAGATTATATCCAAGAGGCAGCCCAGAAACATATCCCTGGCCCCAAAAGAGCACCTATCACAGATCCTGCTCTGATCACTGCCTATTTTCCTGAGATCCAACCAACAATTGAGACAACAATACAGTTGAAAGTAGGGAGCAGTTGGCTCTGTTGGCATGTCTCAAGGTGGCAACTTGCCAACCTACTGATATGGCCAAAGTTTATAATGTTAGACAGGGAGGAAGTGAAAGTCTGGCAGCATATCTTGAGTGGCTCCTGGAAGCTTTTAGTCAATATACCCGTATGATCTTGAGACCCAGGAGTCAGCTCAGATGATTATGTTTGCCTATATAAATCAAGCTGCACCAGACATAAAGCGAAAGTTGCAGGCTCTAGACAGACTTAGTGAAAAGTCTATTAGGGATCTAGTAGCTGCAGTGGAAAGGGTTTACAATAAGAGAGAGACAGTAGCAAAGACAAGAATGGAAGAACAAAGAACATGAAATTGAGTGTGAAAAGCATGACCAGGCCAAAGAAAAGAGGCTAGACTGGTTGGACTTGCCACTATTGCATGCTGAGCATACCTGGTTCACAGATGGCAGCAGTTTCATTTGAGAGGGAAAAAGGTACACCGGTGCAGCAATCACCACGGACACTGAGATAGGGTGGGCAGAAGCACTCTCCCAGGGAACGTCTGCACAAAGAGAAGAACTAGTGACACTAACAAAAGCCCTACAGATGGGAAAAGGGAAGAGACTAAACATTTACACGGACAGTCGGTATGCTTTTGCCACTGTGCATGTCCATGGAGCCATTTACCAAGACAGGGGGCTGTTGACAGCTGAGGCAAAGGTTATTATAAATGAAAAAGAACTTTTAAGCCTCATCCGGGCCTTCTGGGAACCAGCAAATATTGCCATTATGCACTTTCCTGGCCATCAAAAGGTAATTGATTCAATAACCAAAGGAAATAACTTGGCCGATCAGGCAGCTAAAGAGGTGGAACTCCAGCCCAGGGCCACAAGGTTTGCCTCCTGAGCCTCAGTATTCCCAAGAAGACTTGGAGTGGATAAAGAAAATTTCCATGGCCTATAAACCCCCAAACAGAGAAAGAGATAAAGACTGGTGGAAAACTGGTGAGGGGAAACTTATCTTGCCACAAAGATTGGGCAAGCGGTTTCTTATGAGAATCCATCGGGTCTCTCACATGGGAACCCGAAGAATGGAGAACTTGCTCCTACTCTCAGAAGTAAAAATCAGGCAAGGAAATCAACTCATTGAGGAAATTGTTAAAAAATTTTAAAGCCTGTCAGCTCACCAATGCCCCTAATCAACTGGTTACAAAAGGAGCTCATCTCCATGGAGATAGGCCAGGTGTGTATTGGGACGTAGACTTCACAGAAATTAAAACTGGAAAATTTGGATATAAATATTTGCTAGTTTTTGTAGACACCTTTTCAGGATGGGTTAAAGCCTCCCCAACAAAGCATGAGACTGTGAACTTCATATCTAAGAAGATCCTGGAAGAAATTCTACCCAGGGATGGCTTCCCATCCACCACTGGGTAGGACAATGGACCAGCCTTCGACTCAAAAGTAAGTCAGGGAATAGCCGTGGCACTGGAGATGGATTGGAAATTGCACTGTGCTTATAGACCCCAGAGTTCAGGTCAGGTAGAAAGAATGAATCAGACTCTAAAAGAGACCTTAACTACATTGGCTTTGGAGACTGGCCCAGACTGGGTATCGCTGTTTCCTTTTGCCCTGTTTAGAGTAAGAAATTCACCCTATCAGCTTGGCTTTACTCCTTTTGAAATAATGTATGGACACCCTCCACTCATTATCCCTACCCTTCAGACTGAATTGCTTGCTGATTTGGATGATATTGAATTTCTGTGTAAGCTTGACTATTTACAGATGGTGCAAAAGAGGATGTGGACTCAGCTTAGAGCATTATATGATTCTGCTTCTATTCCTACCCCCACCCCATTTGTTTAAACCAGGGGACTGGGTGTTTGTTGGAAGACACAACCTGATATTTCTGGAACCAAGGTGGAAGGGACCTTACATGGTGCGAATGGCTACACCTACTGCCCTTAAGGTGGATGGCATTGCTGCTGGGATCCACTGCTCCCACCCCAGATCAGCTGATCCCTTTGCCCTGGACAACCGTAGGGAAACAAGGGAAGTCTCCAAGCATCCTACCCAACCACTCTGCATACAACTCAAGAAAAGAAAAATGAGCTGATTATTATTGGTATTGTTGTTTAATATTATGGCTAAGGTCAGTTAGGGACCATACCCGTTCAAGATCAAGAGCTGTTGGAGTTTAGTTTGAGGCTGGAGCCACAAGACCATAAGTCAAGGCGGGGAATGAAGGGTTAAAGTTTTGAGGCAGTGACCACTTGTTGCTTGTTTCTGGCAGAGCAACACGTGGTGATAATCCAAACACCTGGTTGGTTGTGTGCCTTTATAAACCCTGCAAATATTTACCTTGGGGCTCTCCTCCTAGGTGCTGCTGTGTTGGAATGTAGGATGAGACCCAAGCTGCCGCCCGTTTAAATAAAACCTTAAAACAGCTGTAAAGTCTGACACTCGGTGGTCTTTTTGGTGGGGGTCCTGCGACTGGGGTAGAACAATGTTTCCATTTTTTTCTAGTACTCCTCGAGATTTAGACTAAGGGTTTGTGTGGAATGGCTCCTCAGTGAATTCCTGAGGAAACCATTTGAAGCCTTCTCAGGAGAACGCCATTCAAGCCAGCAGAGCAGGAGAGTCTCTGAGACTATTTTCTCCAATAAACCACCAGAGAACCAGAAGTGAAGCAATGGCCCAGAGGTAGAGCTCCAGCTTTGAGAGAGAAAACTGAGTAGGAGATACAATCCAGACCAGGCAGGAAAGCCTGGGAATTGCTTAGGTCCAATTTACTACCAGCTGGCGGGAAGTGGAGCTGTGGTGTTGGTAGAGACTCAGCCTTGAGCAAAACATCTCAGAAACACATTGGGCCCTGAGTTTAAGTTCTGGGATGGCCACAAAAAAATTCAAAAAGAGAAGGCCAACTTTATGTATCAGTGCCCTACCTACTTATGTGTGTATATATATTACCTCCCATAGTGCAAACTCTGCTTTTATTTACTGGTTTATTTTTCAGATATGCTAGTTGTACATACTGCATCATTCTCTTCATTTCAGGCCCATTGCTTTTCTCTTCCAGGGTTCTAGGCCTGTGTCTTTATATGATGCACACTGAAGCTCTCAGCAGCCTTTATTTACATTTTATTATGAAGGCAATCCAGGAACAATCACAAATCTGGCAAGGGAAGAGATCAGGTTTCTTAGAAGTAACCAGAAAATTAAACTTGAGAACATAAAATGGTAGCATACTTATGTAAAAACTACCATTCAGAAAAAAATGAAGGAGCTGGGACTATGGATTAATAAGAGAGTGCTTGCCTAGCATGCAAGAAGCCCTGGGTTCGATTCCTCAGGCACCTGTACACAGACAAAGCCAGAATATGTGCTGTGGCTCAAGTAGCAGAGTGCTAGAGACAATTCCCAGGCCTTGAATTCATCCCAACAACTGGCAAAGAGATAGCTACCTTGGTAGGATGGTAGGTAGATAGATAGAAAGAAATAAAGAGAGAGAGAGAGAGAGAGAGAGAGAGAGAGAGAGAGAGAGAGAGAGAGAGAGAGAGAGAGAGAGAGAGAGAGAGAGAAATAAAGATAGAACGAAAGAACAAAAGAAAGAAAGAACGAAAGAAAGAAAGAAAGAAAGAAAGAAAGAAAGAAAGAAAGAAAGAAAGAAAGAAAGAAAGAAAGAAAGAAAGGAAGAAAGAAAGAAAGAAAGAAAGGAAGGAAGGAAAGAAGGAAGGAAGGAAGGAAGGAAGGAAGGAAGGAAGGAAGGAAGGAAGGAAGGAAGGAAGGAAGGAAGGAAGGAAGGAAGGAAAGAAAGAAAGTTGATAGATGAATCTGTTTTTGACATCAGAAGGAAAGAAGGCAACATTCCCAGTCATGAGGCTTTCTGCAGTGTGCCAGGACACCAGCATCGCCTACACACAAATGCAGAGCAGGATGACTGTCTCTGTCCCATTTCTCAGGCATCCTAGAGCCCCAGAGTCAAGAGGGCAGAGCCAGGTTCTAACTCAGGTGCTTGGAGTCAGAAGAGAAATTGCCCTGCCCCTCCTTGGACTGGGGATTTGCATTAATGATGTAGAGAATGAAGTAAGGAGAATGGACTGGCAGAGATAGAAGGGCCTTCAAACTTGACAAATTGGGAGTCAAAAACCCACTCCCTAAGACCAGAGAGCAGGGTTTTTCTACTCTGTTCCTCCCCTCTCCAGCATTAAACTGGCTCTCTATTGGTAATCTAAAGATAGCCTGAGGCTCCCTTCACAGGAGGAAGGAAGGTTAATTAGTCATTGTTTGAAGAGACTGAGAAAAGCCTGATCCTGCAGTAACTCTAACAACTGTTTCAGGTTGCCCCCATTGCTGGCTGTGCCTGGAATGAATGAAGTGGTTTTGCAGCTCACTTCCATGATGAATGTGTATATTCTGCCTCCTAATCCTGCAGGCCTAGTTCTCTGCACCTAGCCTGGCTTTTGAAACTGTTTTCTGTCCTTCAAATACAGTGTTACACTGGAGTTATTCCTGCTAACAAAGTTAGGGCTTGGATCCTGAGAACTTCATTTGAACCCTGATTGGGTCAATAATATTTCTTTCCTTCTTCTATAGCTCAAGAACTCCAAGAACATTTAGAGTGCAAGTAACTTCTCATCACCAAGTGAAACAGGAATTTCTTAAGCATCTGACCTTTCAGAACAGGAAGTCAGAATGTCCTAGACTTCCCTGCCTTGGCTGGTTTCACCCTATGAGAGACCTCAGCCTCCTGAGCTAGGGTGATGGACGTGAGGTATTGGTTCTCGGCTAGGGTCAGAACTGTAATGACATTGACAATACAAGTCAACTGCTTATCACAAAGTGCTTGGGGAGCATATCAAGCCTTTCAACAATGTGCCTTTCAGAACCCTGTAGGACACAAGTTTATAATGCTAGAGTCTGAGAGGCTGGGCTTATGGATGTGCTACACTTGAACCTTGAGGTCTGACTCCAATTGTGGTGTACATCAGCATTCATTTTCCTAAAAATATTTTCATAAGTAGCAAATAGGAAAATTATTTTGATTATCCCTCAATCTTTTTCCAGTTATGTGTCTCAAACTGAAGCCTGGGCACTGTCTCTGAGCACTTCAGCTCAAGGCAAACACTCTACCACTTGACCCACAGTGCCACATGGGGATTTTTGATGGTTCATTGGAGGTAAGAGTCTAACAGGCTTTCCTTTCCAAGGCTGTCTTCAAACTGTGACCTTCAGATCTCAGCCTCCTGAGAAAGTAGGTTTCCAGAGCCACTGGAATCTGGAGTATTGTTTTGCCAGACCTGGAGCTTGAAATTAGGGCCTGGATACTGTCTTTGAGCTTCTTTTTCTCAAGGCTAGCACTCTATCACTTGAGCCACACCACAGCTTCTGGCTTTTTCTGAGTATGTAGCACTGAGGATTCAAACTCTGGCATTCATGCATGCTGAGCAAGCTCTCTACCACTAAGCCACATTTCCAGACCCAACCTTACGATTTTATCCCTCAACTTGCCTATCCACAAGAAAAGGCTTCTGAGTATAAATCATCTAAACAAATCCGTATAGGAAGTTGTCCAAAGATAAATAAGACAAAACTCGTACTGGGGACAGAATCTAACCATGTGATGAGTTGACAAATGCCTCCATTTAATTAAGTATTATATTTCAAAACTTAATAAAGTATTAATGAAAATTAGTCAATGTACTGAATTATTGTGTATACTTTTATAATATATATACACAACATAATAAATATTATGTGTATAATAATACTAAATACAATAAACAATAAAATGAGTAAAATAAAAATTAAATACAAAATTAATAATAATCGTAATATGAAATAAACATACATATTTACCTATATATCTTATATTACACATGTACACAAATATTTTTTCTATTGCAGGGTCTTAATTCAGGCCCTGGGAACTCTAGCTTGAAAATCTTTTCCTCAAGGACAGGGATCTTAGCCTTCACCCAAGGTGCAAAAGAGTTACATGGACAGTGAGCTCAAATCCCAGCAATGGCAGAAATACTGGCCCCAGTTCCAAGACAGTGACTTAATATTTGTAACAGAAACAGTTATGTTTATTCAGTTCCATACTGAACACTGAAAAAAATCAGTGTAGAATTTTGTACAGCTACTCAGACATCCACCCCTTAACCCCAAAGTGCTTCTTGAGCACTACATAATTTTTTGTACGTTTTTTATTTTAAAAATGTTGTACAGATGGGTCACAGTTACATGAGCAAAGTAATGAGTACATTTCCTATTGAGCATTGTTGCCTCCTCGTTTGTTTTTCCCCTGCCATCCCTTCCCTCCCATCTTCACAACTAAAACTTCCCTGCTGAGGTCAGTGACTTATTTATTTTTGGCTTGGCATGGGATTTGAACTCAAATATTGGCAACTCTGCGCCTTCTGTCACATTGCTACAGATTCATCAAGACTCTGAGTTCAAATCCCAGGCTATTAAAGAAAACTGGCAGAAATTCCAAACCAAGTAGCTTTATTATTTCAATTTAGTTAGTTAGTTAGTTAATTAATTAATTAATTTTGCCAACCATGGGGCTTGAACTCAGGTCATGGTAACTCTGACTCAGCTTCACTCTCCCTAGGGTGGGGTGCAGCCTAGAGACCCAAAGCTGATCCTGGGACCCTAGGCCCAGAGGGCTTGCAGGAAGGAAAAAAAGCAGAACAGCACAAAAAATGGGGAGCTGTAGAGGGCTCAGGGTTTTACAATTTTTTTCTTTACATGGTGACCATCCTGGGTCTGAATGACATGGTTTCAATGTGGACCTGGCCTGCCATTACTGATGGCTGGCAGGCTATCAGGGAAGCCATAAGCCAACATGTCAACATAGGCCCTCGGTTCAAATCCTAATCCTTACATTTACCAATGGCAGGAGATCACAAGAGACTTGTTCCTATGCTAAGAATACAGATTGAAAGAGTAGTTCATGCATTTGTCTAGTCTAAGATTGGATGCAATAATTCTAGGATGCTGATTGATCTTAATTAATAATTTATTAAGCATGAAAAGAATAATACTGTTTCAATGGAGATATAATAAATACCTAAGAGTTGGTAGGAACGTAGTAGATGTCATTCAGTCATAGATAGACAGCTCTTGAACTCTTTAACAATATATATTTTTTTGTATACCACCTCTGCCTAGCCATGTATTTAAGTTTAGGCTAAACTTTGGGCTTGATCTCAGTGCCTGGGAAACACCTGACAGCTTCATTGGCTAGAGGCTTCTGTGCTAAAACTCACCCAATCATGAATTGGGCCTGCTAGTCCCTGAGTTCAGATCCCAGCACTGCCAAAAATTTAATCTTTGAGTAAGAAGCCTAGTGTGACACATATTTTCCTTTTCTGGGAGAGTCCAGGGTGTCAGGCATGATAGAGAACACATTTACAAATCCAGATGGTATGTGATATGATGTAAAAATTGTAATAAATGGATAAATGATATAGGTGTCATCAAAGACAATAAAATAAATTGTAAATAAATGGATAAAAAAAGAAATAAAATGAATAGCAACACTAAATGTGATATGGACTGCACATCTGTATGGAAGTATAAATCCTACCACACCAAACACAGTATCTACTGAACATCTCTATGGAAGTATAAATCCTATCTTTAAAATGTATATAAGGAGTATGTTTTCCATGCCTGAAGCTTGAATTCATCCCACCCCCATGAGAAAGCAATGGCAGGAAATCCTGAGAAACTTGTTTCTGGACCAGGAAAAGTCATGGAATGTGATCGATCTCATCGAATGAGTAGTTCATGCATGATGTGACTAGGAAATGATAGGCAAGACTCATGGGGTATCACTTATTTGTAAAGCAGTGTTGATTAAGCTTGACAATAATCATCACAGTCATGAAATGAAGACATCTGGAAAGATCCAAGAATCAGTAGACACATGGTAGATTGGATTCCATCACAGGTTTTCGTCTCTCCTACTCTATACAACTGTGTACTCATTTGCATACTACCTTCAACTTATGAATGGATGACTACTGTGTACCCTCCTCCCCCCCCCACCTGGGGGGTCCATCTCAGGCCCTGGGAACGGCCTTACTCCTTAGTAGCTCACAGGCTGGTGTGCTCACATGGACCCATTCGTCAATTGGGTCTGCTGGTCCCCAAGTCCAGATCCCAGCAGTGCCAAAAGATTCATCCTGATGTTGGAAGCCAATTGTTGCACCTGTGTTCCTTTCCTGTGCAAGTCCTGGGTCTCAGCTAGGATGAAGAATACATGGGCCACCCTGTGGCCATGGGAATAGGTTGTTATCATGTGAGGCAAATTATACCTGTCATCATATACTGAAGAAAATACACAATACATCCATGAATAGCATACAAAATAGAATAACTACACTAAATTCACAATGCAGTCCACACACGGATTTGAATATACATCCCATGTTTAAATGATGCATTCAGGACAATTGTGGCCTCCCTGTTGCTCAATCTCTGTTCCTGGGACCCGACCAGCTCCTTAGTGGCTCACAGTCTGGTGTGATCACGTGGAACCATTGTGCAGTTGGGCCTTTTAGGCCCAAAGTTCAAATACCAGCACTGCCAAAATTTACCCTGTTGTGAGAAGCCAGTCATTGCACCAGTTTTCCTGTGCTGTGCAAGTCCGGGGTCTCAGCTAGGATGGAGAATGCACAGGCAACTCTATACTCATGGGAATATGTTGTCATCCAGGTCACCACAGTTATATCTGTCATCCTATACTCAAGAAAATACACAATACATCACTGAAAAAGACACAAAATAAAGAGAATGACTACACCAAATGCAAGATGCTGCCCATCCATGTATGGAAATATAGATCCTCTGTTTAAATGATAAATTTATGACCATATTGGCCCCCACCAGGGCTTCATCTCAGGTCCTGGGAACGACCTACCTCCTTAGTGCCTCACAGGCTGGTGTGTTCACCATGACCCATTCACCAATTGGGCCTGCTAGGGCTTGAGTTCAAATCCCAGCACTGCCAAAAGATTCACCTTGATTTGAGAAGCCAATCGATCCACCTGTTTTCCTGTCCTGTGAAAATCCTGGGTCTCAGCTAGGATGGAAATTCTATATAGACAACTCTATAGCCATTCGAATAGGTTGTTATCCATGTCAGCATAGTTATATCTATCACCATACTCAATAAAATACACAATACATCCATGAATAAGACACAAAATAAAAAGAATAACTACACTGAATGCAAGATGCATACCAAACTTGTAGGTAAAGAGAGATCCTATGTTTAAAAAAGGCAGGCTTGTTATTTTGTCCAGTACTGGGACTTCAAATCAGGCCCTTGATGAGGCCTGACATTCTAGTCTTCAAGGATGGTGAGATTTCACTTGCCCCAAAGTGCAACAGAGCTACCCAGACCTCAGTTCAAATCCAGCACTGACAAAAGATTCATTCTGTTGTCAGAAGCCAGTCGTTGAACATGTTTTCCTCTCCTGTGAAAGAACCGGGCTTTCACTAGGATGTAGAATGCATAGGCAACCATATAACTATGGGAACAGATTGTCATCCATGTCAGCACAGTATACCTGTCACCATACTCAGTAAAATACACAATAACTCCATGAATTAGACACAAATTAAGGAGAAGTGCACCGAATGCAAGATGCTGTCCACACATGTATGTAAATGTATATCCTATATTTGAATTACGAATTTATGACTAACTGGACCTCCCTGGGACTCGATGTCAGTTACTAGGAAAGGCCTATCTCCTTCGTTGCTCACAGGCTGGTGTCCTCACCTTGGCCATTTCCCCAAATGTGCCTGATAGAGTGTGAGTTCAAATCCCAACACTGCCAAAAGATGAATCCTGATGTGAGAAGCCCATCGATTCACCTGTTTTCCTGTCCTGTGAAAGTCCTGGGTCTCAGCTTGGATGGAGAATGCATAGGAAACCCTATAGCCAGGGCAATAGGTTGTCTTCCATGTAAGTTCTGTTATATCTGTTACATTATTCAGTAAAATACACAATACTTACATAAGACAGAAAATAAGAGAAAAAGTACTCCAAAGGCAAGATACTGTCCACACATATATGTAAATATAGATCCTATGTTTAAATTATTAATTTATGACTATCATGGCCCACCCTGGGGATCAATGTCAGATCCTGGGAATGGCCTAACTCCTCTGTTGCTCACAGGCTGGTGTGGTCACCTTGAACTATTCACCAATTGGTCCTGCTAGGCCCTGAGTTCAGATCCCAGTGCTACCAACAACTGGATCATGCAGTAAGAAGCCAAGTGTGAAACTTTTTTCCTTTTCTCTGAGAGTCCTGGGTGTCTGGCATGACGGAGAACATGTCTACAAATTTAGATTCCATGTGATGGGATGTAATCAATGTGATAAAGGGAATGAGTGTCATCATAGTAAAATCAACGGTAAATAAGTGAATAAAACCAAAAGTACAAGGAACAACCACACCAAACGTGTATGGACTGAACATCCATAGGTAAGTACAAATCCTGTATTTACAATGTATATAAATAGTATGTTTTCCAAGGCAGGGGCTTGAATTTTGGCTTAGATTACAGGCCTGACTTTCTTATCTTCAATTACGGTGAGCTTCCGCTTCTTCCACAGTGCTGTAGATTCACCTAGACTCTGAGTTCAAATCCAAAGCCTGGCAGAATAAATGGGGTGAATTGCAAGCCAGGGAGCTAATCTCTTTTAATTATTTTTTGCAGCAGGGGGCTTGAACTCAGGTTTTGGTAACTCTGCCTCACCTTTGACACCCTATGCTGGGGTGTAGCCACTGGTCCCACAGTAGATCCTGGGATCCTTGACCCCCAGGCCTTGTGTGGCAAAAATGTACAGAAAAAAATGCAGCGAGATGGCCTTTTTATGTTTTCTTCTTTTGCACAGTGACCCTCCTGGGCCTGAATGACACTGTTGCAAAGGGTACTTCACCTTTCATTGCTGAAGGTTGTCAGACTATTGAGGAAGTCATAGGTCCACATTGCAATGTTGGCCTTGATTTCAAATCCCAGTCATGACAACAATCAATGGCAGGAGATACTAAGAGACTCGTTCCCATCCATGGGAATAACAAGGTAATATTATCAATGTCACAGTTGAATGAGTTGATGGTGAATGACGCTCCTATAAAATTAGACAGCATCATTTCAGAAGACTAACTTTATTTAATATTTATGAAACATTACGTACAGAATGCAATAATTTCAGGATATTGATTGATTTACTTAATAGTTTGTTAACCATGAAAACAATAAGATTAATTACATGGAGGCATTATAAATACCCAGGAATTGGTAGGAATGTAGTCTATATAACTGAATAATGTATAGACATCTCTAGCACTCTATATCTGTATTTCAATCTGTTCTTATTTTGTCAACCGCTGGGGCTTGATCTCAGGTACTCGAGACTGCCTGTCAGCTCAATTTGCCACAGGCTGGCAGGTTGACACTCACCCATTCATGAATTGGGCCTTGAAGGCTGTGAGTTCAGATGCCAGCACTCCCAAAAAATGAATCGTGTAGTAAGAAGCTGATGGTGACACATGTTTTCCTTTTCTGTGAAAGTCCTGGGTGTCAGGAAGGACGTGCAATACATATGCAAAACTATATCCTATGTAATCAATGTAATCACTGTTCTATGTGTCATAATAGTTAATAAAATGAGTAGTCAGTACATGAATAAAACAAAAAATAAAATAACTACACTGAATGCAATATGGAATTAACATATGTTTAAAAATATAAATCATATATTTAAAATGTAAACAAATAGTATGTTTTCTAGTGGTGGGCATCGATTTCAGGCCTAAGAAACAGACTTGAATTTCTTGAATTCAAGGAGGCAAGCTTCCCCTTCCCACACAGTGCAACAGCAGGGTTACCTAGACCATGAGTTCAAATCCCAGTCCTGTCAGAAAAAAAATGGCATCTCTATGCTATGTGATGCCCAATTCGTAGGTATTTCATTTGGCCTCCATTTAATGAAGGTGATTGTTTAAATGCTTCATAAAGTATTAATTAATATTAATCAGTGTCCTGTTATGTAATTGTGTATAATTTTATCCTCTAAACATTCAAGTACTGCCCATTTAATCATGACATACATCACATTCCTTTGGTAATCATATGAGTAGGAATGAATTTCATAGGATGTCCTGCCATTTGTTGGTGGCAGGACCAGGATTCAAGCTGTGGGCTCCAGCTCCTACCACTTAAACCTGAGGATAGAGAACTCACAGGTCTTTCCAAGAACATCAGCAAAACCAGGCATCAGTGGCTCTCAGCAGTCCTCCTTAAAACTTACAAGGCTGTGAAAGGAGGATCATGGTCAAAGTCACCCTAGGCAGGAAAGTCCTTGAGACTCCTGTCCAACTTGTGCCATCAAAGACAGAAGTAAAGCCATGTGGCTCCAGTGGTAGAGAGCTAGCCTTGATCAAAAACAACTCACAGATTGTGCCCAGATCCTTAGTTCTAGGTCTGGGAACAAACAGACATACACAACAATCTGTGCAGCCATCCGGCTAAAGTGGGTCACTCTCTTGTCCCCAACTGGATTGGACAGAGTTCCCTGGGAAAGGGGCTGCCTTCATTTTGACTCCACCCATTCTGCCTGCATCAGAAGATTCCAGCCACCCTTCTATTGTTTCATGGTTCTTTCTGACCAATGGGATAGAAGAATGGTGGCCACGCCCACATTCCTTGCTGCCCAGTAGCACCTTGATTCACTCTGTTTGTTGACACCACTACCTCCCCTCTAACCCGGACACGCCTCTCATGTTCCCCACAGTCTGGCCCACGACCTGCCACAAATGTGCCCCAGGGGTGGGGGTGGGGGTTGACCCGAGGATGCCACCCCCATCCCCAGTGGATATTGTCCAGGATACGGGGAGATGCAGGTTGGGTGAGGAGTGGGCGCCAAAGATCCCCTGGCCTGGAGTAGTCGGAGCCACACAGCAGCATATCTGCGCCCTTCCACTCCCTGGTGGGAACCCAGTGGCTTTAGTCAGAGGTGGGGAGCAGCATGTCTACACCTGCCTTCTGGGTTTTTTTCCTTTTTTTCTGGGGATGGGAGGTGTTGGAGGCAGAAGATAGACACCCTTACTGTGTGAGACCTTGTCTTTTGTGCTCAGTCAAACTTTCACCTGAAGACAGAGAGACAGACAGAGAGAGAGAGAGAGAAAGAAAGAGAGAGAGATTGAAAGAGAGAGAGAGAGAAAGAGAAAGAGAGAAAGAGACAGAGACAGAGAGACAGAGAGACAGAGAGACAGAGACAGAGACAGAGACAGAGAGACAGAGAGATAACCTTTTTCCTTGTACAGCCTGACTGTGCTCAGGTGAGTGATCAGTTGGCAAATTGCAGGTGCTGCATGGAGGAGTCTTCTGTCACCTGTCTGGAAGGAGGCCGAATGCTTTGGTAACTTCTACCTGTTATCTTTGGGGCATGTATGGGTTTCACAGCTGAGGTCTGGGGGCCTGGAAGGGTGAGAGGCTTGAAGGGGACACAGCACAGTTAAATTACAAGAAAAGGGATCTGTGTGCAATGGAACTGTGTACTCCCTTGGGCCTGGTTGGTGGCAGTGGGAGCTTGGGAGGACCTGGGAGTGTTGCCTGCAGGGGATGGCTTCCCAGGAGGACAGAGAGCATGGCCAACTCTTAGTAAGGATATGAGTTCTGCTAGTATGGAGCGCAACAGCATAGGTCAGTCTCTGGGTCTTCTCATAATGACGTCTGATGGGCGAGGCCAACCCTATCTTAAATCTTGAGCTGTGATCTTCAGATCTCAGCGTCCTGAGTACCTAGTATTATAAGCATGAACCTCTGGCACTGGGACTCTGGTTCTTTTTGGTATATTAGGGTTTGACGTCAAGGCCTTAGGCTTGCCAGTCAAGTCTTCTACCATGCGAGTCAAGCTTTTCTGTCTTGGGCATTTCTGAGATGGAGAATTAATATATGCTCATTCTGGGCTGGATCATGGTCCGCCTATCTGTGACAGGCATGAGCCACGAGGCCCGTTCTTCTGTAGTTGGGATGGTAGATATGTAGCGACATGCTCAGTCATTGGTTTAGATGGATTGTCCCAAACTCAGTCCACGGCAGCCGATTCTTGACCAGATGTGAGTCTCTGGGTTGGGCCTCAACCATTGGACTTCAATCTCCTCATGGGACAGTTGTGAGGAAACAAGGGATTGATACAGAGGGATCTCTGGAGCAGGGACAGGCACAGAGGGAGGGGCCATCTGATACTGTTCTTGGCAATTCTGTGAGCATATGATAGGAAGATACCCGGAAAGATCTCAGATGGTGTGTGTTATTAATGGTGCAACAGTTTTGGGATTATGAAACAAAACATCGCTCTCTTTCTTTATTACTCTATCCCCATGAGTAACGGGATCCTTCACTTTGTTCAGTTTTGAAGCTGGGGAAACTGAGGCACAGAGAAGCCTGGTGACCTACTAATGACTCCCAGCTGACAGGAAGCTCGGCCTGACTTCTCTGCCATGCTCCCTAGGACAATGGGTGCTATTCAGTCCACTTCTTGTGGTGGGAAGTCCACTTCTTTTCAGTCATGGGGCTTGAACTTTGGGCCTAGGGCAGCTCCCTGAGCTCCTCAGCTCAAAGCTACCACTCTACCACTTGAATCACAGCACCACTTCCAGTTTTTTGGTGGTTCTTTGGAGATAAGAGTCTCACAGGTGTTCCTGCCCGGGCTAGCTATAAACCACAATCTTCATATCTCAGCCTCCATTGTATTTAGGATTATAGCCTGAGCCACCAGCACCTGGCTTAAGTGGAATTCTGACCTTCTTTCTTTCGCTTTCTCTCTCAGGAACTGATTCAATGGGTGCTGGAGGAGGTGGTCCAGCATCCCCATGTGGCTGGAACCAAGGTGGTCCTCTCATTCTCGAGGTAGGCTGTGGGTCAGGAGCTGTCTCGATCATTCTGTTGTACCAGCTCCATGAGGTAAGTCCCTCTGTGCCCTGGCTACACTGTGACAGTCATCCATTGTCCATCTAGCCTTACTGGACTCAGTACTGTGTTCAATGCTCTTTTCTAGCAAAAATTCCTGGCTAAAATTATGATACAGAGTTATAGAATGAAAATGTAATGCCATCTTAAGAAAGTCATTTAGCGTTTTGGGAATGTGGCTTCATGGTATGGTGATTGCCTAGCATGCATGAAACCCTGGGTTCAATTCCTCAGTACCACATAAATTGAAAAAGAAACACAAGTGGTGGAGGGTTAGCCTTGCGGAAAAAAAAAACGCTGAAGAATAATTCCCAAGCACCGAGTTTCAGCCCCAGGACTGCCAAAATTACAGCAACAACAACAATGGACATTTAGTTAGTAAATGCGAAATAAAGAACCCATACTTGGAATATATAAATGCTCCTTCCATACTGATACCTGACAATAGTTCCTAATACATGTACTTTACCTATGTTAGGATTCTGTGTTGAAAAAATGTTTTGTTCATTAGGTCACGGCAATTAATGCTGGGAATGTGCTTAGATGTCAGGTGAAGATTAATTCTGGAAATTCAAAGATTCCAGGCTTTTGAGTGGGGTCACTGCTAATGACAATGAGAAGGATAGTGTAAGTGAGATTCAGAAACTATTTTGGCCAGTCATCTTACAAAAAAGGCGGAGGCTAATTAACAGTATTGACAGAAGAGAAGGAATAACCCCAGATGGAAAGAATAAATTATAGTAACTAAGGTATAGCAGAAACCGTTCTAGGGAACCATTTTTGCTTATTAAAGAACTAGTTATCAACTAGGCTAATTCCTCATTGCCTTTGGCATTCAAAATCTCCTAGGCTAGTTCTTAATCTCTGTGTGATGAATGTATCTCCTATGCTGATCTTTCATACCTGATCTCCTTTGCTTTCTAAAAGTCTGTCTTGCTGTATTTATCTATGAACATTTCCTAATACTAAATACACCTACAAAGATGAAAGAGGATGCTAATGTAAGAGTCCCATAGCTCATGAGTCATTTATGTAACAAAATGGAAAAGGACATATTTATTGCTACCTTAATTATTCTGAAAAGCTGCAATGTCACATCATATGGTTCATATTTCCATTCTTTGTCTACATAGTGACATTAAGTGCACATAAATGCAAATATGAGCGGGGTGCTGGTGGCTCATGCCTGTAATCCTAGCTACTCAGGAGGTTGAGTCCAGAGGATTGTGGTTCAAATCCAGCCTGGTCAGGAAAGTCCATGAAACACTTATCTTCAATTAACCCCAGAAACCCGGAAGTTGTGCTGTAGCTAAAGTGGTAGAGTGCTCAAGTTGTGCTGAAGAGCTGAGAGACAGTGCCTAGGATCAAGGTTCAATCCCCACAACCAACAAAAAAGTGCAAATATAGGTTTAATTTTCCCCCAAAGGAATGATGAAGTCAATAGTAATCTTCCCAAATGATTTAGTAGTGCACCTACTTTTACTGAATTATTTGTTATGGCTTCTTTGCTAAACATATTCTCTTCTTTAAAAATTGTCAAATATTAGCTTTATAATAAACTTCATCTAATATTTCTTGGTTCAAAAGAGTTCCATAGAGTTGATGTCACGTAGCTTTCTTACTGTCTTAGTTCAAAGCCAACCCAGGCAAGAGAGTCTGTCAAACACTTATCTGTAATTAAACACCAAAAATCCAGAAGTGGAGTTTTGGCTCAAGCAGTGGAGTACTAGGTTTGGTCCAGGTAGGAAAGAAAGACAACTGTTCAGGGACAGGGGCCAGTCTCTAAGTTCAAGCCTCAGAACCAGCACAAACTAAACAAACAAGCAAACAAAACAAACCCTGGGTATTTCTTTGGGACTCTCCTTAAAATAGTGGTGGTCCGAGAAGAGGCTGCTTTTGCTGATCATACTCACTGGATCCTGCTTTTTTGGAATTCTTATTGCTATGGAAAACTCAAGACCAGACTAAAGGAATTGAAAACTGATTCCTGCAACAAGAGAATCATCTCAGGAGTGAAACATCCATCCATAAGACACTTTAAAACCTCCATGTCTTTGCTTCTTTGCAGTAGAACACTTTTAAAACAAAGTTACTTCCTTTTGTTCTATGCCTGCCTTCAAATGGCATATTGTTTCCTTTTGCAATACTCTCAACCAGAAGTTTTATATGAGTAAAGGACACACTCAAAAAAGTCAGGGACAGAGTTTCCTTCCAGCCTTGGATTCTTTTCTTGTACAGTACAAAGGAACGCAATAGTTAACTTGAACTTTGTCATTTCTCTATGTTAAATTCCTCTCCTGGGATCAGTTTCCACATCCAGTAACAGTTACTTCCACTTACTTCAGAAACAATTTATGGTGCTGCTCCAGAAAAAAATGAATGTTTTCTGGCTTCTTTGAAATAGCACAAAGACACTTTTGGACATGAGGTAACACATGTTTCAGAGACAACTTAGTAAAGACAAATGCAATTTAAATTGCTTATAAATACATTATCCATGAGAATATTTTGTTCAAACTTCTCATGTGCTCTGTAAATTAAGGTGAATTTTAAATGGTAAGAAGGTTCTCAGATAATTTTTTTGTGAATCTATATGCTATGCATTAATTTCCCAACTGTCCATGAGTTAACAGTAAAAGAAACAATAGCAATTATAGGAGAAAAAGAAGTTCTGTGTTTATGTATAAGTGTTCAATACAATATACAAGACTCTACAAATAAAAATTTGAAACAATAAAGCCAAGTCCCGTATGTAGATTTATGGGAGTGATATAGAGAAAGCATTACCCCTAACTGGAACATGAAGCATGAGGCCACTCCCTTTCTAAATCACGCTTGCTGATCATGTAAATGTGCAAAAAGGAGAATGGAAGAATGATTCTGTTTCCAATGCAAGTCACATATGGGAGAATAGACTTAACTGGAAAAAAAGAGTCTATCTTGAGGGAACAGGAATTATACTAGCAATGAACCTGGTGGCTAAGATCACATTTCTTTTTCTTTCCTTTTCTTATATTCCTTTTTATTGTTGTTGTTTTTCGTGGCACTTGAAATATGGGACAGGGCGCTGTCCCTCTGAAATGCAGCTCAAGGCTAGTGCTCCTCCACTTGAGGTACAGTGTCACTTCCAGTTTTCTGGTAATTATTGGATAAAAGAGTCTCCAGGACTGTCCTACTCGTGCTGACTTTAAAACCCAATCCTCAGATCTCACAACAACTTGGTTTATGATCACATTTCTAACAGTGTACACTCAGGATATGTAATGTATATGTTCATCTATCTTTATATGAATTCTTGAGTTAAAAATCTGGGCTACAGTTAGACTTTACACTCACAAAAGTGTTTGAAGTTTAAAAGTTGATGCTCCTGGAAAAATAAAACCTAAGAATGTAAAGGAGTCTCGGAAGTTCAATTTGCATCCAGCTTGGACAGTATAGGCTTTGAGACAGTACCTATAATTAACCAGTCAAAGCTGGGATACCAGTCACGAGCAAGATTGCTGAATTACAGCTTTAAGTTTTTGCATACATACATACATACAAACATACACAAACACATAGAGGCACTTATATGTGCACACAAAAATACACAAATGAAACAACTCTCAGAATATGTAGTAAAGTTAGAAAACAATAGAAAATAGGTCCTGAGTAAGACTAGAATCAAGTGATAATTTTTAATATTAGAAAGTCCTCAAGTGAATTTTCCCCCAGAAGTTGAGAATATTACATAGGTAGGGACCAGAGCTAGTAAGAGAGTCAAGCAATCATTCTTAACGGGATAGGATACATAGTGGAATGAATCAGGGAAACCTGCAGGTGCATCTGAAAATGTTCATATGCTGTGTCAAATGTTAAAACACCTTTGAAAATAGTACATAAACAGTCTGAGCAGTCAGTCTAGTGGATAAAATCATAAGAGAAGTTCAGAATTTCTAGTCTGTTTCTAGATTAAATAAACAAACTATGGCAGGGCAATGTGATACAAGCCTGGAATTCTAGCACTCAGACAAGAGATAAGAGAGTGGAATTACATATCGATACCTTCCCTGGACCAGGTAGAATAATTTTGTCTCAGTAAAACAAACCAAACAACAAGAAAGGAATACACAGTTGGAAGTTTGGCCTAATTTTGTCATTATGTTTTGAGAAGTCAAGTTTCCTATTGAATGCACCCCATACATATCCTCACTTGTGTTTTAAATGCTCTTATCATTACAGAACATTCGTAGATGCAAAACAGCTCATGATTCCCATCCCTCATTCTGTTGGATTCCAAATAAATGTGGAAGGATTACAAAAGCTTAAGTCTGGAGAAATAGCAAAGTTCGTCTAATGTAGGACTTTGTAGACCTTGTTAAATTAGAATTTAGATTTAAAATATATTTTTTGGATTTGTTTGTAATTTCATATTCTATAGGATACTACAAAATTCTTTTAAAGTAGAGGGATTAATTGAAAAATTCACAAATAATTCTGGCATTCTATTTGCCTAGATATTCTTTCACAACAGTTATAATTAGAACATAGTTAATAGATAATTTGCAGAGTTCATGTATACCATGTTAATATGAATAATCTAGACAGAGTTGCCAAAAATGGATGACATTAATTTATACATTTAGAAAAACCAATTTTTAAAGGTTTGGTTTAATATGGTATGAAGAGAGTAATTGTGTGACATCTTCTTTCTTCTACCTATATGTACCACAGGAAGCCATTTCCTTATTTACGCGCCTCTGTATACATGGAGAAAAATGCTAGGTTTGGGTTTTTTTTTCAATTTTGTTTTTTTTATTGGTTCATCCTAGAACTTGAACTCTTGGCATGGACAAGGTCTCTGATGTTTATGCTCAAGGCTCAAGCCCTACCACTTCAACCTCAGTGCCACTTGAGTCTGGCTTTTGCACAGAAGTTTTTTGGAGGTAAGATTCTAAGAAACCTTCCTGCCTGGGAAGGCTTTGAATCATAATTTTCCTATCTTAGCATACTGAATATCTATGATAGTTAAAAAAGTCTAAATATAAATAATATTTACAAGTGTTCTGATCTCAAGAATACCAGTGGAGGAAAAATGATGCAGCTCAGTTTATTGTGGTGTTCTTTTCAGAACAAAGAGTGTATCACATTAGAAGAGGTGTAGTATTTTTTCAAAATGGAGATAAGGTATTCATGATGTGAATTAAGGAATTTTAAGGTGTCCCTTACAAATTGGAAACTGTTGGGCTAGGATGACTTTATGGCATAAATCTTGGGATTGATGGTCATAGACATAATAGCTTATTCTTATAAACAATTGCTTACTCTTGAAGAATTAATTATTACACATGCTTCACAGTTTTATCCTCTACAAGAATGTGGCTATTTTTCTGTTTACTTCTCATTCTGTAACACCCCATTGGAAACTGCATCTATTGCAGAATTACATAACATGCAAACAGGTACTGTTTTGAATCTGTTAGGAATGTTGAGAATTTAAAAATGAGTAGTTGTTAGTCATAGGAATTTTGAAGAACACATATATTCTGTCCTCTAAAAAACTTACTTTTAAAATTATGGGTTTCCATAGTATTAAACTGGGTCTGGTCGTGGGGCCTGAACTCTGGGCCTGGGCGCTGTCCCTCAGCTCTTCAGCTCAAGGCTAGCGCTCTAGCACTTGAGCCACAGTACCACTTCCGGCTTTTTTTTTTTTTGCTTATGTGGTGCTGAGAAATCAAACCCAGGGCCTCAGGCATGCAAGGCAAGCGCTCTACCACTGAGCCATCTTCCCAGACCCTGTTTTCTGTTTTAGAATGAGAAAGTACTAAATTTATTCTTTTTTGAAAAATTTGGCAAGTATATTGTGAAAATAGTGTCTAGTTGGATAACATTCAAGTTGATGAACCTCTGATAAATAAGGGGTAATTAATTCAAATTAGAAGCCAAATAGTATTGATTTTTAAAATGTTACTACATAAAGAATTATATTTACTGTACCAATACAGTAAAATTACATTTTATGCAGCTTATTTTTTCAATTTTATTATCAAATTGATGTACAGTGACTTTACAGTAATTGTAAGGTAGTGAATAAAAAACATTTCAAACTTGTTACCCCTTCCTCATTTTTCTCACAGTTTTCCTTCACCCCTTCACCCCTCACAAGTTGTAAAGTACATTTCCAACATATTGTCTTGTGAGTATTGCTATTGCATTGGTTTGCCTTTTGTCCTTTGTCTCACCTTTATGCTCACCATTGTCTCACCATACAGCAGGGATAAACCATAGGAGAAAACCCCAAAGAAAACAGAAATCACATAGTTCATCAAAAACAACAACCACAAATGAAAAAAAATCTGGTTCCATATCTTGGAATTCATTTTGCTTAGCATCAGCTAATATGGTTACATATATGCATAACAAAGCCACTGGAAAATAATAGCTGCATGGATACTATATCATGAAAACAGCATGTTAACATTTTGATGGTAAAGGTGGAATTACGATTGGTGAATTTGTGGTTCTGATAAAGGATTTTCAACAGTTTTAAATTTATGGCAGGTAAAATTTAATATTTCAAAATTTTTAATAACTTAGCCTATTAAGAAAATTTAAAATTGCCTGGAAGAATAGGCTTTCATGCAAAGAATCCCAGGAAATATAGTAGAGAGGGAGCAATGTGGATGAAGATGGCTCTTTTTCAAACTAAACAAACAAACCTCAGAAACCTTGCTGTAAATCCTGTAGGTTCCCTTGTAATTGTCCTTACCCAGGAACTATATTCTCACTGTTTGAAAGAAGGTTGCATTGGAATTTAAATTAAAAGTTCTTAAAAAAATAAGGCATCTAAATTTGTGAATTTACCTTTAATTACCAAACAGTAATTCTCTGAAAAAGATAATTTGAGTCAAATATTTAGGGAGAAAGTGCCCTCCACAATGAAAGAAGGTGTTGGGATTACACATTTCTGTTTGTAACACTTTCCACAATGTCTTTGGACGTGAAGCAGTGAAACACAGAAAAAAATTTGATTGGATACTTCAAACCAATGATTTCACATTTCTAAGTGGTTCACAAAAAATAATATTCTTATTAATATGAGGTAGTGAAGACTTCTTTTATTACATATGCCAAAAAGTTCAGAAAAGAATTGAGCAAATGGAAAAATTAATAATAAAAGTTTTCTTAGAAGCCTTAGC
Source organism: Dipodomys merriami (assembly GCF_024711535.1). Taxonomy (NCBI): domain Eukaryota; kingdom Metazoa; phylum Chordata; class Mammalia; order Rodentia; family Heteromyidae; genus Dipodomys; species Dipodomys merriami. The sequence continues at coordinate 934,740 of NW_027204293.1, forward strand.
TAAGCGTATTGACTTCAGCAGTCAAGGGAGGCCAAAACTTTTTGATGTAAATTGTGTTAGTATTTTTACTCCCTAAAGTGATTTTACAGAGCCCATTTGGCTCACTACAATGCAGAACTGATTGAATGAAGACATGAAAATACATTCCACATCCAAATGAGGCAACTTGAAGAGTTTTAAAAGAGAAATAATGAAGATGTAGCAGTGGTGGAGCCCGTTGGTCCTTCAGCTTCACTAGACTGGAAGCCAAGAAGCTGTGATTAATTGGAACTCTGACAAGAGCTAAGAGTAGGACATAGAAATAGGACATAGAAGCATTTTCCTTTTGTAACAGACACTTTCTTCCAAGGTATGGGTGATTTAACTCTATTCTCCTCCATACATCTTGGTGAACAAATGCAAGACCAAGAGAAAAATAATATATTAAAATAATTTTGCATAGAATAACTTCACTGTTCCTGATATGGTATCTAAGGAGAATCTTAAGAGAGAAAATAAAAAGAGCAGTATTTTTTGGTTTTTTCTAAGCATCTTCTTAGCAAAATATATCTTTGAGGTTAGACAATTCTGATTGAACCAACAAGTGATGGAGTACTTATTTTTGTGGGCACTTTAGACACAAGAAGTCTTTCAAGGTAAAAGAAAAAAATATATAGCCAAATATTTGTGATCACAGGCTCTTAGACTGTTTTCTGGAGACAAAGTTTTACATTAGATTTCTCCTTATTAACATAGATGTTCTTTCATGGCAACCAAATACAAGAGGGAAGTTTTATGGACTCACTTGGCCAATTAAACAGCATGAAAGAAGAAAATCGCAAATAATATTTAATGAAATTACTTTGACCAATTACTTTGACAGAAGAAAGAAGAAAAAATATAATTCAAAATCAATTGACTTAAAAGTATGAAGAATGAGTAGTGAAGAGAGATTAGAGAAAATATAGAGGATTGTTTTCTCTCCAGTGGAGTAATGGGTTCTTGATCTTGTTTCTTCCATTCTACCTCACAAGCTACCAAGTGTGTCTCAGGACTGGATTATCCAGTTCAGACAGAAAACTCATAGAAGTAAGATACTGTATACAGCAGATATAGGTGATTTATAACCTTAGACAATCTATTTAATTCTGTTCAAATTTCTCCCCTATCCCAAACTTCCCTCTTTGAACAGCTTTCTTTGCTTTTCCCATGACTGCCCTTCATTAACTGATTAAAATTTTCAGTGGTCATATTCATACTCTCTAGAGATTGCTGTTTGGTTGTGATTTTTGTGTGTTTTTGTTTCTAGTTGTGTTTTTTAACTGAATTTTAAAAGTTTGTGCAATTGTGTTACAATTAAATATATCCATCTAATTGTCCAATGCTCCTAGATCAGAGTCACTCCTTCTATCGTTCTCAACCAACCCTTTCTCCAAGATTTATTTCCAATTTACCACTTCCTTCATCATATGTGTACATTCAGTATTCTAGCTGTATTTGCTCCTTGTTCATTTTTCATTCATTCTATGTCTTTACTATAATTCCTCTTTGGTTTCAACTTCCTGATAGTCATTCTGTTAAACTATTAATACTTTGAAAGGATTATATACATTCCATGGAGTTTCAATCCTGCATATTCTTGAAATGATGTCAGCTTATATTTCCATAATTCATTCATCTGCAGCAACAATTTGCGAGACTGGAGACGGGAAGCACCTAAACATGATTTTTTCTCAACCGTTTGAAAGATTATTTAGTCAAAAAGAAAGTTAAAAAATGGCTTAGAATGTATTACTAACTGCATTTTTATAAATGGCTTTGTACAATGTTGTGATTCTTTTATTTTACATGGAATAATATTTTATACTACCTATAAGTTTTGAAAAAAGAAGAAAATTAAAATTTATTCCTAAATAGGAATATGATAGAAATAGAAGACAGATATTATGTTTGTAATATCTCTGATTAGTACCCATATTCAAGACTTAAAGTCATATTTCTTACTATGTTAGACAGAGGGAAAACATAAAATAACATATGATAAGGCAACTATTTGTGATTGTTTAAAATGCACCTTATTAAATGATGAAATTTATTAGCTAACATTTGGGTTTGAAATTTAGGAGGCTGACATATTAAACACATTTCTGAAAGGCCCATACTGAAAAACACAAATTGTGGCTGGTACTATTTCTACATTTTAATGAATGGTTGAACATGTTTGGCATTAGTGCTCTGTAAATAATTCAACTCTATTGTAACTTGCTCCCTACACTTGAAAAACTTGTATTGTCACTAAGTATCATCAACTTGTCAAATGTTATTTTGGCGAAAGTGATTTTAAAAAGTTTATTTGAAAAGGAATATACTTTCAGGAGATTAAATGTAGATTATCATTGGTTTGAGACTGATATTTTTATACCACAGAACCATGTTGTACTGAAGTGCCAGTGTTTTGAAGCAGTCCTTAGTGATTCAAATGTTTTTCTGAATTACATTTGACCTCTAAGTCAAGTTTTCGGGCTTTGGTAAAACAATTATAGATCTATCCTTCTAGGAACTATTTTTTTGCCCACTTATGTTGGACTAAAATCTTTCGTTAATCATAGGTGAGGGGTATTAAAAATAATCTTATGACACTTTGTGAACTTGTTCACTCATATGGGCTGGTCATCTGTAAGTTGAATGTTTGAATTACAGTACTTTCTCTCAAATTTTGTGATCTCATCCTTCATTTTAAGTTGCCTTGCATTTCACAATTGCTTACTGCTAATTCCTGCATCTCAAGGAATTGGGGCCCTGAAATATAGGAAATGCGAAATTGAGATGGATCTTCAATTACTTTGTGTTGATATGTTTCATGGGCCTTGGTGAAAACTCTTGCCCCTCTTATCTGATGATGCAGGTAACTGGGCCTTGGGATCTTAGGACCCATGGGTACTGCAGAAGAATAATATTTTTTAGACATCTTAGCAAAATTTGGGCATAATCAGTAAGAATGCTTCAGAAATATGGACAAAAACAGTTTGGGACAAGCGAGTTAAAACAATAAACAGAGCAGCAGAGTAAAATCCATTACAGATTAGAGGAAAACATTGTTTTTTTCTCATGTGGATTCAGAAGACCAAGAACAGTTATAATGTATCACAAGTTTATACTAAAAAGATTGCATTGATACGTTTCCTAGTCTAATATATATTTGAAACCTAAATATTTATATTCCAATTCTATTTATTGGAGTAAATAAATATCAATTTATTTGTCAAATTATCAACTAATTCTAGTAAGTTTCATTGTGTGAAATATAAAATCAGCACATAAAAATATAAAATATATAACTATATATAATATGATTAAAAGACACACGTTTTGTATTGTTCTGTTGTAGTTACTGTATCAAAGGCAACTCTGTTTTAAAGTATGATTCCATTATCTCTACTTCAGTGTTTGATAGAGTTAGAACTAAAGCTTTATCATTTGTAGATTTACAGCATGGAGGCAAGAGAAAAGACTGTGATTAAAACATTATCAATTTAATGCCTAATAATGAGGAGAAACATATGCACTTCTCCTGCAACTATGAAAATATTTGGTGAAAAACAGGCAGTAGTGTAAGTTCCTGCCAGGAACTTAGAGACAGGTCAGGACATTAAGTAATCATGCATACGAACAATTTTTTCACCTTCTTGGCTTTAGCTACTTTTAAATGGAATGTATAATAAACAATTATATTTTGATAAAATACCTTCTAGTCTGAACAGTTCTGTTTGAACTGTTCATCTCTCTATGATCCCTTATAACCAAGATTAGTTTTGTTCTAGTAAGAAAATCTTTGCTGTCATGGTAAGGTATTCTGGTTGGTCTCTTCCCACATGGAAGAAGGGTAAAGGCTCAGGTAGACATTTGTTCCAGTAAAACTTCATTTGGGAAAATGTCAGCTGAAGAATTTTAGAAGTAGCTCTTAAGCAACGCTTAGTTTGACTCCATTAGGTCCACAAAGCTGGATAAATAAGTACTAGAGAAACCATCACATTTGGACCAAACTATAAATAATAGAGAGTATGATCAAATTCCAAATAAAAATATTTAAGATACTCATTGGCAAAAAAAGTTTGGAAATGTGAGCAATCGACTGATCAATATAATTATTTCCACTATTCACAGAATTTTAGGGAAATAAGATCAATAGCATTGTTAGGAACAATAAGGTTTCCTTGTTACAAGTATGCACCCATAGATATAAGCCTGTATAAAGATTGCATCATTAACTATTAAATTTAGAGGATACTACATGCTTCAGCAGCAAGTATACTCAAATTACAATACAGAGATTAACATGGCACTTGCACAAGTACAATATGAAAATTTGAGAAGTATTCCATATTTTTCATTCTTCACATGCAAGAAATGAAAAAAAGTGATTAGAAAGTTGATGGCAAAATTACAAGTGTAACAATACCCGTAATTCATATAATTAAATTAAGTTTGACATCAGTGTATTAAATCACCTCAAAAAGGTGTTTACATAGCATAAACTTTACAAAACTTTTCAAAATAGACAACATTGTCATTTTATCCCAAAGAAAAATAATATTAAGACCTAGAAAAAAAGGACTCAAACTGTTTCTATATGGAATACAATCCAAAAGGACACATTAATGATCCTATATATTATAAAATAATATAGAATTCAAAGTATATCTAGGAGAAAATAAATTATGAACATTATGCAAACATAGAATATAGAATATTTTAAAATATACTTTTTCAGACAAGCACCAGAAATATTTTAGTTTCTGTACTACTCATTTCAACAGGTAAATTAAAATTATTTCTTATTAAAAAATCACAAACTCTGAAGAAGTTATTATACATGTTTACAAAAACTATTGAATATATTTTTCCATCCAAGGCAGGCAATTCACTTGGAAGAATTCCGCGGAATCCATGAATTTTTACAGTAAAATTTTGGTGCTGCCGGGCACTGGTGGTTCATGCCTACAATCCTAGCTAAACAGGAGACTGAGATCTGAGGATCATGGTTCAAAGCCAGTCTGGGAAGGAAAGTCTGTGGTACTCTTATCTCAAATAAACCACTAGAAAACTGGAAGTGGAGCTGTGTCTCAAGTGGTAGAGGGCTCACCTTGAGCTGAAGATCACAGGGATAGCTCCAGGCCCAGAGTTCAAGCCCCATGACCGACCAAAAAAAAAAAGATATTGCTTTTATTTGGATTGTGAAAATATTTTGTAGGGACACAAAAGATGGACTTGCATTTTTGAAATTTAAGAAACTTAACCCAACCATTAGGACTTCGGTGAACAATTTGTACAGCCTTTCACAACTTCATAGAGGTAGTGATACATACTTATCCTTTTGGCAATATCAAATACAGTTTCTTCTATGTTGTTCTTCAGGCCTGGATTTATATAATAGTTCAACAGAAGGCGATCCAGCGTATATTTGCTATCTCAATTCTCAACAGCAAGATATAAGGGTGTCAAGAGTCCTTTAGTTTGGGGAAGTGTTACTGTGTCTCAAGCGGTAGAGGACTCCCCTTGAGCTGAAGAGCACAGGGACAGCACCCAAGCCCAGAGCTCAAGCCCCATGACCGACCAAAAAAAAAAAAAAAAACCCACAAGAAAAACAAAAATCAAACAAACAAAAATTTTTGGGCTGGGAAAGTGGCTCAGTGGTAGAGCGCTTGCCTTGCATACATGAGGCCCTAGGTTCGATTCTTCAGCACCACATAAGCAGAAAAAAAAAGCGGGAAGTGGTGCTGTGGCTCAAGTGGTAGAGCGCTAGCCTTGAGCTGAAGAGATGAGGGACAGCGTCCAGGCCCAGAGTTCCGGCCCCACGACCAGACCAAAAAAAATTTTTTTTAAAAAGAGTCCTTTAGTTTGGGCATTGGTATCTGTATCAAGATGAAGTAAGAAAGAAGCCACTCTGGTATTATTCCACGTATATGCACTGTTCAGGGGTGTCCAGTCATCTACAGTTATTGCATGTGCCGCTTGAGACACCAACTCACTGACAATGTTTAATTGTCCACTGTAGGCTTCTTGAAGTGGGGTATACTCATCATCATCCCTACTATTCACATAAGTGGCCTTTTGGGAAAGAAGTCTCCGCACTGTAGTAAGCTGAATATTTTCGGCAGCACAATGAAGAAATATGCTTGGATCCTTCTCCAATTTTTTTTCTTGCAATTGATACCATTCCTTACTTTTTCACCTTGTTCCCCATATTCCTAAGAATTGCCTAACCAGAGACTTTGAGTGCCAGTGGGAATGAGGTGTCCATTTATTTCCCTAATAGTTCACATTGGTTGAACTGGTCAGAAATATCTGGTGAATTTTCTGTAACTGTTTATTCCCCATGATTTTTTTCTCTTTTTCCAATTTTACTATTCGAAATTATTCTAACTGGAGAGTAGGGAATTGATGGAGAGCAGAGGAAAGATATTCCTCCATATTCAAATGTACACACTGAAAATGAGGACCAGTGATGTCTTCATGTGAAGCTTATTCTAGGCATGAGAAAATAGGAAATAATGTCTTCTATATAAATGATTTGGGAAATGGCAGAGCAAAAAGTGAAATGATACAACCAAAAATATAAAAGCAAAATAAATTAGGATAATTATGGAGCAATCATATTATCTATGAGAACCATGAAAGGGAGAGAGAAAGAAAGAGACAGATGTGTAATTTCGTAGCTAGCCACAAAATCAATGCCTCTGATCAATTTGTAGAGCAAACAAAATTTTATTTTTTAAAAGAGATGGAAATCGAATTTATGTAATTACTTGAAGTTAGTAAATACATTTTTAGTAGCCTACGTAAAGAGACATAACTTTACCAAATTACAGACAGTAAAATAAATCCTTGATAGTTCTAGTAACAGATCTGACTGAAATCAGTTGAATCATACTTTTCTTGTACAATGAAGGAATAAGAGGGTAGTAAAGCAGCTAGAGAAGGCAGGGAGATTGTATCTGTGACAAAACTTTGTGGAAATTGGTATTGAGGATTTCTTACTGGTGATCCCCTTGCACTGGAAGCATGATTCTGAAGTATTGCTTGCCGATTCTGAACTACTGATTTGATCATTATATTCTCCAAGAAGAAAATGAGAATTGACAGTGAAGGACTACTAATACATTTTGACCTTCTCACTAAGCACTTTAAATCATCAAAATTACATGAAGACAATAGACAGGCCTACTTTTTAGATGAAAGCAAGTTTCTTATAAAAACAAGGAATGTATGTAGTCATGCAAAGCACTTCTATTTTACCAATGCCTCATACATTTTTCTAATGTTGGGTACCAATAAATAATGGATCCATTAGAAAGCTCTTAAGGCTCCTATGTTCAATAGTGAGTTCTCTTACACTATATCATGGTATTTTTTGTGTATGGTTTTAAGAATAAATTTACATTACTAACTTGAATTTCTGACAGGACAGTATCATCACTGTACATCTTGCTTCTATACTCTCATTTTAAAATTACCATCTAAGTATGTGCATTAGATAACTATATAGGAAAAAGTAGAAGCCACACTGATGGTTTATGTCTTTAGTTGTAGTTAATCAGAAAGATGAAATCTGAGCATTGTGGTTTGAAAGCAGACCAAGAAAAAACAGTCCATTAGATTCTGATTTTAAAGTAACCAGCAAAAGCTTGAAATGGAGCTGTGGTACACGAAGTAAAATGCTAGCCTTGAGAAAACTGAAACAAAAAATAAATTCTGGGACAAAGCTAGGCCCTGAGTTCAAGCCCTAGTATTAGCACCAAACAAATAAATTAATTAATAAGGTAATTAATTAATTAAAACTAAATTAATGGTCTCATGTGGAGAGGCATGTAAAATGTAACATGCGTGGTAATGGTTTATGTATTATTTTGTAATAAGGCATATTATCATTTGTCCTAATCACTAATATTTTATGTGGACTTTTTTGTACAATAAACCCTCAATTTAGCATGCATGTATATGTGTGTGTACATGTGCGAACATGTGTGTATGTGTATATGTGTTTGTGTGCTGTTGCAATGTTGCTTGCCAATGTGGACAGGGTGAGGCTGAAAAAAAGCTAACTGTGTTGCAATGTTTTTATTTATCAGTGTTCTGTCATGTCATTTCAGTGGAACCATCCTTTGTACATATTATTTGTCTAATAATATCATAATCAAAGCATTTACGATATTAAGTTAGAAAAAGAGACCGCTTCAGCTCTTATTGTATGTTAGGTAAGAAGATTCAGACATAATTAGTTGGTAAGTTGTTGCTATAAGATGAGTGTCAGTACAAAATACGTATTTGACCTCTTAAATTGGTTATACTTTTAAGATACACTCATAGAGTGATTTGGACTGACTTGACCAAACAGGAATTACTCTCTGATTATTCCTGTGAAACACAAGTTGGATAAACTCTTTCCGGATTTCTGTTGAAAATCACTTTCTTTGAAAGATTATATCTATTCTCACTAAGAGATAATCCAACCCATATTATGTTTGAATATCCCATCTTATTCATTGAAAATAAGTATTGTGGATATGCTTGTTAGATATTCCTTTCAAAAACGAACAAACAAAAAGCAAGTGTTATTTCCAGATTGTGGGTGCATTTGAAGGTGTTTTGTACATGCACAGGTATCTTTACTAATGGCTCTTTTGTGGGAGAAAATACGGCGACTTTAACAAATAAGGCTTTTTGAATATCTCTTCCAATATACATAACATCTCAGAGCAAGTCTTGCAATTTCTGAAAATCTTTTGAATATTTTAGTATTATTTCAGTTCATTGACTGTAGAGCTAAAATTTCTGAAATATTGTTAAGATCTGAAAATGTAAGTGGGTATATACCCTTTTTTATGCTTCATTTTATGAAAACCCAGTTTTTATGAAAGTAAATGGAATAGAATAAAAGAATTAAGTGAATTGGGTAAGCTAATTATTAGTGTAATTTTGTTTTCTATTAATAGTCTATTGAATGTAGATGATGCAGTTAAATTATTTCCTCTATACTTCAGTTAGGTTTAGAATCTTTATAGTTATCAGTGAACTTTTAGTATAAATAAAGGTCTTTTAAAATGATTAGGATTAACCTTGTGCTTTTTGTCCTACTCCCAAGAAAATGAGTTATTTTTAAGTGTTAATAGTTTATCATTATGATTATCATAGCGAATCATTATCATTATCATAGGGACTTAAAAATGCAGTAGTATTGTTGTCTTTTTAAACCAATTGTATTCACAAGTTGGAGAGTCTTTAATTCATAATTAGGTCTTGGTGTCAATGATTTTTAACCTCTTGTTCCTAACATTAATAATAGGTAAGACTGCATTTTTGGGTATATGAAAGGTAAAATATTTATCTGGGGTCAAATGTGATTTTATATCAGTCTTTCTTTAATAACATTTTAAAGTAGTACATTTCTCTCAAAATGGTGGGTATAAAAAGCAATCAAAATACTTCTAATGGTAAACAATTTAGGTGAGCTACAATGTGGAAACGATTGCTCCAAAAGACCTGCAGTCTGTTTCCATCAGGAATTGGGCAGGTCATTTTTTCAGTAAGACTGTGTTAACCAGAGATGGGGTACCCAGGCAGTGAAGTGTTGAGTGAAGGTATAAAATATTATTTCTACTATTTTGAGCTAGAAATCAAGAATTGTTATAGTTTAGCAGTTCCTTTCACCAGGGAGGTATAAGTTGATTATGAACTTGGAGTTTTCTTATTACAGTTACTTATTTTCTTTTTTTGTTGTTGTTGGTCATGGGGCTTGATCTCTGGGCTTGGGTGCTGTCCCTGCGCTCTTCCACTCAAGGCGAGCGCTCTACCACTTGGACCACAGTGCCACTTCCAGTTTACTAGTGGTTTATTAGAGATAAGAGTTTCACAGTCTGTCCTGCCCGAGCTGGCTTTGAAGCACAATCCTCAGATCTCAGCCTACTGAGTAGCTAGCATTATAGGCGTGAGCCACCGGTGTCCAGCTTAGTTACCTATTTTCTAACAAAGATAAAGGAAATATTATTAGAGTGTGCACAATAATTTTGGGAATTTTCCTAGAATTAGTAGGCTGAGTGCTGGTATTTAGTTATAAAATAGAATGAAGTTAGTTCATATAGTGGGAATGGAACGCAAGCTAACACTTACCGTGTGTAGAATGTTGTACTAGTAATTCCAACTCTGAAGACTTAAATATCATCATCTTAGAATTAAAAATAGAAATAGTTTCACTTGATGGGATTATTGTGAGGATTAAATTAGATACCAAAGGTAAAGTACTTGGAAAACCAATCAGAATTTGATACTTTCTACCTTTTATTTTATCATGTGATATATTCTAATATTTTGACTCATGGTTTAAGGTCAGATGTCTCCATTGTTTTTAATTATATTTTTATTAAATAGTTGTACGAAATGTTTTCCATTCAATGAATCAGTTTATAATTACAATGGATCTTTACATAACTTTCTCACATTTTTCCAAACCTCAACCCACTTTCGTTTTTATTAGTTTCATACTATCTGCATTGAATATTATGGCTTAACTCTCTACTTCCATAAGTCTCTTTATTTCTTCCCTTTGATTTCCCCTCACATTTTCCAAGTGGTAGCCTCCTGGCATTCATTTTGTTGGATTAAAAGTTCAATTTTATAAGAAATTACACCTGTTAAATACTCCTCTACAAATAGCATGCTTTGATTAATACTGTTGTTTAACTTGCATAAAATTCTGGCTTCTAAATACGCGTTCTTTTTGTGTCTGGCTGTGACTTCGTTTACTTAACATAATTTGAGTTCTATCCATTTCTTTGCAAATGCTGTAACAGTCTTTATAATGGATGGGTGCAATCCAATTGTGTATATGTGCAACACTTTCTCCAACCATCCCTCTGCTAAAGTGCGTCTGGGCTGTTTCCATAAATTCTCTACTGTGAGTAGTGCAGTAGTGAACATGATTGTGAGAGTGATTTTATGCTAACCTTTTGGAAAAAATCATCACTGTTTTTCTGGGAGCAATCCTCTAGCCAATTTTCCAGAATTAGCACATCCCTTCCTTCATCTACATCACAACGTTTTTCAGGTCCTCAAAAACACACTACTCCCTACAGGTACCAATCAGCTAAATCTACACTGTGCCCATATTCTTTTGTTGTTGTTATTGTTTTCTTTCCGGTCGAGGGGCCTGAACTCTGGGCACCTCTGGTGCTGTCCCTCAGCTTTTTTGCTTAAGGCTAGCAATCTACCACAGCGTCATTTCTGGCTTTCTTCTTTTTGCTTATGTGGTGCTGAGAAATCAAACCCAGTGCCTCAGGCATGCAAGGCTAGAGCTCTACCACTGAGCCACTTTCACAGCCCCGATGTGCCCATATTCTTTTAATACATTTTTCATAATTTTACACATAATTTAGTGAGAACATTCTATGTACTTTCCTAATGAGGGAATGAGGTATATGACAATAGAGCAAAAGTAAGAGATATGGAATTAAATTAGCTATTATCATATTTTAAATAATTTTCAGCTCTAACTCATAGCCTCATTTAGTATTATTTTAATCTTTATTTGATTACTTCACCTATCCCCTAAATTAAAACATGTGAATTATATACAAAGGCAAAAAAGTGTGGTTTGATTTTGACACTCATGTGTGAGGATGCACAATATGGGCAAATAAAGGGATTGGAATTAATAGCCATTATCCATTTTGTTAAATGGTTTTCTCAAACTGATTCTCACAATTCATATTTCATTCAACAACAAGAAACATGTGAAAATTCCCTTTGTTTTGCTCCTCATTAAACTTGTTTCCATGTTATTTTGTAATGAAGGATGATTTCATAAATCTACTGTAGATACAAAAATATGTTAAATATTTCTATATGTATGCATTGATATAAATATAAACATATATATTATAAAGGTTATAATGATAAATTATAACTTCTGTAACTGTACAATTTACTAAATTATTAAAAACATGGGCGACTCAGGCCTGGAATCCGGGTTACTCAGGAGGCTGAGATCTGATGATCATGGTTTGAAACCATCCTGGTCACGAAAGTCCATGAGCCTCTTATCTCCAAACAACCAACAGAAAATCAGAATTGGAACTGTGGCTCATAGTAGTAGAATGATAGCCTTGAGAGAAAAGACTCAGAGATATCACCCAGGCTCTTAGTACAAGAACTAAAATCTACCCCCAAAAAGTATTTAATTTACACCTGTGTAAATAGAGTATTTCCTTCACCCAAATGCACATCCATGCTCATTTGCAAAGTAACACTCTTATGTTTGGAGTACCACATAATATTATCACTTAAGTAGAAAGTATTACAACATGGATAAATTCTACCTCTCTCATGGATTTTTCTCCACTCAAATATTCAAATCTTGCAATTATTCCCATTATTTAAAGTCATAGCTTTTTTTTTCTTTAATACACATAAGATTGGAATTTGAATTGAGTGTCTTGTGTCTCCTAAATGGATGTTCTTACCACTTTGGCATGCCCAAAGCCCTAAATTATCCTGATTAACTTTCAGATAGAATCTTGCTTCCAACTTGTGTGTGATCGTGGGCTCAGTCTACTTTATGTTATACTTCCTGGAATTTAGAATAACAAGTGCCTGGCATTGTGTACAGATCTTTCTGTCTAGTCTGAGCTTTAACCACTATCCTCACAATAGTAGACTCCCTCGTAGTCAGGATTTTCATAAGCTTATCATAGCTATTTTTAAAAAAATCTTTTCATTTCCTGCAGGTTCTTGAGTACTGAGTTAATTGGTGTTTTCTTGGGTTGTTTTGTTTCTTTTGAATGTATGTGTTGAGTTGTTCCTCATTTTTCCTTTGGTTTCTTTCACTCAAGTTCTTACTTATAGTGCGGAAAAACCAATTCTTCTTTCTCAAGATAGTCAAGGTGAACATTATTTATTCCAAAACAATTCCAGTAATATTTAAACACCTTCAGAAATTTCGAGAAGATGGCAGAGGAGAATCTGGTGGCTAAACAAGCTCTTGCATAGAAAGCAGTTCTAATGTTCCAATGAACAGTCCTAGGCACACCAAGTGTGCCATCACAGTACAGAGAGTTTGGGCAGAGTGGGAAAATCCAGGTAAGGAGACAGATCTGAGCATTTTCCAGCAGCCATGGCTGAGGTTGCTGTGGCGACTGTGGTGCCATCCATAGCCGCCATAACTACAACCCAGAGAGTCTGGGATAAATGTGCCAGATGCAGCGGGCAAGCAGATTTTACTCTACACGAGCAAGAACTGACAAGTAGCAGATATCTTCATCCTGCAGATAGCAGACCAGAGGCTACCCAGGAACCCACACTCCAGTGTGAGTACAAAACTGACATCCTCTCTCCTTCTCAAAGGGAGCAGAGGAGGGAAGGACACCCCTCCCCCCAACACCGGAGATATCCACCTTTGATGTAGACAAAAGCCTGGCTAAGTAGCTAGATCCAACTCAGTTCTTTGATGAAAACAAAAGAGTCATTTAGCGAGTCACAAGTACCTACCCTGACCTGCCATTCTCAACTCCACCCATGGGAAAGTCACCAAAACAAGGCAGAGAAAGCTACACCCACGAAGAGTGGCCTTCTTCACTGGGTAAACAGAGCCAGAGGCTGCCGCTCCCTACAACAGCCCTGACAATCAATTGAAATTCATTAAACATAAACCCTGAGAATGGCTCCAGGCTGGGCTCTGTGAATGTCTCAGAAGCTAGCCCCTCAGGGAAGCTACTGTTTGCTGAAAGGCCTCAACTTTACCCAGAACCCAGCCTTATCACAGCAACTCCAAACTAGAGGAAACAGCCACCTCCCTCTTTTGTGATACTCAAAGCAGATCTCCCTCCCACTGAACTAGCCTGGGAGGCGATCACAAATTCTGGGTAAATAAACAGAATTTTTTCTGCCTGCCCAAACAAACTGACTTAAGAAACCAATCAAGCCACAGAAAACCAAACACCACAAGCAAACCAGAGACTCCACCAAGAGACTGATTACTGACACAAGGGAGATACAGGATCTTCCCATCAACCCCCCAAAAACAAAATCAAAGAAGTCTTTTTTGGTATCTTTTTAAATTTTTACTTTTTAATTATAAAAATTGTTTTCATTAATCTTTTTTTTCTTCCTCTTATAACTTTTATTTTAGGTGTATGTGTGTGTGTGTGTGTGTGCTTTTTTAAAAAAAAGTTTACTGACATGTTGGTCTTTTTTGTTCTTTCTTTCTCATTCGTTTTACTTTTTCATCTTTTGTTCTTTTTGCATGAATTATTTGTTGTTCTGTTCACCTCCTATATACCTGTCATTGATTATAAGACCTTATCCCCAATTGTGTACATTCTTAATCCAAATATGTATTACTCAATTCAAAACCTCTTAGGATTAAATTCCTTAATAGCAGTATTATTTATTTATACCTATAAATTATTTTAAGTATTTTTATTTTTTAGTTTTTCAGGTCTCCTTTCTATCCCTCCCCTCCTCTCATCCCCGTTCATCTCTCAATTTTACTTCTTTAAATTTTCATTACTTTTAAGAGTTTCACTTTTTAAATTTAAATATTTGTATTTCCTTTTTTGCTTGTCTCTTATTTAATTTTTTTTCTTCTCTCTTTTCTATCATTCTTTCCAATCCATTTCCCTCTGTGAGATTAGGACTTGGTTAATTTCACTCTCCTTTTACCTTTCCACATCCCTCTAACCCTGTTTTCCCCACCTTTCTCCCTAAACATAACAATTTCTGATTTTTCAAATTATTCTTTGGTATTCTTAGCCCATTAAAACATAGTTATTTAATGTTGAATGGACTGTATCTGTTGAACTAGATTGCATCTTCAAACATTTGACTATGCAATTACAGGGCTTTGGTTGATGCTTGCCTTAAAATGGTGTTCTAGCACAAAACTGGCATTACTTTCATCCCAAATGGGCAGAACAAGCATGAAAAACACAAGGAAAATGGCAAGTCCGGGTATCTCAATTCCATTCAAGATAATCAGGTGACAGAACAGATAATGAATAATCCAGATGAGAGTTCCCAAAAAGCTCTACAAACACTACTGGTAAACATGGTGAATGAAAAGATTGAAACCCTGCAAAGGACTCAGTGTGAACTTGTTAGGGAGAGAGAGGAGGCAAACCAAAGATCAAAACAGGAAGCTCATGGGCTTGAGAAAGCTACTCAAAGATTGATACTGGTATTGCATGAGCAGGTTGAGAATACTCAAAGAGAAATAAAGGAATTGTGTGAGCAGGCTGAGATCAGTCAAAGAGAACTACAGAAGTTACATGAACGTGAGAAATCTAATCAAAGAGTAATACAAGAATTGCAAGAGCTGGATGAGCATAGACAAAGATCAATAGAGCCATTCATGGAATCCATAAACAGTCACCTGAAAGGAGTCAGGGAGACCACAAAGGGAATGCTGAATGGAGCCCAACAGAAGGAATGGGAGTCCAAGGAAACCATAACCAATCAACTAAGTGATTTGAGAGTAAACACTGAACACCAAATTAAGGAAGTAAAGAATTTCATACAAGATCTAAAACACAGCTCCAACAAAGAATTTGAAGCCATAACAGCCGACCAATTAAAAGGAAAAGAAATGAAAAATAAAGTCTTGACAGTAGGTTAGCCTATGCAGAAGATTGAATCTCCGGCATTGAAGACAGCCTAGGTATTATAGAGAAAAAACATACAACTATCCAAGACAAATTCAAGAAAGATGATAGATCTATTCAACATTTGAAAGACACCATCAGAAGGCCTTATCTGAGGGAAATGGGTGTAGAGGAGCACAAAGAGACAGAAGGTAATGGTATAGAAAATGTGTTCAACAGGATCCCAGCAGAGAACTTCCCAACAAGCAAAAAGATAGGCATATTCAGATACAAGAAGCTTTTAAAACTCTAAATAGACCAGACAAGAACAGGACTTCCCATCGTCCAACTAATTATAAGCCACACAGGATCAATTCAGACCAAGGAAAAGATCCTTAAAGCTGTCAAGGAGCAAAGATCAGTCACCTATAAAGGAAAACCAATTAGAATCACCTCAGATTTCTCAAAAGAGACAATTAAAGCAAGAAGAACCTGGAATGGTGTATGCCATGCTCTAAAGAGAAACAACTATCAACCAAAAATAGTGTACCCAGCTAAACTCTCCTTCATAATTGAAGGTCTAATAAAAATCTTCCATAGCAAAGAAAAACAAACAATATATCTCCACCAAATCAGCTCTACAAAAGATACTTAAAGATGTCCTAAACATAGAAAAACAACAAGACCACAATAAAGGCCAAGAAACCACATACAAACAGAATCCAAGAACCATAGAAAGAATCCAGAAGGCGCAGCACCCAAGAAGGTGGATAAAATGGCAGGAGCACCCAAATACCTCTCAGTCCTCTCTCTCAATATTAGGGGATGTAACTCTCCAATTAAGTGACGTAGACTGTCTAGTTGGTTTAAAATGCAAGATTCTTCTATCTTCTACCTTCAGGAATCACAACTTGCCTATAAAAATCAAACACATTTTGAAAGTGAAAGGCTGGAACAAAATCTACCAAGCAAACGGCCCCCAAAAACAGGCAGGAGTTGCAATCCTAATATCAGATAAAATAGACTTCAAATTAACATTATTGAGGAGAGATAAAGAAGGTTACTACATACTAATATCTCTTTCAGGAGGATATTAAAATTATAAATATTTGCCAAACAATAGTGCACCCAAATTTATCCAAGAAATACTACTTTAAATCTCACATAGATCCAACGACATTAATTGTTGGGGACTTTAACAAACCGCTATCCCCACTAAATAGATCAACTCGGCAAAAACTCAACAGAGAAACCGCAGATCTCAACAAGTGCATACATCAACTGATTTAGCAGACATCTAGCAAATATTCATCCAGTAGCATCAGAGTACACTTTTTACTCAGCAGCACATGGAACATTTTCCAAATCAAACTTGTCAAAATTCAGAAACATTGAATTCATATCTTGCATTCTATCAGACCAAAAGGGAATAAAATTAGAACTCAACACAAAAAGCCACCAAAGAAAGTCCAGTAAAAGATGGAGACTGAAAAACACTCTGTTCAAACATCAGTGAGTCATGGAAGAGCTTAGAATCGAAGTTCAAATGTTCATATTATTCAACAAAAACTAGCACAGAGATTTTCTGCTCCTCTGGGACACAGAAAAGGCACGATTTAGAGGCAAGTTTATAGCTCTGAGTTCCTATAAAAACAAATTAGAGAGACATGGAACCAACAATTTAATGAGATCTGACACTCCTTGAAAAAGAGAATCAAGATAAACCCCAATCCAGTTGATGGAAAGAAAGAATTAAAATTCAATCAGAATTAAATGAATTAGAATCCAAAAAACCCATATGAAGAATCAACAAAATGAGAAGGTTCTTCAAAAAAATTAACAAAATTGACAGACCCTTAAAAAAGAAAAAGAAGAGAACACACCCAAATTAATAAACTCAGAGATGAGAATGGAAACATCACTACAAAAACAACCAAGATTTAGAACATTATAAAGGAATACTGCTCAAAACTTTATGCTAATATGTTTGAGAACTTGGCAGAAATGGACATTTTCCTGGCAAATATTGACATGCAGAAACTAAGATGAGTTAAACCATCTTAACAGGCCCATATCAAGCATTGAAATAGAAAGAGCAATAAGAGAACTCCCATCTAAGAAAAACCCAGGAATAGATGGTTATACAGCAGAATTCTACAAGGTCTTCAAAGCAGAGCTCACACCAATAGTCCTCCAACTCTTCAATGAAATTGAAAGAGAAAGTTCACTACCGAACTCTTTCTATGAAGCCATCATAACTCTCATCCCCAAACCCTCATCAAAGAAAAAGCACTATAGACCCATTTCTTTGATGAACATTGATGCAAAGCCTCTCACCAAAATTTTAGCTAATCAACTTACAATTCATCCAAAAAATCATACACCATGAGCAAACAGTATTCATTTCAGGGATGCAAAGCTGCTTCAATATGCACAAATCAATTAACATAATTCATCACATCATCAAGACCAAGTATAAGAACCACATGGTTATCTCAATAGTTGCAGAAAAAGCCTTTGACAAGATCCAACACCCCTTTATGGTGAAGGTCCTGGAAAAATTAGGAATCTATGGAACATTCCTCAATACAATAAAGGTTGTGTATGACAAAACTACAGAAAGCATTATACTCAATGGTGAAAATCTAAAGCTATTCCCTTTAAACTCTGGAACGAGACAAGGAGGCCCACTCTCTCTACTGCTCTTCAGTGCAAACATAAAGAGGAACCCAATAGGGAAAGAAGAAGTATAGCTTTCCCTCTTGGCAGATGACATGATCTTGTATTTAAAGACCCCGCTCCCAACTTACTCAAGGTTACTCAAAACTTGGGCAAACTAGAAGGGTATGAAATTAACCCTCAAAAATCAATGGCTTTTCTGTATGCCAACAATGAGAAAATTGTGGCTGAAATTGGGAAAGCAACTCCATTTGTAATAGCCCCACAAAAAAATAAAATACCTACGAATTAACTTAATCAAAGGAGTGAAGGACCTCTATGATGAAAACTTTAAATACCTGAAAAAGGAAATCAAAACAAACTTAGAAAGTGGAAAAACTCCCATGTTCCTAGATTGGAAAGATCAAATCGTGATAATGGCAATACTTCCCAATGGTATCTACAAATTGAATGTGATACCTATCAATATTCCAACCTCACTCTTCAAGGACATAGGAAAGGCAATCCAAAAATTCATATGGAACAATAAAAGACCCTGAATAGCAAAAACGATCCTTAACAGAAAGAACAGTGTAGGAGGAAAATAAGTACCAAATTTCAAACTCTTCTACAAAGCCATAGTAAGCAAAACAGCTTGGTGCTGGCACAAGAACAGACCTCAGGACAAATGGAATAGAATTGAAATGAACTTAAAGACCTACATCCATCTAATCTTTGATAAGATAGCTGAAAAAAATAGAATGGAAGAAAGACAGCCTCTTCAGTAAGTGGTACTCTCAAAATTGGTTAACTACTTGTAGAAAAATAAATCTAGATCCTTATATATCACCCTGTAGCAGAATCAACTCCAAATGGATCAAAGACCTCACAATATGAAGACACTCTGAAAACATTACAGGATGGAATAGGAGAAACCCTAGATCTCCTTGGTACAGGCCGAAAATTGCTTAATATATACCCAGAAACACAACAAATCATAGAAAGGTTGACAAATGGAACTGCATGAAATTGCAGAGCTTTTATATGGCAAAGGACATAACTCGCAAGATCCATAGAAAGTCCACAAATTGGGAGAAGATCTTCACTAGCCATACAATGGACAAGGGTCTTATATCTAAAATATATCTGGAACTCCAAAAAATTAAATCCCCCAAAAACAAATCCTAAAAGAATCAACAGCCCAATAAATAAGTGATCTAAAGGCTTAAAGAGAAACTACTCTGAAGAGGAAGGAAAGATGGCCAATAGACACATGAAGAAATGCTCAACCTCCCTAGCTATAAAAATTGCAAATCAAAACAACATTGAGATACCACCTCACCCCAGTTAGAATGGCTATAATCAAGAACTCTAATAACAACAGATGCAGGAGGAGATGTTGATAGGGGAACCCTACTGCATTGTTGGTGGTATTGTAAACTTGTTCAACCACCTTGGAAAGGGTATGGAGGTTCCTCAAAAGACTTCATATGGAGCTTCCCTATGACCCAGCAATCACACTTTTGGGCATTTACGCAAATGATCACAAAGAAGACCACACTAAAGTTCCCAGCACAACTATGTTTATGGCAACATTATTTACCATAGCTAAGCCTGGAACCAACCCACATGCCCCTCCATAGATGAATGGATCAATAAATTGTGGTATATATACACAATGGAATTTTTTGCCTCCATCAGAAAGAATGACATTGCCCCATTGTTAGGAAAATGAAAGTCTTGGGAAAAATTATATTAAGTGAAGTAAGCCAAGCCCAAGTACACTTAGGCCCCATGGTTTCCCTTATTGGTAATAAATAGGATATGTCTGAGACAAGCAGAAAAGGTAAGATTCGTTGATGTTAGGTGAAATGTACCCCAAGATAAGCATTCAAATATTTTTTCTTTCATGCGATTGTTTCTAACATATTTATAAGATGAATTTTTGTTGCTTTGTATGTCCCTTCCCCACCATAAAGCTCCTGTTTTCACTGTATTATATGTTGGTATAGTTTGTGGAGGGGAAGGGAAAAAACAAATCTTTTAAAAAAAAGGATAGAGTTGGATCCATTGTAACAATGAGATATACAAGATGTTTTGTCGAAAAATGAACTTTAAAATTTTCGCAAGGTGGGGCATAATCGGGGGGAGGGGCAGGAGGGATGAGATGGAAAGTGATAGGAAGTGGAAACAAAAGAGGAGGCAACAATGCTTGATAAGAAATGTACTCATTATCTTGCCCATGTAATTGAAACTCTTCTGTATGGTATTTTCAGAATAATAAAAAAAAAACCTTCATACCTATTAATGGTATACGAATTCTATGTGTTTAGAAGGGTCTTTTTATCTTCACAGCCGTTTTTGGCATACACAGACATATCATGGATTATATGAAGATAATAAATTTCCAGACGCTTGCCAGGAGGAGTAAAACCTACAGTTTATTTTTTTCCAGATGCTTCCCATTTCATGAAAGAAATATGCTGCTTGATGTATGATTTCACAAAATTATATTGCTAGAAAGAACTTAAACAATCATCTAACATTACAGAGATCAGGGAGATGAATTGATCTCTTGAATAATTTACTTTTGGGTCAAATAGAGCAGGCGGCCAAAAAGAGAGTAGACTTTAGAGAAACATGATGAGTTGTATGTAAATAGGTGCTTAGCTGATTTTGTTCATTTGTGAACTAATACAGGGAAATAAAGTAAAGCAAGGTAAAAAAAAAAAAACCAAATAAAGAACTCTGCATTGAAATACTCATTTGTGTGTGTGTGTGTGCGCACACGTGACTGTACACACACATGAATGTTCATGTGCTCATGCATGCATTCATCATTCCTGCTCTAAGCATCTGTGCCCAAGGTAGTGCTCTTGAGCCACTGCTGCACTTCTGGTTTTTTGGAGATAATCACATGTTTTTTCATGATTGTACTGGCTTTGAAAAGTGGTTTTCAGATCTCGGCCTCCAGAGTAGCTAGCTAAGCTGATTCACCCTCTGAGTAGCTCGCTAAAATTCTGTTTGTCCTCTATGCTTCATTGCTTTTTTATTCTTTTTCTGAGGTAATCACAAACCTGTCATATAAATGTCTAATTGCTTTAAAAATACTGTTACTGTTTGGCACCAGGGGCTCCAATCTGTACTCTTAACTACATAGGAGGCTTGAGAACAGAAACCAGGCCAAATTTTAGGGGAGTTCCTTCTCAATCTATAGCTGGGTGCATTGGATCATTTCCACCATCGTGCACTATCTAGAGACTAAGATTGGAAGGACTGCAGGATCCAGGAAGCTAGACAAGTTGGTGTGCAACTCTGATGCCATTGATGATGGGAAACTTAAAAGGACAGATCAGGTGCATGTTCTTGTGGAAAGGGAACCCTTATCCTAAAATTAACCACTGATATAATGCCAGCCTAGCAAGAACAATACCCCAATTTGAAATCCTCACAATTTTCCAAAACCAAAATAAATACATACATTAACATCCCAAAACTTAGTACAATCTGTTTTTTGCTCTAATATCATCTTTATCTGATTATCATATGACATGGCAGAATAGTTTCTTCATTAAACTTATGATATATTTTAAAAGAACTAGAAAATTCTTTCTCACTTATTAAGTGCAAACGAATGGTATATTACCTCTTTTCTTACATATTTGACTGCCACTAAAAATCCATTCAATGATTAGTATAGTAATATATTCTGATTTATTACTTTATTTGTAACAGTTGTTAAACATGTTGCTTTTCTGCTGAAGTATACGTATTTAAATAGTCATAACACAGGGTGCTATATGCTGAGTCCTGGGAAAGACTGCTACGTGCTGAGTTTTTCAAAGCATGCCACGCACTGAGTCCTATACACAGCGTGCTATGGACTCCCTCCTTCAAAGGGTGCTGTGTGCTGAGTCATCCCAAAGGCTACTATATGCTAAGTCCTTCAAAGGACACATTGTGCTGACTCTTTTTCTTAGTGTGCTTTGTGCTGTTTTTTGAAGTATGCTGTGTGCTGAGTCATCTCAAAGGGTGCTATGTTCTGAGTCCTTGAGAGGTAGTTTTCCCCAACAATCTCTCTCAGTCTCTCAGTCTCTCTCTCTCTGTCTCTCTCTCTAACTGGGTCACTGTGCACGTTCTTGATATGTGGAGTGGAGAGGCTTGGAGGAGTCTCCTCTAGTGGTGGGGCTGAGGGGAGATTCGATCCCCTGAGCAAGTGCTAGGGTTGGCGGGGATTGCAGAGCTGAGCTGAGGCTGTAATTACCGTGGCCTGGAAGGCTTAGGGCCCAGTCAGGGCTGCTCTTGTGTGCAAGGGTAGGGGGCAGAGCCAAGGGGAAGAGGGGACTGGGCAGAGGTGAGGAGGAGCCAGGGTCCCGGGGCCTCACTGTGTAGTCAGCTGTGGCCAGGGTCTCCCAGGGGTAGGTGTACATGCGCAGAGGATGTGAGGCGGCCTGCAAGAGGAGTAGAATTAGAGAGAGAGAGCAGAGAAGATCAAGGATAGGCACGAGGGTAAGTGGCTTCACATGCTCTCTTCGTGGATCAATAGAAAAATAGCCAAAATGAGAATAAAGGAAACAAATGTACAGCCAAGAAGAATATAGTTAGAATAAAGGTAGAGGCAATAAAGGTGCAGCCAAGTATATAGGAAGCCTTGAACCAACACCCCCTTCCTGCAAGCATGCTTCCATGAAGCTTATGCTTTGTCTGGTGTGATCTCTCATGCAGATTCAGCAGGAGGTATCATGGCATTTCTTCCTTTTTTATTTTTTAATTGAAGCTCATGAATGTCTTGGTGCACAGAAGACATAAATCTAAAGATCATCCGGAAAATGACTGGAAATATAAGAATAAGAATTGGGAGAATTGATCTGACAATGGTAATTATAATTATTACATTAATCCAATCCAGAGGATTGAGGGCCTCCACCTTATGCTTAAATAATGCTGCCAAAGATTGTAAACTTTTTACATCTAAATGAGCTTTACTAACTGCTGTAATTTTATCCTGTAAGCCTCCATAACATGAGAGATTTCTTTATCTCTCCAGACTGCTAACCAATGATTTTTGGTGGCATTCCAATTAAAAGAAATGTTATATTTTAGAACAGTAACACAGATATATTTAAAACTAGCATGACATTTAACTGAGAGTTGTGTTTTTAAATTTTTAACTTCCTGACCTATAGCCAGAACCACTTCCTCCAGAGCATTTATTTTCATTTCTAACTTTTTATCTATAATTTGTTGTTCTGCTAGGGCTAATGAAACATATTTGTTTAAATCAGTAACAAAATGATCAGTGTTTACTTCATTTACTAAGGCTGCTGTAGAAATTGCTAAAGAGCTAATTATTGTTAATAAAGCACTTATTCCTAAAATCAAGGCCGCAACAAAGCATTTTGGCTGAAACACAATATACAGAATTTTCAGCATTTGTAAAGCAGAATTTTTAAACTAAGGGTCATTTTATAGATCTACACATAACATTACATATGAACGTCTTTTTAAAATAACAAATCCAGAATATGTTTTATCCAGAGAAGAAGTAAGACAATTAGTAAAAATATAATCCTTACAGCTAATATAATAAGATTTTCCTTGAATAATAATGATTAAATTATCTAGTTTTCTAGCTAAAATTCCCATACGATAATCTACACATGCTCTTACCCCAATTGCAGTACTCTTAGTTTCTTTGGGCTTTTTCAGTAAAATCATGTTTGTTGCTGCAAAAAGTCTAAACAAATACAGATGAATGCCCATTTTATTGTGAAAGGGAGGGTGACTCACCAAAACGGAAGCCACCCACGCTGGAGTGAGCCAACTTTTCAGGGGTTCCCCGTGCCTATCAGGAGCATAGCCATTAAACTTTCCTGAATTATGTTTTAAGTAGGTGGCATAATCATAATCGGGGTTAGTAATGGAAAAATCAATAATACTATCTGGTGCCCCAAAGGATTGTAAAAAGAGGCCTTTTGAAATCCACATTCTCACCATTTCGGTGAGGTAATTAATACATCCCCAAACTGATCTTTGTCATGATATTTTTGTAGGCAGTTATCTAAATGTATATTCCTCTTGGGAATGAAAAAGGATTCGTTATAAGTATGAAAATCTAATGTCATGGCAATTTCCCACATCAATCTTTTTTTGAACTTTTTATCATTGGACTGATCAAGGGTATCAGTCAAAAAAGTTCTATAGTTTATAGGCAAACACCTGTGGAGATTTTCTCCTGATACCGTTATGCAAATTGGAGTGGTATCTGTCATTCCTTCATAATTAATTGTTTGAGAAGTCATATGAAAATTAGAATAGTCCTCCAAATCCAGTAACAGGTCACTATTATTTGTCATTACTTGTATTATATCCTCATCCCCCCACCCCATCCTACAGGATGTAGAAGAGGAGGATTAGGAACATATGTCCAGTATTGTTCTGCTGAAACAGACACTGCCTGCACAGCAATAATGGCAAGCATAGCAAGAAACGTATTTTCAACAGTGATAGTCTTTCCTGTAGAAACAACAATCTCCTCCGCAGAATGGGTGAGCTTCTTAATTTATTCCCAGGTTGGTGGTTGGGCTTCTTTTGTTGTCTTCGCCTGTTGAGGAGAAAGGTGAAGACTTTTGAGCTTTGCCATCGCTTTCTTCATTTGCATCTTCTGTTTTGTTTTTTTTTTTCCTGGGTTTCTCTTATTTTTGTAGGGCACACAAGTCGGTTGCGATTCCAGATGGGTGACTCGGCTCCTGTGGAAACACACATGTATACCCTCTTCCCGAGGTGATTAATACATCAGGTGCCTGTGAGCAAATCTTTCCTTTTAACTTTTGGCTGAACTTTAAATCCAATTTCGCTCCAATGTTTTTGCATAAGTGTAAGATTTTGTTGATTAGTATTAAGGTGATTAATTATAAATAAAGCATGATGGTTTCTCTAGTTAATAAGTTAGCCATCATATTTCCAAATGAAAGATGACCTGGTAAATTTGTATGTCTCTTATGTTTTCTATAAATAATTTTTCTTTTCTAAGTTGAATTAATTTTTGTAACTGTTGTAACAAGTCTATAATTTTTGATTGTCCTGATAAAAGAGCTGTCTCTATGGTAGGAAAAAAGTTAACCACATGCTTAGAGTCTGTGTAAATGTTATGCTGCTGGGGAAATATGGTTAAAGCTAAAATTACAGCAATAATTTCCGCCTGTTGCTCTGAAATGTCAGATCCCTTTTAATAATAGGGAAGTGGTCTGGAATGTATACAACCGAAGTTCCATTTGAGAACCCATCAGTAAAAACTGTTAGAGCTCCTTCGAAAAGTGTTGTTACCACTAATGGAAATATGGTTTTTCCCTCTTCCACAAATTTTAATGAAAGATGTGGAGGAACATGAAATTTTATTTGTCCTGTATAATTTAGTAATGCTAATTTCCAATTCTCATCATTCTGTAATAATATTTTAATTGTTTTTTATTACAAGTTATAATTATTTTATACATTTCTTTCTAAAGTAACTCTCAGGATCTACTCCTTGCCTTGACAATGAGTTGGCTGCACAAATATACATAAGAAGCTATCATTCTTGTCTGACTGTGAGGCAAGTGAAGCCATTCCAGGACTCCATCTTGCCATAAACATCTTATATAAGATGTCTTTAATATTATAATATCCCAGTCTTTATTATAGTCCAATTGGACCACTTTTGCTTGTAACTTTTCTTCCACCAATGAAATTTTTCTAACATTATTGGAGTGAATTGTCTCTTAGATTTAGGATTAGAATCCCCTTTTCAGGCTTCAAACAATGGGTGTAATTCTCCTGTGGTAATTTTCAAGTAGGGTCTAACCCAATTTATGTTTCCTAGTAATTTTTGAAAATCATTTAATGTTTTTAATTTATCTAGCCTAATACTCATTTTTGTGACATGATGTATTATTTTTCCTAAATAATTTAAAGGTTTATTATGTTGAATTTTATCTGGAAAATATGCAAACCAAAGTTGGTTAATTGCTCAATGGTTAATTGTTAAAATTTGTTCTGTTAAATGTTTACTTTCAGTAGCTATTAAAATATCGTCCATATAATGAATTTATATAAGCATTAGAAAACTCTTCCCTAGTTTTTTGTAAAGCTTTATCCACAAATTTTTGACACAATGTACGGGAATTTTTCATGCCTTGTGGCAAGTTCTTCCACTGATATCTCTGCCGGGGCCTTTTCAAATTACATGAGGGCACATGAAATGCAAAACTTTGAAAATCATTAGGATCCGATTTTATTGTTTAAGAATCCTGAAAATAAATGATTATTATATAATGTCCTTTAGGAACAGCCACAGGAAATGGAAGTCTTGGCTGAAGAGCCCCCATGTCATACATGGTGTTATTAATGGCTCTGAGGTCTTGTAACAACATCCATTACCCAGATTTCTTTTTAATTACAAAAATTGGAGTATTCCAAGGGCTATTGGATTCCTCTAAATATCCTTTCTGTATTTGCTCATTTACCAATTGTCCTACAGCCTGTATCTTCTCTTGAGTTAGGGACCACTGATCAACCCACACAGGCTGATCATTTTTCCATGATATTGCATCAGCAAACTTCTCATCAGCGGCCCCTATGAAAAATTTTGTACAGTAAAGGAATCTGCAGTAACGAATTTTAGTTCAATGTTTTGCAAAATGTCTCTGCCCCATAATGTAAGGGCAAAGAAGATATAATATAAGGTTGAAAGTTTCCAAATCTATTTTCACACTCCCACTTTAAAATTTTTGAACTTTGAGCAACATTGTTAGCCATACCCAACCCCATTAATGTAGATTCTGTCTTCATAATTGGCCAGGATGAGGGTCAGTCTTTTCCTGAAATACATGTTGGATCTGCCCCTGTGTCCAAGAGACCTTTAATAGGCTTTCTATCCACTTTTATAGTTTTCATGGGTCAATCCTTAGAAATAGATTGTACCCAGGCCACAGTTTCTGTGGAACTGAAACCTCCTGTACCTCGATCTTGTTTTAGGATTTGATTTGGAAGATGGACATAATTTAAAATTAAGATTTGAGCTAATCTTTGATCCATATGTATTTGCATATTTTTTAAAGACCTTACGGTTACGTTAATTTCCCCTTGGTAATCTTCATCAACTACTCCGGGTAATACCTCAAAGTTTTATTATAATTTGAGCTTCTACCATTTATCAAGCCCACAGTTCCTTCAATTACAGAACCATAAACTTGAGTTTCTATTAGCTGAACATCATGCATGATAGAGATGATGTAATCTCTTTCTGCTGCCAGATCAAACCCTGCACTTCCTGGAGTAGCTCTTGGCAAATCCCATACTGTAAATGGAGGAGACAAGGGATTTAATGGAACTGATCCCTTAGGGGATTTTTGTGTAACCGTAGGTGTTTCCCCTCTTTCATTTAAGGGGCAGAGGGAGCACCCCTCTTCTTGTTTTTTGTCTCCTTTCTTCTGCTATTAGGAGAATTCTATCCTTATGATATTTTGATCTACACTCATTTTTCCAATGATTGCCTTTCTTTCATCGTGGACAAAGTCCAGGCACTTTATCCTTTTTATTGTTACTAGGTTTATTTTGCTTTTCTTGAAAATCTTTACTCATGTGTTCTGACTGGCCATATGAGAAACAGACCCAATTTCTGGCCTGAGGTCGTGTCTTATGTAATTTTTGTTCATAAGAACTGAATGGTTCTCCTTTCATTGCTGCAGCATATGCCATTCCTTGAGTGACTGCTGGTGAGGCATCTATGCATGCTTTAACATTATCTTGCAATGATCCGGTCAGTAATTGTAAAGTAGTTAATACATAACTTTTCATACTTGTTACCTCCTCCCTCATTTTTCTCACAGTCTTCCTTCTCCTCAATACCTCTCACAAGTTGATATGTACATTTCTCATATATTGTCTTGTGAGCATTGCTATTCAATTGGTTTGCCCTTTTGTCTTTTTTCTCACCATTTTGTTTTTCCTCTTCCATTCCCTAATTAAGGTAAATGTATACACAAAATACAGGGTACCAAAATCAGGGGGATAAACCATAGGGAGAAAACCCAAAACAAAATAGAAATCATATACTACCTTAAAAACAGCAACCGCAAAAAGAAAAAAAGCCTCTGTTTTCATATCTTGGAGTTCAATTTGCTCTGCATCAGCTTATATGTTAATATATATGCATAACAAAGCCACTGGAAAAGAATCGTTGCATGGACACTATGTCATGAAAACAAGGTTAACTGTTTCTGATGGTAAAGGTGGAATTGGGATTGGTGAATTCACGATTCTGATAAAGGAATTTCAAAAGAGTTTTACAATTATGACAGGTAAATTTTAATTCTTCAGCATTTTTAACAACTTAGCCTATTAAGAAATTTTAAAATTGCCTGGGAAAAGAGGCTTTCATGCAAAGAAATCCATGGAGACTTAGTGGAGAGAGAGCAATGTGGGTGAAGATGGCTCATTAAACAAACAAACAAACAAACCAATAAACCTCAGAAAACTTGCTGGAAATCATGTAGGTTCCCTTGAAAATGTCCTTACCCAGGAAATATATTTTCAGTTTGTGAAACAAGGTTGTAGTGGAATTTAAATTCAAAGTTCTTTAAAAAAAAAAAAAGACATCAAAATTTGTGAATTGACCTTTAATTACCAAACTGTAATTCTCTGAAAAATATATTTTGAGTCAAAATATTTAGAGAGAAAGTGTCCTGAACAATGAAAGAATGTATTGGGTTTACATGTTTCTGTTTGTAATTCTTTCCACAATGTCTTGCACATGAAGCACTGAAACACAGAAAAAACATCTGATAGGATAATTCAAACCAATGATTTCACATTTCTAAGTGGCTCACAAAAAATAATATCCTTATTAAGATGAGATAGTGAACACTTCTCTTATTACATAAGCCAAAAATTTTTGGGATCAAAAAGAATTGAGGAAATGAAAAATGTAAGAAATCTCTTTTTAGAACCCGAGCTAAGCATATTGGCTTCAACAGTGGAGAGAGACCAAAACTTTTTGATATAGATTCTCTTAATATTTTAGCTACCTAAAGTTATTTTACAGAGCCTATTTGCCTCACTACAATAAAGAACAGATTGAATGAAGACATGAAAATAAATTACACATCCCAATGAGGCAACTTAAAAGAGTTTTAAATGAGAAACAATGAAGATGGAGCAATGGGGGAGGCCGTATATTCCTTCAGCTTCACTAAACTTGAAACCATGAAGCTGTGATTCTTTGGAAATCAGGAAAGAGCTAAGAGGAGGACATAGAAGTAGGACATAGAAGCATTGTCCTTTGTAACAGACACTGTCATCCAAGGTATGGATGATTTAACTCTATTCTCCTCGATACAACTTGTTGAACAAATGCAAGACCAAGAGAAAAATAATCTATTGAAATAATTTTGCAAAGAATAACTTCACTTTTCCTGATATTATATCTAAGAAGAGACTTAATAGAAAAGACAAAAAGTGGAGTATACTTTGGTTTCCTCTAAGCATCTTGTTACCAAAATATGTCTTTGATGTTAGAAACGATTGAACCCAAAAGTGGTGGAATACTTATTTTTGTTGGCAATTGAGACACAAGAAGACTTTCAAGGTTAAAAAAAAGAAAAA
The DNA here is from genome assembly GCF_024711535.1 of Dipodomys merriami. Classification (NCBI taxonomy): domain Eukaryota; kingdom Metazoa; phylum Chordata; class Mammalia; order Rodentia; family Heteromyidae; genus Dipodomys; species Dipodomys merriami. The sequence continues at coordinate 964,649 of NW_027204293.1, forward strand.
AGTATAGTCAAATATTTGTGATCACATCTTCTTGGACTGGTTTTTGGAGACAAAGTTTTACATTAGAGTTTGTCCTCATTAACATAGAAGTTGGGTATTCATGACAACCGAATTCAAGAGGGAAGTTTAATGGACTCGCTAGGAAAGTAAAAAGAAAACCACTAGAAAACCCAAAAGTGGTGCTGTAGCTCAAGAGTTAGAGTGCTTGCCTTGAGCTGAAGAGCACAGGGACAGCACACAGGCCCAGAGTTCCAGCACCATGACCAACAAAAACAAAAACAAAAAAAAGAAATCAAATTAGCAACAGAAATGAGAAAACCTTGATCATTCCTCTTATATAATGGGTGGGAGAAGAAGGGTAACAAGGAATCTAAAGGGTTCTACATCTATGGCCAGGCAAATGTGTTAGTCATGTTCTTGGTGATAAGGATTACAGGTGAAAATGATCAATTTAGGGGAAAAAACTCTGATAGTTCTAACGTTTATATTAAACAGATGTAAAGATTGATCTGTTTAGATATCATCAAAATATCCATGACCATGAATATGAAAAAGAATGATAAAAATTGGGGGCATTATTAAAGGGAAGAAGAAGAAAAAGTTATGACATAAGTGTAGCAATGTGAGCACCAGTGTGGACAAGATTGGAAGAAAGACATAAGGAAACAAAAAAGTAATAGAAATAGATTTACAGAAGAAAAGAAAAGAAAGAATTTGCAGGAAGAAAAGGTCAAAACTCTTACAGAGACATTGAAGGAAATATGTTATTTGGATTTGAAAACTAAAAGGACATAGACAAGTTCAATACGAACAGTGTTTTGGTGAACTGGTAGAGATGTAATTCATATTGATGAAATTTTGAGATATGAATGTGAAGCCATAAAATTCTAGATCCATTAATTCAACAGATCCTTTTTATTTTAAATGTTGGGAACAAATGTTTTTATTCTGACCTTAGAAGAACTAATGAGCTCCAAGAAAATGTCTCTAAGAAGCCTTTCAATTCAAATATCACCGTTTGTCTCAAAATGCCTTAAATTCTACATCTTCTAATGTTGGCATAGAGTTACACTGTGGAACTTTTATCCTCAGAGAGTGAGTACTACCCTATTGGTTAACATGGACAAAGTACCTCCATAAATAGACTCGGTGTTTGCAAACAAGAAGTGGTAGCTGGACAATGTTCTTAGCAGTTTGTACAGATGAAATGGAAATAGAGCAATCAAAAGGAACATGCAAAAAAACAAAGGCACAAAATAGAATGTGCCAAGGAAATGCTGATGTACAATTTCAAATAATGTGCTCAGGTGTGAAGGTGTGTTCAAAATACAGCGTCAGACAATATACTTGTATACCTTGAGAAAAAACTGCATTAAACTATTCTGGGATTATCATACAAGTTGAAACCTGATACACTGACTCTCTAATCAGTCACAACATCATCAATTTAGGGAGTATTTTCCAAGAGCATACTGAGAAAAAGAGGGCTCATCACAATTAGTGTTCAGGTTGAAGTAACGACAATCACATAACGTTTCTTATAAGTTTTCATTTATTTTGGAGCATTAAAGTGGGAAAAAGCAAAGTAAATATTTTGCATGTATCTAAATTAAGTGGGACGAATTATATTGGTCTCTCTTTAACTTGGAAGTTATCGGTTATGTTTTTTTTATACTCTACGTTGGGACAATGATCTGCTTTCAGTTATTTTCTTCTCTTAACCTTCTTTTGCCCTTCCACTTAAAGAGACATACTTGAGCTTGCATTTCTAAATCCTTCAAAATTATCTGAATTTCTCCATACTTCTGTCAGCCTCCTATATCTTTCTCAAGGGAATATCTTCTTACTACCATTTTTTTTTATCCCATATGATATTGGATATCTTCCTGCCTAATTCAGTGCAAGATACACATTAGACTCATCCATATATCTCAACACTTGTACCACCATAAAATCCTATCCTACTTAGAAATCATGATTTTAGTATGTCTGGGGAGGTGACATCTGTCATTTTTGAATGACCATAATTGATACTTACATGCAAGCATGTTTTAAACCAATATGCCTCTCAGTAGATGAATGAATTGGCATGTCCATTGCGGTGCTGTGGGCTGTGGCAGGGACGAGGAAGAAAAATGGTTGGCTACCCTCAGTTATTAATCCTGGGTCCCGGGGCTGGCCAGATGGAGAGTTTCCCTGAATAGGGTAAGCATTTTTATAGGAATTCCTTTATTGTCTATTTTTTTATCTACACACTCTTGCCCAGTGCTTTACTTTTTATATTTAGGGCAAATTTCTGGTCCTCTCTTGTTAACATCAGTAGCCTTTTTACAGTTCTTCTTTATATGTCCCATTTGACCACATCCAAAACATTTTAGATTAGATGGTTTGTAAAGCATGCCAGTAGTGGGCATAGTTTCAGCAAACAACTGCAAATGCCGGGATTCGGATGTAATGTCTCTACACGCCCTTAAATATGTATTTACATCCCCAGATTCTTTAATAGGCAATAGGGCTCGTTTACAGTCCTCATTAGCATTCTAATAAGCCAACATGCCTAGTAGTTGTTGCAGTGCAGCCTCTCCCACAACAGTATGTTCCAAGGTCAGTGTCAATCGTGATAAAAATTCAACATAGGGTTTATTAAGTTTTTGAATTACTTTAGTCCAGGAGCCGTAATGCTCTCCTACCAGCCGAATCCTCCCCCATGCCTCAATACCTATGTCTCATAACTGCTCATGGATCTCTTCAGGAGAGTTCACTTGCATATGAGCATCTGCATATGGATTTGTTCCCCTCAACATAGGACAGGTTATGATCTGCAGGCGTGGATTATTGCTCTGTGCATTTTGTCTAGTTCTTTCTGTATATAACTCAGTAAACTACATTTGCCATTGTAGGTATTCAGGTTCCTTAAGCAAGGCTCTACAAAGCATTTTCCAATCCTCGGGAGCAAAATTATCGGGCAAGCCCATTAAGTAATTCCTTAACATAATGAGACTGAGGACCATAAGTCACTGATTGTTAAGTTTACCAATATCATCGACAGCAACACCCTCATATCTGGTTGGTTGAGCTATACCATTCATAGGAGGTGGTCAAATTACAGGATAAGGAAAAATAGGCATTTCTTCATCAAACTCACTGAGCCTTCTGTTTTGTGAAGGAGTGATGCGGTAAAAATTGCTTCCGCAAGCTGAGGAGAGGAAGGCTGTTTTACTTTCACCTTCTCAGATTATCCTTTCACTCTGCTAATTTCTAACTCCATATGTAGTAATCTTGATAAAATCAATTCCATTTGCTCAGACATTCTATTTACGCTTTCAGTTTGTTCATTTTCAGCTTTCTTTACCTCTTGTTTTTTCTCGTAATTGTGATGCAGCCTTATCTACTGCGTCCTTAACCTCCGAGTCCAATAGTAAACCTACAATAGAAGGCGCTGCCTCTTTCTTTAAGTCCGCTATTAATCTTTTCTCATTTAAAGCTTTAAAAAGGGTATGTAAAATAGCCCAAATGGACCAAAATCTAACAGGAATCCTTTCCCCTTCTCGAACATCTCTTTCTACAATACTTTACTCTTTTCCATTTATCAACATCTAATGCCCCATCAACGGGGAACCAAGGATTCCATTCCCTAACTACATTAATACACATTTCTATGTCAAAAGAAAAAATAGTTACACCATAAGCAGCAAGTAAATATTTTAGCATGTGTAAGTACGGAGTAGACTTAACTTGTTCCATCACCCTGTAATTAAAAGTACTTACCTGAATATCCCTTCCTGTATTCAACACTGCAGGGTCCCTGTTTGTGTGCCAGTTGTCAACGTCTCAGGCATTGGGGTTCCTGGGTAAGGGTCGCAAAATCACGCGGATACAGGGGTTGCAGAGTGCAAACAGCAATTGCCACTGCATGCTGTGCTTTATTGTTAGTGGGTATTTAAAGACAAGCAAGTATTATCTTTGCCAAGATTTATTCAGGAGACATTCACACAAAGAATTTCAACAGATACAATTTTGCTTAAACTATGAGATAAGTCTTTGTATATTTTTATCTAAACTATTTAAAAGCAAGCTCAAACCATTTCCCTGTACTCTGGAAAATGCTTGACTAGCTGTTTGTCTATGCGTAAGTAAGCAGAAGAGCTACTTCCTCAGCTTTGAGACATGATAGCTTTGAGATAGGGAGAGAGAACATGTTCCCTCTCTAGGCCGGCATGCCAAGTGCTTTCCACATACACAAACACAGTCCTCAGATAATCCTGAGGCCGGAGCCAGCATCATTCTGCCCCTCCAACACAGACCCTGAGTCTTCACACAGATTGTCTCACCAACTCTTCTATTACTTTAAGCAAAAACAAAGCAAAGCAAAGCAAACAAAATAGACATTATCATTAATTAAGCTGCTATTAAAGATTCTAGGCACAATTATACTGTTAAATGATGTTAGTAAATATGTTTTGTAGATACTGATCTCACATGTGTCACAAAAATATCTATGGATTCATAACTAGAAACTCTGAAGTGTAAAGTATATTAATTAGGTGAGTTTCATTAGGTAGCCAATGAAGAGAACACCACAGGGTTTTCAGTCAGGTAAAGAAGTTTATTTACTGAACTGCTGCCTATGCCATACATGGTGGAAATGCATGTAAAAAAAATGGGGCGATCCAACCTCTGGCAAGGATGTATCTATGTGAAGAACCAGATGAGGTGTGGCCGTTTGGGGGAAACTCTGGCCACACTGGATCTGGATGTGACTTCAAGTTCTGGGACTCACTTCTGGTCAGATAGAAAGTGGGACCAGAGGCTGACCAGGTTGTGACTTAACAGGATGGGGAGGTGGCTGCCTCCAGGTGTGCCAGATACTAGGCAACACATAAAGGGTTGAAACTTAGCCAAGAAGTGGCTGCATAGGGTCTGCATGACCTGGGGCAGACCTAACAACAAATACAGGTAGTACTTCTGACATATGACTCCTGACTCCAAACAATTCATTCTCAATCATGTTCTTAATTTCTTTCTTTCTTCCTTTCTTCCTTCCTTCCTTCCTTCCTTCCTTCCTTCCTTCCTTCCTTCCTTCCTTTCTTTTCTCCCTCCCCTCTCTCTTTTTTGTTTTATTGGTTGGTCGTAGGGTTTGAACTCTGGGCTTGGGCACTGTCCCTCAGATCTTGAGCTCAAGTCAAGCACTCTACTGCTTGAGCCACAGCACCACTTCTGGTTTTTGAGTGGTTTATTGGAGATATTGGTTTCACGGACTTTCCTGCCCAGGCTGGCTTTGAACTGCAATCTTCAGATCTCAGCGTACTGAGTAGCTAGGATTACAGGTGTGATCCACCAGCACCCAGCTCTTTCTCTATCTCTCCTCTCTTTCACTCACCCTCCCTCTCTCCCCTGCCTCAGCATTCTCAACTCTCAAATAATGAACACTTGCTGAGTTGAACTCACAGGCTGGGAGAGCAGCTCAATTGGCATATGTGAAATTTATTTAATGTTTCCTTCTACTTCTACCACAGGTCACTGGAATCAAATAATGAACACTCAGCAGCATGGCATCTCAAGCCGTTTTGAGGAGGAAAGCAAGCATGCTCACTTCATTCTGTGAGGTTCACACTGGGAAGGTGGGGCAGACTCCTCCCTCCTCTTGCTAAATCTCAGCCCAGATTCTGCATCCGTAGAGGTGACTGCCTCCAAGAGTCCCAGTTACTCAAGTGAAATAGTTACAAGGCAGAGACTTAGCTTCTTGTGGTGCTGAGATTAATGGCAGCATGATTCAACATGATCCACTAGTTTATTGAGATTGGGACTTCTTAAATTTTTGGTTAGGCTATGTTCAAATTGTGATCTATTTATTTCTGATTGCTGACCATGATTATAGATGTGAACCAGCACATGAGACCATTCAAAGTTCTTTATCCCACATGGAAGACATGAAGTTTTTTTTACCAAATGACATACAACTAGACAGACAGCAAAAGTAAGTCCTTAATTCTGGTCAAGATGTGTTGTTAATGTGAAACAAAATTACTTAGCAAAATATCTGACTACTGTGATTATACTTTCAAACTTACCCTACACTTTAATATCAAATCACTTATATTAGCCAATGATTCACTCAAATTACCTGTAATTATTTATGTCTGTCCTATCTTCTAGAAGGAGGGAGAACAGGAGCTCACAAAATTAACTAAAGTGGTAGAATTTGAGTGGATCACAGTTCTGAATAGGTCTAGGAAGGAAAGTATCAGCCATATCAACCTACTAGGTAGGGATATTGGAATGCAATCCTGATCCCTGCTTTTTGGACTGGGTGCAAAAATTGCTACTCTATGCGTAAAGTAACTTAAACTAGAAAGGAGTGGTGGAGTGACTCCAGTGGTGGAATACTTATATAGCAAACAACATCAAAACTCAAATCAACTTCCTAAAGATAAAATAAGACAAGGAAAGAAAGAACGACTCAAACTGAGCATGTGTTCATTGTAAAGATTTACACTAAATTATTGTAGTTATAAATGCCATCATTTATTTCTAGGAGCACACACATTTTATGTCAAGACTAAATGAAAAATTAACACCATATATATAAAGCTTTGGTAAAACACAGGTCTAGCTTACAATGGTGAACACTTAAGTTTGCATGTGCAGTGGTGTTGCAGGGTTGTTAAGGTTTATGGAAGTCCATCTTTTTGATGGACTTGACATGATGAAATTACCTAAACATACATAACCATACACTTCACTGGACAGATAGTGCTGATATATATATTGCACACACATGTATGCATTTATATAGTAAGTGACAGGTAAATAAAAATAAAAAAATATAATGAATAAATTTAGTGAACAGATAACTTTTCCAAAGTATTACTTTACCTGAACCAGTTCATTTCGTAGTCTCCAATGCTATATCACACTTACATGGCTGCTGATCCCCTACAGCTTTTTTATGAAATTGTTTTTTCTTTGTTTTACAGGTGAAAAGCCTGCCAATAAGTATACTTTCATGACATTCCTTTCTTTAGAAAATGCAAAGCACGTTGTGTTATCTGGCTCTTTATGTATCATCAATATAACTTTTTTTATAATTTCAAGTACATATTGTCTAAGATCTCACTTACTCTCTTCCAATAGTACCTATGGGAAGGAGAAAATGAAGGATTATTCTGTTACTTTGGGAGTTTTTGTTATTAATAACTGCAATGAATATGAAAATGAAACTCTGAAATTACTTAGAGAGGTAACTTGAAAGTTAAATTTCTACACACTTAGGTTACTCCCTCAACTGAAACACAGAACTTAAAATAAGTAACATTTTTAGCTGGGTGCCAGTGGCTCATGCCTGGAATCCTAGCTACTCAGGAGCTGAGATCTGAGGATAGTAATTCAAAGCTAGTCCTGGCAGGAAATCCATGACACTCTTACTTCAAATTAACCACCAGAAAACCAGAAGTAGCACTGTGGCTCAAGTGGTAACATGCTAGCCTTGATCTGACCAGCCAGGGACAGCGCCCAGACCCAGAATTCAAGCCCCTTGACCAAGAAAATTAAAAAGGAAAAGAAGGGAACAAAGTAATATTTTAACGCTAATGTGCGTATATACTCAAAATTTGTCTAGAAATAAAACTATAACAGCCCCTGGACTGGCCAAAAAGAGATTAAAGTGAAATTGCCTTCAATAATTCATTTAGACGATCTAAACTGAGGGCAGGCTACTGGAACTCACATCACTAATTGAAGAGGTAGAATTTGAGAGGATCACAGATCAGAACCAGTGTGCAAGGAAAGTAATAAGAGTCTCATATCATCCTAAAGGTTCGCATGTTGGAATGCATTTGCGATCCCCGCTACTTGGCAGACAGAGGTGAGGAACTTAGCCTGTGTTCAGCCCTCAGCAAAATGGATAACCTATGAACAAAGTAAATAAATCGAAAAAGGATTATTCTAATGGTAGAATACTTGTTCAGCAAACAAAATATTTAAATTCATACTCATTTCCTAAAAGAGGAAAGAAAAGGGAAGAAAGAAAGAAAGAAAGAAAGAAAGAAAGAAAGAAAGAAAGAAAGAAAGAAAGAAAGAAAGAAAGAAAGAAAGAAAGAAAGAAAGAAAGAAAGAAAGAAAGGAAAGAAAAGAAAAGAAAGAGAGGAAGAAAGAAAAGAAAAGAAAAGAAAGATAGAGAGTAAGAAAGAAAGGGAGGAAGAAAGAAAGGGAGGAAGAAAGAAAGGGAAAAGGAGAGGTATAAAGAAAAACCTCAGCGTGCTTTAGATGTTAACAATGACCCTAATCATTTTAGCTATAAATGCCTTCATTTAATTCTGGGCAGAGACATTTTGTATCAAGCCTGAAAAAAAATATAGCATACCGCATACAAAACTTGGGTTAAATACAGGTCTGCCCTACACTGTTGGACCAATAGGAATGTATGTCTAGAGCTATTGCAGGTATGTTAAGGTGTGTGGGAGTTTATCATCCTGATGATCTTGCAATGATGAAATTGACTAACTACACAATTACCTTGACAGATCTCTGCTGAGACCTATATTATGTCACAGGTTAAAAAGGAACAATATATACAATGAAATATATTGAACAACCAGGTATTGTGTCCAAAATTATTTTTACCTGATTCAGTGTATCTTTACATTCTATATCACATGTACAAGTTTCTCATTCCCTTCTGTTTCATTATGTTGTCTTTCCTTGGTTTTGTTTTGTTTTCAGAACCGTGGTATAGGAGGAAATTTCCTATATTTTTGTCTTCTAGTCTTCAGAAAGTCTGCAGTTAAATATGCTTACGTTCCTTTCATTAGAAAATTTAAACCACATTGGGTAGGGTCTTTATCATGATTTTGTTATGATCTCAAATACGTTTTTATTTCTGACATTCTACCTGTATAATCTCACTTCAATCTTTTCCAAAGGGCACTTTAGTGGAAGTAGGAAATTCAAAGGGGTTTCTGGTAGAGAATTTCTGTTACTAAAAATTCTAGTACATAGTAAAGTAAGTAAGTCCAAAATTATTCATTAGAGAGATGATTTGAAAGTCATCTTTTTACATCTTAATACTCTTTCCTCAAATAAACCAGAGGATTTAAAATAACTTATATTTATAAGTTAATGGACACAAATGTGGACGAAAATTCTAGAAATAAAATGATCACTCATGAAACCTTACTGATGCTTCAAAGAATGCTTTCCAGTTAGAGGAATCATCTTCACACATTTTCACACAATGTGAATCTGCCTGTTAACAGAACCCCAAACTAGACTAAGGCATCTAATAGCTATCTAATTTTTGTTGTATTTTGTCAATACTTCTTTCTTATCATATGGACTAGTATGAATTCTGTGACCATTATAAAATCACTTTTGTAATAAATGTTCCTAGGTGGGAACTTCAAGGATGAGGTGGTGTGGGGTTTCTGGTGGAGCCCTGTCTGGTTCAAGGGAGGAGTTGGTATTGGCACAGCCTCTGTGGTAAAGCAGGGCAGGGTTTTGAGGGTCAAAGCCAGTCTGTGTAAGGCTTTGAGACAGCAGGGAGGGGACAGGAAAGAGTAGACTTGTTAGGAGCAGGGTCTCTTGTGGAGTAGGTGGGACTTTAGGATGGAGACTGTTAGGTGGATGGGTTTTGAGTGGAAGAAGGCAAGGTCACTGGGGAAGAGGCTGTTTGGGGCAGAGCTTTGAAAAGGAAGAACAAGGCTACAGAGGAGGAGGTTACTTAGAGGAGGGGTTTTGGTGTAGCACTGTGAGCCCTGGTGTGATATGTAGGTTGAGGTTTCCCATAAGGCAGGGAAGATAATGAAGGCAAGAGGCTGACAAAAGGTGGGGATTCTGGTGCAGGAATGCAGAGCTATGAGGGAGAGGCTTTTCAAGGTCTGTGAGAGGGCAGAGTGGTGCTAGAAAGAAGTGGGCTAGTAAGGGGCGGGCCTTTGGGAAGTGTGTTATGGTGGAGGTGGGGTTTCTGGCAGAGCAGGATGTAGTAACAATGTATAGAGGAATTTTTTAGGACCAGAGCTTTGTGAGAGCAGAGATAGGATCCAGTGGACTACACTAGTTAGGACAGGGTTTCTGGTGTAGCCAGTTACCACTTCGAAAAGAGCAGTAAGTTTGGGTGGGGATTTCAGTGTTGCAAGGCAGGACATTAGACTTGGACAGGGTTTCCAGTGGGGCAAGGCAACTTTCAAAAAGGGATTATAAAGGGACAGGGATTTACAGTTGAGCCTGGTGAGGCTTCCAGAGGGAGGCCAACAGATGCAGTAGTTTGCAGTGGAGCAATGAGGGTATAGAGAGATGGGATAGTGTGGTGGGGGTTTTCTAGAACAGGTCAGGGCTTGGAGCCATGGGGTTAATTGGAAGAAGGATTTTGAGAAGGAGTGGAAGGTCTACAAAGGTGTAGAGTAATTATGGGCAGGGTTGAGTAGGGTGTGGCTCTGTGGGAGGAGCCAATAAGGGGAAGATTCATCACGGGAACAATGAAGCCATTGAGAGTGTAGATATGGGAGGTAGAGAGGCCTATAGTGAAGCAGGGCTGGCTTTCCAAGCAGGAGATGGGCTGTGTGAGAAGCTTCTGGTCAATTAAGACGGGGCTACAAGGGCAGTTATAGAGAGGTGGAGGGTTTTTGGTATAGCATGAAGGGAATTGTGGGAAGAGGTAGGTTTAGGGCTGGGCTTGAAAATTTCGGCTACTTAGACTAGTTATGGATCCAGTTTCTGATGAAACCAGGAGGGGTCGAGGGAGAAGTTTGGTTGGGAGTGGGGTATGAAAGGGACGGGAGGAGCTTGGAAGTAATAGAATATGGGAACAATGGGACTCTGAGGGAATAGAGTAGTTAGCTACAGGGTATCTGGTGGATGAAGTTAGGATTAGAGGGAGGAGCCCAATGTAGGCGGGGTTCTTGGTGCAGCAAGGTGGATATTAGGAGGAGATATGGATGTGGCTTGGTTTCTGGTGGTGAAGAGCAGGGATTCCAGGAAGGGGTGGAGTGGAAGAAGGATTTCCCTGTAGCAGGGGAGGACTTTCAGGAAGGATTCTGGTTGCAGTCAGGCCTTTGAAAGTTTATAGCAGGACTACCAGGGGGTAGGTTAGTTAAGGTTGGGCTTTTTAAGGACCAGGCTGACTGGAAGAGGGTTTCCAGTGGATCCAGTCAAGTTTTATGGGAAGGGGAGATAGGAAAGGGACAAGATTTAGTAAAGCGTGGGGCTACAAAAAATAAAAAATTACTCTAATAGGAACACCATTTTCAGTCAGTGTAGAATTATATTACTTTTATGTATGCGAGAGATATTGGAGAAAGTAAGCAAGTAATAATTTCTATTGAATTTTTAAAAATTCCTGTTGAGTGAAAATAAAACCACAGGTCACATCAGGCTCAGAGGCCTACAGTAGACTAAGAAATATGAAGCACTGGACTGGATTCCCCAGCACAACCTTTAAGGACTCCAAAAAAAATTTTTAAATATCTCACTTGGTCATAATGGACACTCTATTATCTTAAAATTGTGAATGAATAGAACTTTTACTCTGACCGTTTTAGAAATCCTAAAACTAAGTAAGTGATAATGTTTTAACTTTATATAATATTGGAAGTATATTAAAATAATTAGGAAAATATAAAATTGTACACAGAATATTTGTTGTCCAGCATCAATTTTAATCTAAAAGAATTTAAAACCAGAAAATTGCCATATAGTGAGATTGCAGCATGGTTTCTTTTCAGTCATCAAAATGGTGACTTAAGGAATGTGTCTTCATCATTGGATGCATCGATGTTAAAACATATTTAAAAATGTGAAGCACTATACAGACCCTGAAGAAACTCAGAGGGATCTGTGAAATGAGGTTGGAAGAAAATTAATGAATAGTTACAGTAAGAATTGATCTTCACTAGGCACATAAATATTTTCCAGAAGAAAAGACTACATTGAAAAATAAACAAAAAAAAGAAGCAGGCAGGCAGACCTTGAAATACACATTATCCAATGAAGAATATCTATTGAAGCATGATTGCAATAATCTTTTACCTAAGTTACAGTACTGATCTATGTTCTTCCCTAATGCCAAATAACAAAGCCATGAAAATGCAGTAATAATTTTCAAGACATTAGACTTTACAGAAGGAATTCAATGAATGTATTTCTAGAAAGTAGAGATAGATGTCTGAGATAAAGAGTAAAGCAAATATCCCCAATTCTTAGCCCTTCGAGGTCAGAGGGGTACAAGCCGAAGCACAAGGAGAATGGACAGAAGTACAGTAATGCATACCAGTAGTTCCCAAGATACAATGATGAATATAAGAGGGGAGAAAATCAACATGACCATCACATGACTTAGCACTGGAGAATAGAGAAAAGAACAGTGAAAATCCATGGAGAATCACAAAGAATGCCCTTGCATATTTGACAGAAGTGTGCATTGCATGGCATTGAGGTCTAAAATATTTGTAGGTATTATAGGAAACTATGTGTGCTCATATGGTGCCTCAAGTAGTGATAAACTGTAGCGACCGCCTACTCGACCAGCGAGGAAAAACGACCACCACTCCAGGAGTCTTCTCAGATCACGCTTTATTGGAGAGCCTTTTAGTTGTAGGAGAGCTTGGGCGCGAGAGAGCGTGCACCCGAAATACAGCCGCTTATATAGGGAATTCGAACACGGGTCTTTTCTATTGTTGGTCGCCTGCCTTTTACCGTCACCAGGTGTCATGGGATTGGCTGGGGACACTACCGGGCTCGCGCACGCGCACAGCCCAGGCGGCCCGCCAAGCACTGTCTGGAGTGGTAATCCTCAAAACTGCAAGGGAGTGGGCGGAGTCTCGCCTCGGCTCCCTACAGTTCCCCCTTCTTTGTTTTATGGCAACAGGTAAGAGTAGAGGTTGGGCCTCTGTCTAAGACATTAATGAGAGGACCTTGCACTGGCCTTCGCCTGAGGGGCGCCTTCCCCAGTGATGACCAGGCCCGTCCGATGCCTTTTTTGCAGAGGTGGGATCTTGGGCATCAACCCACTTGCAACCCAGCATGCTCTTCTTGAGGAGATGAGAACCATCTCCTCAAGTGCAGTGCACTTGCCTTGCACCCTGTCCCAAATTGCAAATTGCATACCTGTCCCGGTGCAATGGGATCCCCTGATCCCTCGGGGTGCTAAGGCTATGCAGAATGGTAAGGCTTAACTGCCTCTTAGGGCCGACAGCCAAATCTGGGGTGAGGATCCACTCTCCAAAGTGGCTAATGCTTGCAAGATAACAACCTTGTCCCTTCTGGTTTGGGCTCAAAGGCGACAGACCAACCATAGGCAGACCACGCATCCTCCCAAGCAGCAGGCTAAAAACATTCCGACTCCCACCCGCTCTTTGACAAAGGACACTGCAGAGGCAATCCAGTCAGTAAATTGTGACAGCCCACAGCATCATCGGTTTAGCTATCACAGGGATTGCTATTAGCACTGTTGCTAACAGCAGGAAGATCAGCTGTATCAGGAGACGAGTGGATGGCATCTTCAAGATGGGGTTCTTCTGCAGTCTCCACTGGCCTGGTCAGTCTCGTTGGCACCCAGTGAGGTACTTCTTGACTCTGTGGAAAAACACAAACAGCTCCCCTGGATCTCATTATTACCGGATCCGGTCCATACCATTTATTATTAATAACATCCTTCCACATAACCATGTCTTTAGTATCCATGGAGTCTCTTGTCATATGCCGATCTGCGGCAGACTGATCGTTGTCATTTAGAATTAAAAAATTAAGGGTAAAGAGCGCAAGAGAAAGTCTTTCCCTGGGGGACGCGGACTCAGCAACTCCCCCTTTTTGTTTTTGAAGCATTTCTTTTATGCTTCTATTAGCTCTTTCCACTATACCTTGTCCTTGAGGATTGTAGGGCAATCCGGTGGTGTGGGCAACCTGCATTTGTGCGCAAAAGGCGCGAAAACCATGGGAAGTATAAGCAGGGCCATTATCCGTCTTGAGTCTAAAGGGCTTTCCCCAAGCTGCCCAAGCTTCTAAGCAGTGTATTCTGACGTGAGACACCTTTTCTCCTGCCAAAGGTGTGGCATGAATGACACCAGAAAAGGTGTCCACAGACACATGTAAATATTTCAACTTACCAAATTCCGTCAGATGAGTAACATCCATTTGCCATAGGGCGTTTGGTCTCAACCCCCTGGGGTTTACCCCCACATGGGGAGGATGAAGAAAGGTAACACAAGATTTACAGGCTTTAACAATATCTCTTGCCACATGCCTGGACAAATTATATCTTTTCCTAAGGGTATTAGCAGGTACATGATACAATCTATGAAAGTCTTTTGCCAATTCTACAGGATCAGCAGCGACCAGAGCCATAGCCCGAGTTGCCTGGTCCACCAAATCATTACACTTTGCCATCGGGCCCGGCAACATAGAGTGGGCACGAATATGTCCAATATAAAAAGGATGTTTTCTGTTTAAGATAAGGGATTGAATCTGTAACAAAACATTAGAAATTGTACTGGCCTGCTTAATTGAAGCAGCAACTTCAAGAGAAGCAATGGCATTTACAACATATAATGAATCAGAAAATAAGTTAAAAGGTTGATCAAATCTTTTAAAAACTTCAAGCACAATTAAACATTCAACAGCCTGTGGGACATTCGGCCGAAAATTAAAAACTACCGGCTGTTTGTGTCCTTGAACAAAAAAGGCACCTTGTCCAGATTTTGATCCATCCGTAAAGATGGTTAGAGCATCAACCAAGGGCTCCTTTGAAGTGACAACAGGAAAATACACTAAATTTTTGTTAACTATGGCAAGCAGAGGATGCTTAGGATAATGATTATCAATTACATTTGGAAATGAGCAAACAAGAATTGCCCACATATCCATTGTGGCTGCTAAAATTTCAACTTGCTCACGGGTGTATGGAATAATTAATTTATCTGGAATTTTTGCAAAGTGCATTAAACAATACTTCATACCCAAAATTGCCTGTTTTTTTTAAATTTTTTTTTTATTTTTATTTTTTTATTTTTATTTTTATTTTTCTCAGATCAAAATTGCCTGTTTAGCCACTAATTCAGGAAAATATTGAACAGTTTTTGCTCCCACAGAATGATAGCATTAATAGTTAGCCTTTGAAGCAAGGCAGTGGTATAATTGGCCGTCACCCCATAAGTCCTGACTGCCTCAACTAAATCTTTTAACTGGGAGTGGGAAACCGGCTCAAGAATTCTCTCATTAGTAATTGGATTTTCAAAGACTGGAAAAGCGGCCGCTAACGGCGACCAGGTGCTGCCTTTTATAAAGTGTCTCTTCCCTGCCGGCGGGCACGGCGGGGGGGCCGACGGGTGAGGGGCAGCTCCGTTTCCTCTTCCTGGCTGCTGCGGTACTCCCACCCCTAGGGGGCGCCACCCTCCATATCTGTCTGCCACGTGCTCCGCCGCAGCCTCTTCTAAGTCTTCACTATCAGCTGGATCGAGCTGTTCTCCCTCCTCCTCTAACATTTCTTCCTCTGAGTCACTCACAAGATTACTATATTCTTGGTCCCGCCCTTCCACATGTAGGGCTGAGAACCGGTTTGCTTTTAAAGAAGGGCACGGAGGTCTCCATGAGACCCCCTCCCTAAAACCCTTCTCCTTTTGTGAGGGCTGCAGCCCCTCTCGCTTCAATTCTTTAGGATCCTTCTGTCTTTTTTCCCTTTTTCTTTTAGGCCTCTTTTCCTCCCCATTACTGTATACTGACTCTGATAGACTATCCTGATGCTGCGTTAGTACTTTGCGTCCTTCCTGGATTAAATCAAACCCTCCCTCCTCGAGGCAAGTGCGCACCATCAAAAAGACAAGCCACAAGGGAAGAAGCAATGCAAGCAACCAATAAATATCTAAATCTACAGTGAACAGCATACCGGGGGATATTTACCAACGTCTCCTCTCCGCGTGTTGAGTTCTGGCTCCAATTCGGCCTCTCGCGCGGGTCCCGTCCCAGGTTCGTTCCCGGGTTTCGGCACCAGTTGTAGCGACTGCCTACTCGACCAGCGAGGAAAAACGACCACCACTCCAGGAGTCTTCTCAGATCACGCTTTATTGGAGAGCCTTTTAGTTGTAGGAGAGCTTGGGCACGAGAGAGCGTGCACCCGAAATACAGCCGCTTATATAGGGAATTCGAACACGGGTCTTTTCTATTGTTGGTCGCCTGCCTTTTACCGTCACCAGGTGTCATGGGATTGGCTGGGGACACTACCGGGCTCGCGCACGCGCACAGCCCAGGCGTCCCGCCAAGCACTGTCTGGAGTGGTAATCCTCAAAACTGCAAGGGATTGGGCGGAGTCTCGCCTCGGCTCCCTACAATAAACTTATGATTTACAGGACATTGAGTAATAATAAAGGTCCTGCTTCAGTAGTGTAGAGTTAAACCTTGATAAATTCTGTTTTTAAACACCTAACACCCTCTAAAACCAAGACAAGAAGATTCAAATTATATATAATTGACTTGACTGCAACAATAGAGTTCAAAAAATCAAATCACATAATGTGGATGCAAAAGGATTACATTATTAAGGTAATCTTTAAACAACACACAATTTTATGTGAATAGTCCTGATTATAAATGATTTGTTTCCCATACAGATTTTGGATGCACAAAAACAACAAAAACAAAAGAAAACAAAATGAAAAATGACACTTGGCAATAGAGCTAGATGCCAGTATCTCATCTCATGAGGCTGAGATTGTAAGACCATGGTTCACAGATGGCTGGTGTAGCAATCCACGAGATATTTATGTTCAATTGTTCAATCAAACACATAGTGAAACCTTGGTTAAAATAGTACAGATTCAGTCAGTCATGAGTGAAAAAAACAAGCAAGATTTTGAGGCTCTGAGTCAGTTTCATTACTGCACACACGCGCGCACGCACACACACACACACACACACACACACACACACAAACAGCAAATATTAAGAGTGTAAAAAATGAAACTATCTGCTAGGACTATCCTAAGCATATATTAATTAATAAAAATGAGGTAAACCATAGAGCCTATGTTTTTTGAGTCTAGCTTTCTTCACATAATGATTTTTTTCCAAGTCTTTCCATTTTCTTAAGAAAGGGGCTATGTAATTCTTTCTCATAGAAGCATGAAACTCCATTGTGTATATATACCACATTTTCCTGATCCATTCATCTACTGAGGGGCATCTGGACTGGTTCCATATCTTAGATATGGTAATAATGCTGCCAAAAACATACTTGTGCTGGTAGTTTTAGTGTTTTATTTTTTGGAGTCCGGTCGTGGGGCTTGAACTATGGACATGGTGGTTGTCCTTCAGCTCTTCAGCTCAAGTTTAGCGCTCTACCACTTGAGCCACAGTGTCACTTCTGGGTTTTTTCTTTTGCTTATGTGGTACTGAAGAATTGAACCCAGGGACTCTTGCATGCAAACACTACCACTGAGCCATCTTCCCAGCCTGAGAAGATATTTTAACTTATTTTCTACATGTAAATTAATATTAAGCAAAGCTAAATAAATAATTACTTATTTACTCTTCAGAGGATGAGTATATTACTCTTGGATATCTTTGAGGGAAAGACTTTAGACTCATTACAACTGATACCTTGCATTGAAATTACAGGCTAAACTTTCTTCTTCATTAAACAAAAGCTTCAGTTCTTTCATATTAGAATTATAAAATCATAATAGCTGAATGTTGATTTGTTTTCCTTTGCTATTTTCAATCCATTTTTCATCCATTAGCTATCTAGAGATAATTTCCACAAATGCCCATGAATGGGATTGCTGGCTCTAGAGCTATGTACATTTGACCATACAAAATGATGCTAATTGAAATGGACTCCAAGACATGGAAACAACAATTACTTTTTTTTCAGATATCAACCTTGATGTCGGTAAAGAAGTGTAACTAGATCTTATTTTATTTCATTTGTCTTTGATTTATCTCTGGACATCTCTGTCTTGATTCTGGTACCTTCCATCTTGTATATACATTATCTGATTTGGAGAAGGAAAGGGAAATAACATAATGATGAAAGAAGTGACCCATTACAACAATGATATTCACAAGACAATATACCAGCAATGGACTTTACAACTTTGGGGTGGGGGGTATGGTTGAGGGTGGGAAAGGATAAGAGAACAACAATGGAGTGGGTAACAATATTCATCAAGGAATGTACCTTACTCATGTAACTATAACCACTCTGTATAGTACCTTTAAATAAAATAAAATTTTAAAAAGTGAACCTATCCTAGAAAAAAATATCCCTTTCAAAATAACCCATCTGTAATAGTACTTGTGAGGGATTCTAGAGTCAAACTGTTATACCTGGAAAGGGATATATTGGGAAGCCATCTCAAACAGCAATCAAAAGGCTGTGAGCTTGTGCTCTGGAAAGGTCAAACAGTTAAGGGAAGACAGGGGTATGGGTTATTACCTCAAAAGTATTTAAGTTAGAGCTGTTGGAAAGTAAAAGTTTAAGACTTTGGAAACAAGATGGATGTCTGTGCTATGGTTGTAATGATTATTGCTCCCTTCTGCTCCTTAAAAATAAGGGATTCAATTATCACTATGTATACAAACAATACCTCAGTTAATGGTTGTAACCACAAACTAGATTGATGCCTCAGTTTGTGGACATACCTGTAGCCTCTCATTACCCCACCCCTGTAGTAGAATGAATATAAAGCATTTTAAACAGGATTTGGCGATCCAGAAGCTGGCAATGAGGCTTTGGGTCCTCTGGTGTCTTCTTTCCTATAACTTCCTGTGATTTCTCAGTTCTTTGGCCAGGTATCCCATCATCTTTGCTGTTTCATGGTTGTGGTTAGTGACAGTACTGATATTCGGAACACCTCAAAACAAACTATGGAAAACACTTCCTCAGAGAAGATTCACAAATGTATAGGAGCACCTGGAAAGAAACCAAATATCAGCAGTCATTCTGTGATCCTCTAACAAGAAAGTATAGTTCAAGTGTATCTTTACTTCGGATATATATAAGAGATGGACAATTGTCCCTTTTGTACATTTGGTATTTGGTATTGCATAAATTTTCAGAAACACATATACATTGTGAAATAATGTTATTTATTTCATAGGTCACAAACCACGTCACTGGAGTGATGACCCAAATGTCTTTTTTTTTTTTGTTTGTTATTTTTTTTTAATTTAATTTTATTTTATTTTATTTGAGAACATACTGTACAGAGGGGCTACAATTACATGGGCAGGATATTGCATACATTTCTTACCAAGCATTGCAGCCTCCTCCTTTGTTTACCCTTCACCTCCCTTCCCAGCCTCCCCCCTCCCCCCACCCAATTATACCCCCCTCCCCCCCCCCACACCGACATTGTAAAGTTGGTTTTGACATGACATTTTGTACTTCTCATTGTTGCAACAGGTCCACCTGAATCCTTAAACAACTTGTTTGTCCCCATCTACTCCACATATTATACTGACATCAAATATAGTGAAAGCGGGGGTTACACTGTGGGGGAGGGACATACAAAGCAACAAAGAAATAATCTTATAAATGCGTTAGAAACACATGCATGAAAGAAACGAAAACATTAAAATACATATTTAAGGGTTCATTTTCCTAACATCACATTATCTGACGTTTTCCGCTTGACTCAAATGTCTTATCTCAGTTGCCTGATTCAGACTTAGATGAGTGTGAATTGCATAATTGTGAACATTTTTCCATGAAACTTAACAACACAGAATGAAGTTTGAAGGTCAGGTCACTCCATACCTCTAAAGATTTTACATATATTACAGTAATACACACCTAAACTGCTCAGCACTCACAGCACATTGGTGTGTTATAATTGTCTTCAGATCAGAAATATTCTAGAGTTTAAAGTAGAATGATGGGCTGTACATTTTCAATGCAAGAGTGATGATCACCACCTGCAATTATTCTCAGTGGAAAATCTTTCCTATACATTTTATTGACTTAGCTTCTACTCTGTGCTTTACCATTATCAGGGAGGGTCACACTGTATAGACCTACAATACTGCAGCAACCTTAGCTGTCTTTGAATTTTACCTCTAATCTTAATACCAAGGTCAACTCCGCAACACTAATAAAATAATTAATGGACACCTGAACTTTCCAAGCTTGGTTAAAAATTCAGCTATCATTGCTCTTGCCAGTGTTAAAGATCTCACTCTATTAGATTTATTGTATTTCTTCTTGTATTTTCAACACTGCCTTAGATGTTGGTTTTTGATATAGAGCTTTTAGTTTGCATTTGATTTATGGAAGTGTTAGTAATGCCAGTTGAACTGCATATATTACAATGTAAGTAATTTGATGTTTTGATATATGAATTTAATTTTGGCAATTGAGGAAGTCAATGCACATCTCTCAGAAAAGTTTCTTAAAATGTACTGGTATTGCTTTATTGTGAACTTCCTAAAAGCAAGTCATAGGAGCACATGTCCTAATCCCATCACTTCTGTCACTGAGACAATGCTTGAAATGTCCAGACGACTTGGCACTTCATAGTGAGAAAGTTTCTACAATGAAGGGTGAAAGAATAGAAAAAAGAGCAAATGAATCTTCCAACTGTTTTGTTACATGTTCTTTACACTTAGCATTAAGACACCATAATAGTATATTTTTTTGGGTCCGGTCGTGGGGCCTGAACTCTGGGCCTGGGCACTGTCCCTCAGCTCTTCAGCTCAAGGCTAGCGCTCTACCATTGAGCCACAGCACCCCTTCCGGCTTTTTTCTTTTTGCTTATGTGGTGCTGAAGAATCGAACCCAGGGCCTCATGCATGCAAGGCAAGCACTCTACCACTGAGCCACCTTCCCAGCCCCCATAATAGTATTTTTATAACTTCTTACCTTCTTTTGTCCTGTTCTGAGATGTTTTATTTATGGATCTCTAAGAAATCATATAAGAATCATAAAATAAATCCATAAATCATATAAGAAATCTTAAAAATAGTTTGTTAGGGATATATAACCTAAAAGGAATAATTTCAGGAAAGTATTAAGCACATAAAATGTAATGCACACCTACAATTGTCTCTTTATTTAAAACTTCAGCAGTTGTAGTTTATTTATTCTAATAACAAAGATTATAAACTAAGTTACAATAGTATTCCAAATGGAACACAGAACTAGAAAAATGAAGGGTAGCACTAAAGAATGCTACTGCTACTACTAATAGAGTAAGAATAAAATTTAGGCAAACCTCCTTCAGAATAAAAGCCACAGGACAGCCCCAACATTACTTTAATTGTTTCATATGAAGACAAGACCTTTTTAGTAAAGATAAGTTTTCACAGATATTAACATCAGTTGGGTATATATTAAGGCCTTCAGGAAGGATGCTCTGACAATGTTGATAGAAACTGACTTCTTTGGGACCTACTACACAATGTGCAGACACCATTCCAAGCACTGCACCTGCATTAGGGTAATTTTAGTGCTCAAGATAGTTCTTCCAGTTAGGAAATGAATTAAGTATTTTATTAAAAACAGAAGTAGGCAACAAGACCAAACAAATTTCCCAAGTACCCAATACGGATCAGCTGTAGAACCATAATTCAAATCCAGGTTTCCACCAGGCATATCTGAGGATATTCTGTAAGTTTCACCCTCATTACCTTTCAAGATGTATGGAGCAGATGAACCTACTTTATCTTCCTAATTATGGTTATAATGGCAATAACATTGTTACAGAATATACATATTTTTAAATTAAAAGGGTGTGGGTAATGATATTGTAGGTGATCTTTATACCAAATAAAGACTGAACCAAAAAGAAAAGTAAGGACCTGGGAAGGTGGCTCAGTGATAGAGCGCTTGCTTTGAATGCATGAAGTCCTGGGATCAATTCCTCAGCACCACATAAGCAAAAAGAAAAAAGTTGAAAGTGTGCTGTGGCTCAAGTGGTAGAGCACTATCCTTGAGCTGAAGAGCTGAGGGACAGCACCCATGCCCAGAGTGCAGGCCCCACAACCGGAACCCCCCCAAAAAATAAAAATAAAAGAACCTAGGCTGCAAATTTTAGTCATTGTACTAGCACTCATATACCATATATGTGTGTGTGTGTGTGTGTGTGTGTGTGTGTGTGTGTGTGTGTGTGTGTGTATACACATATATATATATATATTCTTCCTAAAATATACAGTGAGTTAATTTGTCGAAACCTGGTCATAGAATAAATATGAGGTGTGAAAAAGTTTGTAAGTCTGAAATGACTCCAAGGTATTTTGAGAAGACAGCTGGAAGAGTTATCACTTAATCAAATAGTAATGAGGTATTGGTTTGTAGATAGAGATCAAAGCTCACTTGGGACATTTTGTGTTTGTTAAAATCAGTAGTTACGAGTTGTCAGTAGACAGGATGCTATTAAGGACTTGAATTAATGTAAACAGAGATGGAGAAAAATACAGAAATAATTACTGTACTCAGTGGTAAAAAACATGAGAAGGAATATTACAGAGCTAAGCCCCGGGATACACAAATATGTAAATCATGACAAATGAAGAAAAACAGTAATAATTATGTAATGCAGACTTATATGGGTAGGTATTTTTAATGTTTAAGGGCTATGAAGTGATTGTGTGATGACCTAAAATTTAAGAAATTCTTAAGTTCAACTATCCTTTGGGACAACCATAGCTGATAGTTTAAGTAAAACGGGGCCACAATAGTGTGTCTTGATTTACCAAAGTGAAAATAGGCCAATATTTGGAAAGCCACTTTTTGGACCTGTGGTTGGAGTGGCAATTACTGCAGTTTGTTCAACTGTCAGTAGAAAGCTACAGGTTTAGCACAATGATAGAAATCTTTCAGGGATCTGGTAGACTTTCCCTCTGTCTTCAATTTCCCTTTTTTTCTGAGAGCTAAAATATCACTACTGGAAGCCTGTCCAAATTGTGCCTTTGGCAAGTTAACAGATAGTCAGTCTATCACATGCCCAAATAAAAGAGAATTGGAACAGGTTTACATTGAGCACTCACAGTAGACAGGTCTCTGGACTTTCTCAGGAAAAGCCTTCTGCCATTGTGGGATGGATAGGGCTGGATGATATGCAAAATAGACACCATAGATGGAAAGTATTCTGCTAAGTTAACACTTGAGATATCGGATGTTTTAACTGCATTGTATTGACTTTTATGAATCAGTTAATCAGATTCTTCATGCCACATTATTTTAATAGACTGTAAAATGCATGTTTATCGCATTTCCTTTGTATAACATATAGTATGTTTTGAAATTTGGTATAAAACATTTGTCTTTTCATTTATTTACTTTTAATATGTTTTACTCTAGTTTTCAAGAGTAGGGAAATGCCCTGGAACTTTGTAATTTGATGTCATATGTAATTTATTTTTTTAAAAATTCTTATTTATTGTCTATTGCAGCCCCCGGCTATATGTAATTTAAACTGTAGTTTTCTTCAAGTGTATCATCCTACGCTGATGATTTTTTCTCATAAGCTTTCTAATAAATATGTAGTCTATTCAATTTTGAAAAGTACTGCTGTACCTCCCACTTATTTGTGGCATTTCTGAAATCCAAGTTCCTCTGTGTGTCAGCGTGGATACTTTTGCTTGTAACAGTTTTGTTATTGAATACATAGCATCTGACTACTTAGGGAACAAAGGATGTGAAGTTACAGTATCCCAATAAAGAACTTCCAGGACAATTCAAGGGCAACTCATGTACTCTCTGTGTAGGTGAATAAGAGCATAGAAAAGAAAGTCTTATACATGAATGTGACTGGGAGTGTGTGCACATAGGTATTCACTTATTTATCTGTTGTTATAGTTTTACATATTCAATATTATTCATTATATATATATCCAAAATCCAGAGAACCACATCCATGGGCATCGTTTTCCTATGTTGCTCTTTGGGTAATAAGAATGAAACCTGGTATTGTCCTGTGGTAGAGAAATAACTCAGAGATTCAAACATTTTTCTTTCAATATGTTGCCTGTTCCTACATCTAAAATGAGGAAGTCTGTTAATACATAATACATGTTATGATCTATTTAATCTATTTATACAATGTATAATGTATTCTATATTATAATATATATTATATATAATAACTGAGTATTATATATTCATAAGGAAAAATACAACAAACGTATCTATGACCATACTTTCCCAGCCATGATTAGGTTCATTAGAGTTAGGTGCATTACATCTCAACAGGAAAAGTCTACTGAAGTTTTGATGACCTTGAGCTAGATAAGGAGAATTTCTGTAAGAGGAGCCTCTCTTCAATTATGAGAAAAAATAAGTTTGGAAGTTTTTTTATTTTATTTTTTTGTTTTTATTTAGGTGGACAAGGAGCCTGAACTCTGGGCCTGAGCACTGTCCCTCACCTCTTCAATTCAAGGCTAGTTCCCTACCACTCACCCATAAAAGCACTTCTGGCTTTTTTTTTGCTTATGTGGCACTGAAGAATCGAACCCTAGGCATTGTCCCTGAGCTCAAGGCTCGTGCTCTACCACTTGAACCACAGCACCACTTCTGGCTTTTTCTGCCTGGGAATGCTTTGAATCATAATACTCAGATCTCATCCTCCCAGGTAGCTAGGATTACAGGTGTGAGCCACCAGTGCCCAGCAAGTCCCTCTTAGATATTATTCTAAAAGCCTCTTATCCAAGGTCACTCCTAAGATAATGAATGGACCTATGCCAATAGTTCCTTCATACTCTCATCTCCTGTTATGGCTATGGTGTGTCTTTTCCATTGTATCCTGAACCTACTTCACAGTTCTCTTCCTAATCCATGATTCTAGATGTATTACTAATAATTACCCAAATTTTGTGGCTATAAACCCTAAATTATTCAACTATTAATTTAATTTAATTTTTTTCAATATGATCATGGTTCTGTACAAATCTGAGCTTTTATTCACCTCTTGCATCTACCTCTTGGCATAGCAGAGCCTGTGCCTAATCTACTTTAAATGCAAGAGGTTAGCCAAAGAACAGCCTACAGTATTCCTGCCTAGGAGTCAGTACAGGTAGTAGAGTGCCTGAAAGAAGCAATGCATTCCTGACATGAGAAGGGGTGAGAGTGACAACAGCCTACAGAGCAAACTGGCAGTCACAACATTTAACAACTTCTACTTTGGGGAAACTGATCTCCTGCAAAGTGGCAGTGAGATAACTTTAATTTTCTTATATGAAGGAAGTTGTCATGTCTCACTATATAACTCCCTTGTAATCAAAGAGAGGGTCATTCTTTTGTTTCCACCTTAGGCCCAGTCTCAGTTTATGTCAGACTTTGCTCAGACTCTATTCCTACCAGAAGGTCCCTAATGAGGAGGAAAGTGTGATCTCTTGGCTTCTGACTGGCCCTTCGGGACCTGAAGCCACTTTTAGTTTTCAACCTGTTCCTTCTGACAATGGGAAAGCTCATTCTCTGAATTGTGCCATAGTATTGTGCCCTTTCTTCAGAGAAAGTCAAGGAATGACAGATTCTGCCTGAGTGAGTGAGTATCTCCATTTCCAAAGAGGTCAATTAATATCTGATTCTGAGACCCAGGTGAAAGTCCTTTACCAGATCCTCCAAGCTCTGACTCCAAGCCATCCTCCTATTTCTCCAGCTCTTTCTCATGAACCAAAAGGTTACAGGAGTTTAGTTCAGAAACAAGGAGAAATGAGAGAAGCAGAAGAACCATTGGCAGGGTGAGGAATTTAGAGATTCTGGGTGAAAAAAAAGGCTCAGAAAATATAGAATCAGGGGGCTGGGAAGGTTGCTCAGTGGTAGAGCGCTTGCCTTGCATGCCTGAGGCCCTGGGTTCGATTCCTCTGCACCACATAAGCAAAAAGAATAAAGCTGGAAGTGGTGCTGTGGCTCAAGTGGTAGAGCGCTAGCTTTGAGCTGAAGAGCTGAGGGACAGTGCCCAGGCCAGAGTTCAGGCCCCAGGACCGGACACCGCTCCCCCAAAAAAAGAAAATCTAGTATCACTCACATCATTAGGGAATCACATCATAAGAGTAGGGAATAAATGTAATAAATTACTACCTAAATTACTAACTCCACTACTCTACATTATAAGTGTTCTGTCAAAAGTTAGCTGTCCTAGCTCTATTTTGATCAGGAAAACAGAGCACATTCTTTCCTTACAAAGTTCTACTGAGTATCTTTATCCATACCACAGGTTGTTCTTACTCTCTACTTCTCTCTTACTTTCCTTTGCTGCATTCAATCAATGACACTTGAATGTGTTAGCATCTTCTAATCCATTTGTTATAAAGTAAAACAAATTATGGGGAAACATATATCTATGGTACATTTTCTTCTATGGCATATTTATTTGATGTTATTAAGTATTATTTTAATAGTTTCATTGTTAATACTTGAGAAAAATATTCTACTATTAGCAGTAATTAGTTGCACATTTTTTGGTATTTTCCCATGTCTGTGTATATTTTAAGTTTCTAACATCATCTTTTCCCCCAACTGTTGCCTTCTTAAAATTGCTTCAAATTATAAACTATATATGATGGTCCTCTATGTGTTCATTGATATATTTAAACTTTGATCTAATATCTACATATTATAGGAAATCTTCAACCTATTGTAATTGGTCTGAAAATCAATATGGATGTTCCTCATTAAAGCAAAAACACAATGCCACAAAAATTAGTGAAATTAGGATTAGGTATATATTCAAAATATTTAGCAATGATACAGTAGAAACATTCACTTCTCATATACCAGAACATGTTTATAGCTATGAATAGCACATTTTCTTCATTCCCTCTTTCTGGTGCATCTAGGTTGATTACACAGCTTGGTTGATATAGAATATTAATGCCATGAACATGTATGTTCATGTTGATTCATATTCCTTCAATATGTATCCAATTGCAGTAAAGGTCATCAACATATCTGTCTTTTTGGTATTGTGTAAACTTCCATTAAGATATCCCTATGGGTTGCACTAGTTTACAATGGCACAAAACCAAATATACTTCCTGATTTATTTACCTCTCCAGCAGTTTATTTATTTGAGTGGTGGTAGCTATTCTGGTGTGTAAGATAGGATCTCAGTGACTTTCCTCTTTATTTTCCTTCGTATTTGTTATGTAGATATGAATCTCAAAAATTTCATTTATTTATTAAACACTTACATTTGTACTTCATTCCTGATTAGTGTCTTTCTTTTTCTTTGGTATTTGATCAATTTTTAAGATTTATAACATTTGATTTTTTCCCATTACAAATACACATTTCAGTTAGTAAAAAGTTTTTTTTTTCATTACAGTGGTGCACAATTAACTAAAAACAACAGATTGTACATTTATATCACTGGATGTTTTTGTTTGTATTTACAGCCAGGAAATTGTTTCAATAAAGATGCTGAACTTCTTTCATTGATAAACTGAAATATAATATCTCATATTGGCCTAAACTAATCTCAGAATTAACAGTCAGAGCCTGGGCCACCACAGTCTGGGCTAAGTAAAACCACTAACACAGTATACACTGCATTTAAAGAGAGCAACGGGCTTCATAAAAGATGGAAGAAAGGCATCACCTTAATGAAGCAAATGTTGAAGTTCACAAGCAGACCTTAGGAATCTGAATATCAAGAAGATCAAAGGATAAAAGTATTTAGAAGGACAACTTTAGAACTCAAAATTGGGGAGGTGGGACAAACAATAGATACCAAAACTCAATGCTGAAGGGAAGGAGAATTTTACCCCAAACCTCAGCTGTGTCTGACTCTCTCACACAACACACAAAGACACACACACAGACACACACACAGACACACACACAGACACACAGACACACAGACACACACACACACACACACACACACACACACACACACACACACACACACACACACACACACACACACACACCGCTAGTGAGAGATCTTTGCCAAAGCACAGGCATTCTGGACTTAGACACTGAATACTCAGGAACTATCCATTGTGAAGGCCTTTACTGAAAGTACCCATTGAAATTAGTCATTTACTGAAAGTTAAAACTCAGGTTCCTGGAAAAACCGTGAAATGTCACAATAAAGTTCTGCCCATAACTCCCCTAGCAATAGCCATCAGTGGATGACAAGAAGTACCTAAAGTTACAGATTATTTTTAATTTTTTAATTTTTTTACTTTTTTATTGTGGAAATACTGTACAGAGGAGCTACAGTTACATGGGCAAGATAATGAGTACATTTCTTATCAAGCAATTTTTGCCTCCTCCTTTGTTTCCCCCTCCCATCCCTTCCCATTGTCCCCCCGACCCCCCATCGAATCTTCCTCCCCCCTTCCCCTCACCAAAGTTGTAAAGTTCATTTTTCTCCATAAGAACTTGTACATCTCATTGTTGCAATGGGTCCACCTGTACCCCTATTTAAACGATTTGTTTTTTTTCCCCTTCTCCTCCACAAAGTATTGATTATTGCTTAGCCTGCACTCGCTAGCCAATAAGATTGTTATAAGATTACCCAGTTAACAGAAGGGTCGGGGATCTCAACTCTGACCCACTGCAATGGTGACAGTCGTGAGTCCAGGCTCGACCTTGCAATAAATGACTCTAATGTGGTCACATAAGAACTGGCTCCATGGTGGTCTTTGGGGATCCTTATCTAAGCACAAGGCTAGTGTACACAGAGAACCACAGGGGCAGCTGTATCTGGAACAATGAAGCTTTTTTCCTCTTCTTTTCAGATAATCAATCATGATGTTGCAGTTGGCTCCACAGCTGCTCCACATCTGTGCAGGTGGAAGGAAAGGATGCCTTAGACTGCAGGATGGCCTTGTGTACCCCAGGATTTATGTGTAACAATGCAGTTTGTGGTCCTCTAGGCAGGGGTGGCCAAGCTGAAATGGTGGTAAACTTTGCCTGGAGGATGGCACCCTGTGAGCCCTGCATGCATGGTGAAGCAGCCTGGAAAGTCCTGTGAACATCTCCGGGATGGCCTCTCAGTGGATTGGAGAAATTGACTCCTGTAGTTGCACATGGCAGGAGGCAGGAGGAGAGCAGGAATCCTGAAGATGGGAGAGGCACAGAAGCAAATGCACGTCTCCATTGAGACTCCTCGGCCATTCTAAGGAGGTTCACAACCCACACGTGGCGGCCACTGCACAGGTCCCCAGAGGTCCTACTTGTCTGGGGAGCAGTTCCTGGTCCTGATCCAGAGCTGGAACTTCCCAAGTGGCCCTGAGCTTGGCTGGGCTGGAGCGGAACCTACCAGCCTTGTTTCCTCTGCCCTGCTGAGTATATCCTCCTAGCACCTGCCCAGGCTACAGCACCCACAACAGGCCACCTCCTTGGGGCAGCCTGAAGCTGTGCTGACAATTCCTGCCTGGTGCCTGCTTAAGGCAAGAGCCAGGCCTAGCCCACAGCAGAGCTGGCCCTCACTTCCAAGGGCATCGAGAGAGGCATGACAACCACAGGCCCAGCCTTGCTGCCCTCACTGCCCCTAGAGGTTAACTATCAGTCCCTGCCTTTGTTCTTGAAATTCTTCAGCCATTGGTTATCTCATTTTTCATTTTCTGTTTGGGTGGGACTCGAGACTTCTTCCTCTCCTCACCAAGCTAACATGTCCTAGCAAAGCCACTCCAACTACCAATCTACCATATATTATGTGATTTTTTTGTTTCTCTTCTATTTTCTTCCTCCACGGTATAACCCATTTCCACTGTATTTGAGGTCTGTGAGCTCCAACTTGCATATACAAATTTCTAATATGGGGAGGGGAAGGGAAATAAAATGCTGAAAGAAGTACACAGTATGACCCATTGTTACAATGAGATGAACAAGACACTATGTTGAAAATGAACTTTACTAGTTGGGAATGAAAGGTGAGAATTGGGGCGGTGGTGAGAAAAGGGATGGCAGGGAAAAACAAAAGAGGAGGTAACAATGTTCGTTAGATAATGTACTCACTAACTTACTTATGTAACTCTAATCCCTCTGTCTACCATTTTCACAATTAAAAAAAAACATGAAAAAATTATCCTGGAGTACATTAAGTTCAAATTTCCTAAATGTTCTGTAAATTAAGACCAATTTTAAGTGGGAAGTAGGTTCTCAGAAACATTTTTGGTCAGTGTTTGTGTTGTGCATTATTACCCAAGTGTACATAAATTAACAGTAGGAGAAACAATAGGAATAGGAGAAAGAGAAGTTCTGTGTTTAAGTATAATGGTTCAATAAACTATAGAAGACTCTGCAAATAAGACAACTTTGAAACAATAAAGCCAAGGCCAGTATTTAGACCTATGTGAGTGACATAGAGAAAGCATTACTCCTAAATGGAACATGAAGGATGAGGCCACTGTCTTTCTTCTACTAGCTCTAAATCATGGTAGCTAATCATGCAAATTTGTAAAAACTTGAATGGAAGAATAATTCTGGTTCCAAGCAAGTCATATATAAGACCATGGACTAAACTGGGGAAAAAAAAGGCCATGTTGAGAGAGCAGAAATTATTCTAGCAATGAACTGTTGGCTAAGATCATATTTCTTTTTCTTTTTCTTTTTCTTTTCTTTTTCTTTTGATGGTAGTGGGGCTTGAACTCCATGCCTGGGCACTGTCCATCTAGTCTTCAGCTCAAAGCTTGTGCTGTACCTCTTGAGCCACAGTACCACTTCTAGTTTTCTGGTGGTTAATTCGAGATAAGTGCCTCAGAAACTTTCCTACTCATGCTGGATTTGAACTGCAATCCTCAGATCTCAGCCTCCTGATTAGCTAGGATTACAGGTGTGAGCCACTGGCATCCTGCTTAGGATCACATGTAATTAACTTGCAATATATTATCTCCTTTTATTGTATACATTTTAGTGCTTTGGAAGTGAATTGTACCTTCATAGGTTTTCAAAGCCTAATTTTCACGAACTTGCATTTCTTCAAATAGAAATGCTATAAATTTTAGAACAGACATTAAAATAGATATAAAATTCACTTACAGGAATTTGTCCAGCGTACATCCTCTATAGTGTGTCCTTTAAAATTTGATTTTTGGGGATTTTTTCCAGAGTCTCACACATATTTTCAAGTGCACTGTCAATGAACTACAATTCCCTTTCGAAACACGTTTTTTACTTCTCTTTAATGCATAGAAGTGTAATGAATATACAATTCTTTTTGACCTTTACGACTTGAAAACTTGCTTGCTAAAAGTATTATAAAAATCGATCATTATGAGGAGTTTATCAATTTCTCCACAAATGCATTACTTTATTTTGTGTCACCTTTTTATGTTAGGGTCATACTAGTGAGTTTTCTTTGTCTTTTTTCTTAGATACTAAAGAGTAACTTATTTCATATGCTCCTCCTATTGACTATTAATTTACACATGGTCTTTAAAGAAATATCCCATTCAGGAAAAATTATATGGAATTAGAAGATATAAAAATATTTAAGATTCAGAATCATTGTAGCATTCACATTGTAGCATTAGCAAATATGTTCCCTCTATCTGTTGGATAAGTTTCACTTCGTTTATAGTGTCCTTTGAATTATGAGTATAGTGTCCCTTGAATTATGAAATGCTATCACTTGATATAATCCAGTATATTCTTGCCTTTCTTTAGCCACTAATGATTTCCATTAGAAATCTTTACTCATACAATGTCATGAATTTTTACGTTTATCTCTTATAGGTTTTTACATTTCACATTTAGTTTGATAATCTTTTTTATTATAAATTTTTGTATAAGGATTGAGGTAGGCCAGGCGCCTGTAGGTCCCTCCTGTAATCCTAGCTAGGCAGGAGTCTGAGATCTAAGGACCACGGTTTAAAGCCAGCCTGGGCAGGAAAGTCCAGAGCCTGAGCCCAGAGTTCCAGCCCCATGAGTGACAAAAAAAAAAAAAAAGAAACAAAAAAATGGATTGAGGTAGTAGTCTAAGATCATTCTGTAAATCCCAAAAGAAAATAGTGCCAATACACCCATTTAAGATTCTATTTTTATTTCATTAAGTCATAGGATAGTTTTCAAAATCTATTGACCATACAACTGAGAATTTATTTTTAACAAATCTGTTACATTCTTCTATGTGTCTGCTCTTGTAGTAGAACTATGTTGTCTTCACTACTAAACATGATAGAAAGATTCAAAGCTAGTATGAAGGATAAAGCTACACCATTTTACAAGATTGTTCTGACTGACCTGTATTCCTTGAATTTACATAGGAGTTTAATGAGCAGGTGGACCAATATTCTACAGAGATATCTAGATGTTTGATAGTCACTCATATTTTGTACCTTCAAAAAACACAAGACCCCAGATATTATATATAGAAAAATGTCTTCAGAGAATACTTGAAACAACTAAAATTACCTCAGGAATTAGTTAAGATTTAGATAACACTGAAGCATAACAAAGCTGAATGATAACAACTTGAGTTGTACAAAGACAACAGAGGAAAGTGAGAGGAGTAAGAATGATGGACCACATAGGAGCTATATGTGATTGCTATTATGTTTCAAAAACCAGAAAGACTTCAGAGAAGAGAAGGAGAAAAATAAAGTGTCCTGAGAGAAGTTTCTTTTTAATCCATCTAATAGCTGGTACTAAAATCAGTGGAAATGGGAAAAATTAAAATAGAAATTAAAGCGTTGTATATACATGTTGTAATAGGAATATGATAATTTTCAAAGAAATAAGAGAGAGAATAGTTAAACTCTAAAGGGAAAAGGAATGGAGAGAAAAGAAGCAAAGTAAAACCTTTATCAATAACAAACACAAGAGTTTGGAAGTGGAAATATTCTAAATTACAATAAAAATTGCTAGCGTGGATAGAATATGGATCACATGTTATCATATATAATTTTGAAAAAGCATAATAGGAATGAAAGTCATGGTTTAAAACACTATTTGGATTATAACTACACAGTATAGCTCAGTGGTAAACCATTGGCTTTGCATATGTGAAGCAATGGTGTGAACTCCCAAGCATTACAAAGTACACACAAAGCACACACACACACACACACACAAAAACCACATAAACACACACACACACACACACACACACACACCACATACACACATTTGCAATATTGATATTATCATATTAAACAGATGAAATTATCACAAACAGTAAAAGTATGTTAATATATGAAATAATAATATTGCTCGTAGTATTTAAAAGTTTAGTAGAAAGAAAATAGTCACAATATACTTGGATTTTAATAGATTAAGTAAATTGAAAATTAATAGAAGACATGAGAACTTTCGCAAGTAAGTTTTAAATAATAAACATTTTGAAACATGTGTCCTTTTATTTTAATAAATGATTGATATTACTGGTGTTTGAACTCAAGATTTAGAATATGATAGCGAGGTACTGTATATAACGCTAGGGATGGCTATATCCATAATCATTTCACTCTGAATAGTTTTACACTAAGGTCTCATAGTTTCCCAGTCTCTCCCGAATTACAAACTCTATTTACACTTCCCACCATAGCTAGAAAATGGATGTCACAAATCACCATGCCGAGCTCAAAGTTCTTTTTTTAGTTCAAGTAAAAGTACTTCCAAAAAGTGACCAAGTAATGAAGCATTTCTTAGTAAAGTATGTGCTTCTTAAAAATACTGTAAGTATTTGTTACCTGGACAAATATTTTTATACTATAAAAAAATAAATGTATTTAGATTCACTAACCATATAAAATTAAGAAATTAATTTTTAAATAGCCACATGTTAAATACTATAAAAGCAAAATATATGTGTCTGAATAATTTACATGTGTAAAAATCATGCAAAATTAAATTAACTGATCTTAAACTTTGAAAAAAGAATTACTCTAAAGAAACAAAAGGAGCCGGGCACTGGTGGCTCACGCCTGTAATCCTAGCTACTCAGGAGGCTGAGATCTAAGGATCGCGGTTCAAATCCAGCCCGGGCAGGAGAGACCGTGAGACTCCTATCTCCAATAAACCACCAGAAAACCGGAAGTGGCGCTGTAGCTCAAGTGGTAGAGCGCTCGCCTTGAGCTGAAGAGCTGAGGGACAGCGCCCAGGCCCAGAGTTCAAGCCCCATGACCGACAAAAAAAAAAAAAAAAGACACAAAAGGAAACATTTAAGCTCAAAATTTGAAATTTAGAAAATAAAATGAAGTAGGGGCTGGGAAGGTAGCTCAGTTGTAGAGCACTTGCCTTGCAAGCATGACGCCCTGGGTTCGATTCCTCAGCACCACAAAAGCAAAAAGAAAAAAAGCCGGAAGTGGTGCTTTGGCTCAAGTGGCTCAAGCGCTAGCCTTGAGCTGAAGAGCTGAGGGACAGGGCTCAGGCCCAGACTTCAGGCCCCACAACCGGACCCCCCCCCCCAAAAAAAAAGAAAAGAAAATGAAGTATACTCTTCAGTTGACTTAATTAAGTGTAAACGCTCTGTATATCAATTTTATAATAAAAAATGCTTGAACAAAAA
Organism: Dipodomys merriami; assembly: GCF_024711535.1. NCBI lineage: Eukaryota > Metazoa > Chordata > Mammalia > Rodentia > Heteromyidae > Dipodomys > Dipodomys merriami. The sequence goes on from NW_027204293.1 coordinate 999,034, forward strand.
AAGCAAAAGTACCCATTGATCAATAGCAACAGCAAAAGCATCAATAGTTCTTGTTTTGAGTGTACAAAAATATCGTTGGAATATATAACAATGTTCCTTCCCGAAGAAATGTACTCATTACCTCATTTATGTAACTGTAACCCCTGTGTACATTATCATTACAATAAAATTAATTTGAAATTAAAAATAAACCAAATAATATATCAATTAAGAATTCTTAGAAGCCATTGGTTAAAAACATTGTAAAAAACTCCCCTAAATATCCAAGGAATATATTTTGATGATACTATTTAAATGCTTCAACTTCAGCAGAGAAGCAAAAAGTTTAAAAACTGTTACAAAGTAAAGTAATAAATCAGAATATATTACTATTAATAATAATCATATGACAAATTTATAGTGGTAATCAAATATGTAAGAAATGAGGCAATTTCCATTCATTTGCACTTAATAAGTGAGAAAGAATTTTCAAGGTCTTTTTAAATTGTCATAAGTTTAATGAAGAAATTATTCTGTCACATCATATGATAATCAGACAAAGCTGAAATTAGAACAAAGAACAGATTTATTACGTTTTTGGATGTTAATGTATATACTTATTTTGGTTGTGGAAAATGTGGGGATTTCAACTTTGGGTATATTGTTCTTGCAGGCTGGCATCATATATGTGGTTAATTTTAGGATAGTGGTTCCCTTTCCACAAGAACATGCACCTGATCTGTCCTTTTAGCCTTCCCATCATCAATGGCATCAGAGTTGCACACCAACTTTTCTAGCTTGCTACCTTGCCTGGCCTGGATCCTCAGTCCTTCCAATCTTAGTTTCTAGATAGTGCAGGATGGTGGAAATGATCCAATTCACCCAGCTATAGATTGAGAAATAAGTCCACTAAATTTTGGCCTGGGTTCTGTCCTCAAGTCTCCTAAGTAGTTAAGAGTACACATGTGATACCCTGGTGCCAAACACTAAGAATATTTTTAAAGCAAGTAGACATATATATGACTTAGGCTTGTGAATGCCTCAGGAGCAGTGAAGCACAGAGGATAGGTAGAATTTTAACTAGCTACTCAGAGGCTGAATAAGCTTAGCTAGCTACTCGGGAGTCTGAGATCTGAAGACCACGGTTCAATCATGAAAATACAAGCGATTATCTATTAAAAAAAAAACACAACAGAATTGTAGCAGTGGCTGAAGTAGTAGACCACTATCCTTGGGCACGGAAGTTGAGGAATAGTTCCCAGGGACTATCAAGCCTCAAGAATGATGAATGCATGCATGAGCATATGCACATGTTCGTGTGCGTACTCGTACATGCATGCACACATATACAAACACAAATGAATATTTCAATGTGAAGTTATTTATTTTTTTTTACCTTGCTGTACTTTATTTCCCTCTATTAGTTCACAAATTAACAAAATCAGCTAAGGACCTATTCATCATGTTTCTCTAAAATCTACTCTCTTTTTGGAAGCCTGCTTTTATTTGTCCCAAAAGTAAATTATTCAGGAAGTCAATTCATCACTCTCAAGTCTATAGTATTAGATGATTGTTTAGGTTCCTCCTAGCAAAATGATTTTTTGAAATCCTGCATCAAGCAATATATTTCTTTCACTAGAAGAGAAACCTCTGTCAAACAATTAATAATAGCTTATTCTCCTCCTGGTATTCATCTGTAGTTTTATTTTCTTCATATATTTCATGATCTATCTGTGTATGCCAAAGTCTGCGCTTAGCATGTGTATACCATTCATAGATACTGAAATTGCTTTGGAATAAATAATGTTCACACTGACTATCTTGAAAAAGAAGAATTGGTTTCTTAGCACTTTAGGTAAGAACTTGAGGGAAAGAAACAAAAGGAAAAGTGAGGAACAACTCAACACATAGATTCAAATGAAACAAAACAACCCAAGAAAACAAAAATTAATTCAGTACTCAAGAACCTGCAGGAAATGAAAGATTTAAAAAAATCAGCTATGACAAGCTTATGAAATTTGTGACTACATGGGAGTGCACTGTTGGGAGGATAGTGGCTAAAGCCCAGACTGAACAGAAAGTTCTGTACACAATGCCATGCACCTGTTATTCTAAATTCCAGGAAGAATAACATCAAGTGCACTGAGACCAAGTTAATACACAACTAGGAAGCCAGTTTCTAGCTGAAAAATAATCAGGATAACTTAGGGCTGGCGGCATGACAAAGTGGTAAGAACATCCATTTAAGATGCACAAAACACTCAATCAAACTCTAGTATTAGGGGTAAAAAAAAAGCTATGATTTAAATAATTAGAACAATTGTAATACTTGAGTATTTGAGTGGAGAAAAATCCATTAGAGAGATAGAATGAACCCACGTTGTAATGCTACTTTAGTGATAATATTTAGTGGTACTTGAGATAAAACAGAGTTACCTTGCAAATGAGCATGGATGTACATTTGGGTGATGGAAATACTCTACTTACAGAGGTGTAAATTAGATTTTTTTGGGTAGATTGTAGTTCTTGAACTAAAAGCCTGGGTGATGTCCTTGAGCTTTTTCTCTCAAGGTTACCACTCTAATACATTGAGCCACAGTTCCAATTCTGATTTTCTGTTGGTTGTTTGGAGATAAGAGGCGCATGGACTTTCCTGCGCAGGATGGCTTCAAAACATGATCGTCAGATCTTATCCTCCTGAGTAACCAGGATTCCAGGCATGAGCCTTCGACGTTTTTAATAATTCAGTAAATTGTATAGTAACAGAACTTATAAATTATCATTGTAACCTGTGTAATATATGTGTATGTATAAATCATTGCATACAGTTAGAAATAAATTGACATATTTTTGCATCTACAATAGATTTATGAAATCATCCTTCCTTATGAAATAAAATGGAAACAAATTTAATAAGGAGCAAAACAAAGGGAATTGTTACACATTACTACTTGTTGAATGGAAGATGAATTGTCCCGACCCGCAGGACTTCAACGAGGGCGGTGAACCTAAGGGAGAAGGAATGAAGGGACAAGAGACACGAACGACAGCAAGACAAGGATTCTGATCAAGCTGCCAAATTTTATTTTTTACATAGGGGTATTTATATGCTTAGAATAAGGAAGCTTTTTCATTGGGCATAGCAGCTGCAGGATGCTTGCTTAGGGCAGTGAAAAGGTGGTCGTTAGCAGCTACAGGGGGGTGAAAAGGTGGTTGTAAGCAGCTACTGGTATTTGTATGGGGCAGGATGAAAAGACCAGATTCTGTGAACAGCCTCCTGATGTTCCAGTGAGATAGTCAAGCCTATCATGCAAATAGACTCCCTGCAGGGCTCACAACATCTCCCCCTTTCTTATTTAGAAAATTGACCATCAATTGTTGGTGCTCTTTTTGAGGGGGTGACAGAGGCTCTGTTCCTCTAAGGGGCAGGGTTTTTCTCTGCTCTGAGCAAGCGTCCTCATTCGGGGAGGGGAATTTTACAGGCCTTGGCATGTTTTTTGAGGAGATGGCTTGTGGGTATGCATGCCAACCATCATGCACCAGAGCTTGCCACTCAGGGGTCTTGGTTTTGGGATCTTGCGGATCCATCCCCCTGCAGTCTTACCTGCACCCTTGATTAGAGCATTTTTTCTTCCTCCCATAGGTGCATCCTCCCCCAAGTGGAGGGGCCTATAGGAGGAGGGGCGAACCTATTTATGGCAATAGGCCTTGCCTGTTGAATGGTCAGGAGTTATGAATAAGAAGAGTTTTCTAAATAAGAAAAAGAAGGGGGGCTGTTTCCCACTGGAACAAGCTCATGGCAAAAACACTAATTTCTAGATCTCAATGCTGCGTCTGCCATATCAAGGCGATGGTGATGAACCTGTATGGGCTTAGAAACCAAGAGATTAATCTATTATTTAATAAATTTAAACAGGATGGTCCATGTCTGGAGTTCTAGCTGCATCTGCAAGAGAAAAGGCATCATCCTCAGGGGGAAGGTTTCCCCTGGGTTGTGGTAAGCCATTAACCTGTTTTATCAAGCGTTCTGGCAGCCACCTTGGGGCTGCTTGTTCTTGATCTAAAATACAGGGTGAACCTCACCCCCAGATAAGAACAGGATCTGGGCCCTTCCATTTGCCTGTAAGGGGGTCTCGCCACATGACAGACGGGCAGGCAGAACTGGAAGATGGGTGCCAATGCCTGTCAGCTGCCGAGTGGCCTTCATTGTCCAGAGTTAGAAAATTAAGGGAGAACAATGTGTGACTAAGGCGATCCCTAGGAGTGGAAAATGAAAAGGCAGAGGCTTTGAGGTGAGTAAGCCAGGTTGTTAGGGTGTGGTGGGCTCGTTCTACGATGCCCTGACCTTGGGGGTTATAGTGAATCCCAGTAGTATGATAAATCTGAAAAATAGCACAAAACTGTTTAAACTTGGCACTGGTATAGGCAGGGCCATTGTCTGTCTTTATGTGGGCTGGTTTTCCCATTACAGAAAAGGCTAAAACAAGGTGAGAGAGAACATTTTTGGCAGTTTCTCCTGAGTGTGGTGAAGCAAAAACAAACCCGCTAAATGTGTCTATGGAGACATGTATATATCTTGTTTTTCCAAATTCAGGAAAATGGGTAACATCCATTTGCCAGATTTGATTAGGTAGCAGTCCACGGGGGTTAACACCCAGATGTTGTACAGGAAGGGAGACAACACAGGCAGGGCATGCCTTTACTATCTCCCGTGCTTGCTCTCTAGTAATTTTACAAAGCAATCGAAGACTCTGGGAATTTAGATGGTGAAGATTATGTAATTCTGTAGCCTTTTGTACAGGCTCAACAAAAATGGGAAAAATGGAATGAGTGGCCGCATCAGCTTGAGCGTTACCCTGTGTAAGAGGGCCAGGGAGATCAGAATGTGCCCTAATGTGTCCCAGAAAAAATGGATGTCTCCTGGCCTGAATTAGCTGTTGAAGCTGAGTAAATAAAAATGCTGCATTGGAGGAAACTTTAATAGCGGGTAAAATTTCTAGCAAGAGAACAGAATGAGCAATGTAAGCACTATCTGTATAAATATTAATAGGCTTATCAAAAAACGTCATAAAAACCTGTGTTATAGCGAATAACTCCACAAGCTAGGCTGATTGGTAAGGGGCATCAAAGGTGGTGGTATGGTTGTTAACAATGAAGGCTGCACGGCCATTGCTTGAGCCATCTGTAAAGACAGTGAGGGCTTGAGGAATGGGAGTCTTTTGAGTAACATTGGGAAAAACAAATGGATATAGCTGGGCGAAGTGTAAAAGGGGATCATTGGGGAGATGATTGTCAATTAGTCCTAAAAATCCTGACAGGGCGATGCCCCATTCATCCCCAGTCTGAAGTAAAAATTGACTCTGGTCTTTGGTGTATGGAATTAAAATTGTATCAGGGTCCTTGCCGACATATTGTCGAGAGAGCAAGTGAACTTTGATAATGATAGAGGCTACCTGGGCAGGGTAAACAGCAATAACCTTGGGGGATGTGGTGGGTAAATGGACCAAAAGCAGGGGGCTGGCCTTATTATTGGAGTGGGGAATCTGTTGCCAAAACAATCCTGTGGGTGTATGAGGGGTATGTAAAATAATTAAGACCAGAGGAAGATTATAGGAAATCTGTGTAACAAAATGCTGGGCGATGGCCTCAGTAACTTGGCTTAAGGCATTTCGTGCATTGGGAGTAAGCTTGAGAGGAGAGGAGGGGTCAGAATCCCCTTTTAAAATCTCATTAAGAGGCAAAAGCACGCTGGTGGGCAACCTTAGGTATGGCCTAAGCCATTGAATATCTCCAAGCAACTTTTGAAGATCATTAAGGGTGTGAAGATGGTCTAAACGAAGTTGAATTTGAGGAACCCGAATTTGATTATTTTGGAGTTCTAGACCCAAATAAGTATAGGGATCCTGTGTTTGAACTTTATCGGGGGCAACCTGTAGTCCCAGGGCAGTAAGGGCTTTATAAAGGTCTAAATAGCAGTTTCTAAGTTCGTGGGTGTCAGGTGCAGCAAGCAACATGTCATCCATATAATGTAATATATAGACGCGCTGCCATCGTTTTCTCACAGGGTCCACTGCCTGGGCAACATATTTTTGACAAAGGCTAGGGCTATTGGGGAAGTACCTTCCATTGAAATCTTTGCATGGGGCCTTGAAAGTTAATGCGAGGAAGGCTAAAGGCAAAATAGGGTATGTCCTCAGGATGTAGGGGAATGGTTAAAAAAAAACAATCTTTTAAATCAATAACCATTTTGTAATAGTCCCTAGGAATAGCCACCGGTGTGGGAATGCCTGGCTGTAGTGCTCCCATTGGACGCATAGCTTTATTAACGGCGCGTAGATCTTGTAAAAGGCGCCATTTGCCTGATTTTTTCTTTATAACAAAAATAGGAGTATTCCATGGTGAAGTAGATGGCTCTATATGGCCTGCCACCAACTGTTCCTGTACTAACATGGAGGCTGCCTCCAATTTTTCTTGGGTAAAGGGCCACTGATCCACCCAAATGATTTTATCTGCATGGGGCACAGGAGGGTCAGGGGCCGATACTAAAAATCCGAATACCCAAGCCCATGTTTATCTGTTTTTTGGGTAGCTTGGATGGGCTCAACGATTCCTTCTCCTGATTTTCCAAGACCCGTACCAGGGACAAAATCCATACGGAGCATTTGATGTGTAACCACAGAATTGGGACTAGCAAGGATAACTTTCATCTGGGTCAAGATATCCCGGCCCCATAGGTTAACAGGGAGGTCAGGAACAACAAAAGGAGTAACAGTTCCCTTATTGCCCTCTTTGTCAGTCCAATTAAGAACCCTGGAGCTTACCAAAGGGTTTTTTGACTGCCCTATGCCTTTAAGGTCAGTTAGGGACGAGGTAAGGGGCCAACTTGGTGGCCAATATTTTTGGGAAATAATAGTGGCATCTCCACCAGTATCCAAAATTTTCCTGTACAATGAAGGAATAGGTCCAGGCTAGGAAAGCAGCTACAGAAGGCAGGGAGATTGTATCTGTGACAAAACTTTGTGGAAAATGGAATCAAGGATTACTTACTGGTGATTCACTTGCACTTGAAGCATGATTCTGAACTATTGCTTGCTGATTCTGAACTATTGCTTTGATCATTATATTTTCCAAGAAGAAAAAGTGAAATTTCATTGATAGTAAAGGACTACTAATACATTTTGACTTCTCATTAAGCATCTTCAATCATCAAAATCACTTGAAGGAAATAGACAGGCCTATTTTTAGATGAAAACAAGTGTCTTTAAAAAAACAAGAATTTAGGTAGTCATACCAAGGACTTCTATTTTACTACTGCATTATACATTTTTTCTAATGTTGGATACCAACATTAGAAAGCTACTAGAAAACTCTTAAAGCCCATATGTTGAATAGTGAGTTCTCTTACACTATAACATGATATTTCTCAAATCATTTACAAAGAAGGCATTGTTTCCTATTTTCTCATTCCTAGAATAAGCTGCACATGAAGACACCAAAGGTCCTCATGTTCAGACAAGGAACAAGATGAAAGAGTGAGGAATTGTATCAATTTCAAGAAAAAAATGGAGTAGGATCCAAGCAAATTTCTTCTTTGGGATGCCAAAATTAATCCGCTTACTATGGTGTGAAGACTACTTTCCAAAAAGGCCACCCAAATGAATACTAGGGATGAGTATGAGTATACCCCTCTTCATATGGAAGCCTAGAGTGGACATTTAGACATTGTCCATGAGTTGGTAGCTCAAGGCAGATATTCATGCAATAACTCTAAATGGCTGACACCCCTGCACAGCGCTTATATGTGGAATAATACCAGAGTGGCAGATACCAATCCCCAAACTAAAGGCCTCTTGTCCGCCTTGCATGTTGCTGCTGGAAATAGAAATCGAATAGGTACTCTGTTGAACCATTATATCAAACCAAGTTTGAAGAACAGCTTGGAAGAAACTGCATTTAATATTGCCAAAAGGATAAGTATGTATCACTACCTCTTTGAAGTTGTGGAAGGCTGTACAAATTGTTTTCATAAGTCCTAATGTTTTGGTTAAGTTTATTAAATTTCAAAAATGCCAGTCCATCCTTTGTGGCCCTACCATTTTTTTCACAATACAAAGCAACAGCAATATCTTACTTTAAAAATTCATGGATTCCATGGTATTCTTCCAAGTGAATTGCCTGACTCTGATGTCAAAATATATTCAAGAATTTTTTGTATACATCTATAATGATTTCTGCAGAGTTTGTGATTTTTTAATCAGAAATAATTTTAACTTATCTGTTGAAATGAATAGTATAGGAACTAAAGATGTTCCTGGTGCTTTTAGGAAAAAAGTATATCTATGTTTGTACAATATCCATAATCTATTTCATTCGCCCCTATATATAATACTTTGAATTCTACATTTTTATATAATGTATAGTTTCATTAATAAATGTGTCCTTTCAGATTGCATTCCATATAGAAGAAGTTTAAGATTCCTTTTTTCCTAGGTCCTTATATTATTTTATTTCTTTGGGATAACATGACAATGTTATCTAATTTCAAGTTTTGTAAAGATTATGCTATGTAAAGGCCTTTCTAAGGTGAAGATTTAATACACTGATGTCAAACTAACCTTTAATTCTATGAATTGCATGTATTGTTACACTTGTATTTTTGTAATCAACTTTTTAATAACTGTTTTTATATTTCTTGCATCAGAAGAATGAAAAATATGGAATACTTCACAAATTTTCATATCATCCTTGTGCAAGTGCCATGTTAATCTCTGTGGTATTGTAATTTGGGTAGACCTGCTGCTGAAGCATGTAGTACCCTCTAAATTTAAGTACTTAATGATGCAATCTTTATACAGGCATATATCCATGGTTGCCTATTTGTAACAAGGAACCCTTATTGTTCCTTAAAATGCGATTGATCTTGTTTCTCTAAAATTCTGTGTATAGTGGAAAAGCTTATATCATTTGGTCGATTGCTTATATTTACAATTGTTTTGTCAATGACTATTTTGTCGTTTTCATTTTAAATTTGATCATACTTTGAAGCCTTTAAAGCTAAGACCAAAGGTGATGGCTTTTCAAGTACTTATTTATCAACTGAGTTAGCTTTGTAGAGCTAATGGGTTCAAACTAAGCCTTGCTTGAGAGCTACTTCTAAACTTCCGCAGCTTAAACTTTCCCAAATGAGGTCTTGCTGGGACAAATGTCTACCTGAACCTTTACCCTTCTTCCTTGTAGGAACAGACCAACCAGAATATCTTACCCTGACAGCATAGATTGTCTTACTGGAACAAAACTAATCTTAGTTACAAGGGATCATAGAGAGATTAACAGTTCAGACCAAATTGTTCAGAATGGAAGGTATTTTATCAAAATATAATTGTTTATTATACCTATCATTTCAAAAGTAGCTAAAGCCAAGAAGGTGAAAAAATTTTCATACGCATGATTACCTACTGTCCTGGCCTGTCTATCATCCAACCAAGCAGGAACTTACACTACTGACTCTCTATCACCAAATATTTCCATAGCTCCTGGAAAAGTCCATATGTTTCTCCTCGATATTAGGCCTTAAATTGGTAATGTTTTAATCACAGTGTTTCCTCTTGCCTCTAGGCTGTAAATCTACAAATGGTAAAGCTTGAAGTCTAACTCTACCAAACACTGAGGTAGAGATAATGGAATAATACTTTAAAACAGAGTTGCCTTTGATTCCCTAACCACAACACAACAATGCAAAACAATTTTTATATTATATATACTTATATATTTTATATTTATAAATATAAAATATGTGCTGATTTTAAATTTCACACAGTGAATCTTACTAGAATTGATAATTTGACAAATATATTGACATTTATTCCAATAAATAGAATGGAATATAAATAATTAGATTTAGGATATATATTAGAATATAAAAAGTATTAATGCAATATCTTCGGTATAAACTTGTGATACGTTCTAAGTGTTCGTGATTTTCTGAATTCACATGGTAAAATAACAGTATTGTTTTCTGCTAATCTATAACGGATTTTACTCTGATGCTCTGTTTATTGTTTTAACTCGCTGGTCCCAAAGTGTTTTTCTCCATATTTCTGAAACGTTCTTACTGATTATACCCAAATTTTGCTGATATGATGTCTAAAAGCTATTATTCTTTTGAAGGACCCACGGATCCGAGGATACCAGTTCCCAGTTATCTGTATCATCAGAAAACAAGGGCAAGACTTCTCACATAGGCCCATGCAACATGCCAACAGAAAATAATTGAAGACATCTCAATTTCTCATTTCCTATAATATTTCAGGACCCCAATTCCTTACAAGAAGTAGCAGAATTTAATTGTGAAATGGAAGGCAAGTTAAAATGAAAGATGAGACCACAAAATCAGAGAGAAAGTACTGTAATTCAAACTTTCAATTTACAGATGACCAGCCCATATGAGTGAACAAAATTACAAATGAACAAGATTATTTTTAATACCCCTCTCCTAATGATTAATGAAAGATTTCAGTGCAGCCAAAAAATAGTTTCTGTAATGTTAGATCCATAAGTGGCCTACCAAACTAGGAATACTTGATTTAGAGGTCAAATATAATTTAGAAAAACATTAATTGATAATATCCTTAGTGCTTCAAAACACTGGTACTTCAGTAAAACTAGGTTCTGTAGTATAAAAAAATGTTGTCATTCTCAAACCAAAGATAACCTATATTTAATCTCCTGAAAGTATATTCATTTTCAAATAAACTATTTAAAATCACATTTGCCAAAATAACACTTTACAAGTAGATGATAGTGACATTACAAGGTTTTCAAGTGTAGGGAGCTAGTTACAATAGAGTTGATTTACGTACCCAGCACCAATAGCAAACAAGTTCAACCATTCATCAAAATGTAGAAATAGTACTCCCCACCATTTGTGTTGTTCAGTAGGTGCCTTCCAGAAATGTGTTAAATAGATCAGCCTCCCATATTTCAAACCCAAATATTAGCTAATAAAGTAAATTTTTATCACATAAGAAAGTACATTTTAAAAAGTGACTAATAGTTGCCTTATCATGTGTTGTTTTATATTTTCCCTATCTGTCTAACATAGTAAGAAATATGACTTTAAGTTTTGAATATGGGTACTGATGAGAGATGTGACAAAAATAAAATCTGTCTTTTATTTCTGTCATATTCCTCTAAGTAGTAAATTTTAGTTTTCTTCTTTTTCCAAAACTTATAGGTAGTAGAAGAAATTATCCTATGTAAAATAAAATAATCATACACCATTGTACAAAGCCATTTATAATAACTGGTAGTTAGAAATAAATTCTAAGCCATTTTTAAATTTTCTTGTTGACTAAAGATTAATCTTCCAAATGAACGCGAATAAAATCATGTCTAAGTGCTTCACATCTCCAGTCTGCAAATTGCTATTGCAGATGAATGAATTATGGAAATATAAGCTGACATCAGTTCAAGTATATGTGGGAGTGAAACTCCATGGAATGTATATAAACTTTTCAAAGTATTAACAGGCACTTTAACAGAATGACTATCAGGAAATTGAAACCAGAGAGGAACAATAGTAAAAAAATAGAATGAATGAAAAATGGAACAAGGGGCAAGTACAGCTAGTATACTCAATGTACATATGTAATGAAGGAAGTGCTAAACCTGAACTCAATCTTGGAGAAAGAGTTGGTTGACATTGATAGAAGGAGTGATTCTGATCCAGGAGCATTAGACAATTTGATGGACATATTTAATTGTAAAACACTTGCACAACCTTTTGAAATTCAGTTAAAAAAAACAACAAACAAAAACACACAAAAATGACAACCAAACAGCAATCTCTAGAGAGTATGAATATGACCTCTCAAAATTTTAAGCAGTTAATGAAGGGCAGTCTTTGGAAAAGCAAACAAACTGTTCAAAGAGGGCAGTTTGGGGTAGGGAAGGATTTTGACTAGATTTAAAAAGATTGTCTAAGGTTATAAATCACCTATATCTTCTGCAAATATTTTCTTCTGCGAGTGCTCTTTGTCTGAACTGGATACTCCAATCCTGAGTCACACTTGATAGCTTGTGAAGACAGAATGGAAGAAACAAGATCAAAAACCTATTCCTCCACTGGAGAGAAAACAGTCCTCTCTGTTTTCTCTCAATCTCCTCACTACTCCATTTTCATACTTTTAATAACGTCAAGTGATTTTGAATTATATCTTTCCTTCTTTGTTCTCACAAAGTAATTGTTCAAAATAATTCATTAAATATTATTTGCCATTATTTTCTATCATGTTGTTTACTTATTCAAGCGAGTCCATTAAACTTCCCCTTTTCATTTGGTTGCCACGAAAATCCAACAACTATGTTAATGAGGACCAACGCTAATGCAAAACTTTGTCTCCAAAAATCCATTCAAAGAACCTATAATCACAAATATTTAGCTATAATTTTTTCTTTTTCCTTTTACCTTGAAATCTTCTTGTGTCTAAAGTGCCGACAAAAATAAATATTCCAACACATTTTGGTTCAATCACTTGTAACCTCAAAGATATTTTGCTAACAAGATGCTTGGAAACCTAAGAATACTCCACTTTTATCTTCTCTCATAAAACTTTTATCTTCTCTCTTAAGAATCTCCTTAGATACAATATCAGGAACAATGAAGTTATTCTTTGCAAAATTATTTCAATAGGTTATTTTCCTCTTGGTCTTGTATTTGCTCAACAAGATGTATGGAGAAGAAGAGAGTTAAATCACCAATTCCTTGGATGATATTGTCTGTTACAAAGGACAATACTTCTATGTCCTACTTCTATGTCCTCTTCTTAGCTCTTGCCTGATTTCTAATTAATCACAGGTTCCTGGCTTCAATTCTAGTGAAGCTGAAGCACTATAATGCGTCCCCAATGCTACATCTTCATGGTTTCTCTTTGAAAACTCTTTTATTTGGAGGTGGAATTTATTTTCATGTCTTCATTCAATTTGTTCTGCATTATACTCAGCCAAATAAGCTCAGTAAAATCACGTTAGGTAGCAAAAACATTAACACAATCTATATCACTATATAAAAAAGTTTTGGCCCCCTCCACTGCTGAAACCAAAACGCTTAGCTAGGGCTTCTAATAACGTGTTTTCTTACCTTTTCTATTTGCTCAATTCTTTTCTGATCCCCAAACTTTTTGGCTTATGTAATAAAAGAAGTATTCACTATCTCATGTTAATAAGGATATTATATTTTTGAGCTACTTAGAAATGTGAAATCACTGGTTTGAAGTATCCAATCAGATTTTTTTCTGTGTTTCAGTGCTTCACATGCAGACATTGTGGAAAGTATTAAAACAGAGAAGTGTAAACTCAATACGTTATTTCATTGTGGAGGACACTTTCTCCCTAAATATTTTGACCCAAATAATCTTTTTAAGAGAATTACTGTTTAGTAATTAAAGGTCAATTCACAAATTTTGATGTCTTATATTTTAAAAAAAAAACTTTGAATTTAAATTCCACTACAACCTTGTTTCACACAGTAAGTGTATATTTCCTGGGTAAGGACAATTCTCATGGGAACCTACAGGATTTACAGCAAGGTTTGTGAGGTTTGTTTGTTTACTGTGAAAATGAGCCACCTTACCCACATTGCTCCCTCTCAGCTAAGTCTCCATGGATTTCTTTGCATGAAAGCCTATGTTCCCAGGCAATTTTAAAATTTCTTAATAGGCTAAGTTAAAAGTTAGAAAAATTAAAATTTACCTGTCTTAATTTTAAAACACTTTTGAAATTCTTTTATCAGAATCGCAAATTTACCAATCCTAATTCCACGTTTACCATCAAAAACAGTTAACATGTTGTTTTCAAGATATAGTATCCATAAAACCATTATTTTCCAGTGGCTTTGTTATGCATATATATGAACATATAAGCTGATGCTGAGCAAAATGAACTCCAAGATATGGAAAGAGATATTTATTTGCAGTTGTTGTTTTTAATGTACTATGTGATTTCTATTTTCCTTGGGTTTTTCCCCTATGGTATAACTCCTACTGTGTTTGATTTTGGTACATTTTGTGTATACATTTACCTTAATTAGGGAAGGGAAGAGAAACAACAAAATGGCAAGATAAAGGACAAAAAGCAAACCAATGCATTAGAAATACTCAGAAGACAATATGTTGGAAATGTACATTACAACTTGTGAGGGGTTTGGGTGTGAAGGAAAAATGTGAGAAAAAATGAGAGAGGGCATAACAAGTTTGAAAAGTTATGCATTCACTGCCTTACAATTGCTAACCCACTGCACATCACTTTCACATTAAAATTAAATTTAAAAAATAAGCTGTATGAAATAAAATTTCATTGTATTGGTATAGTAAATATTATTCTTTATGTAGTAACTTTTTAAAAATTCAGTACTATTTGGCATATAATTTGAATTAATTACCCCTTCTTTATCAGAGGGCCATCAACTTGAATGTTAACCAACTAGATAATCTTTTCACAATATACTTGCCAATATTTTCAAAAAAGAATAAATTAGTACTTTCTCATACTAAAACCGAAAACCATTTAATTCTATAGAAACCCATAACTTTTAAAAGTAAATTAGTTGTTAAGAGGACAAAATATGTGTGTTCTTCAAAATTCCTATGACTAATAACTACTCACTTTCAAATTCTCAACATTCCATACCTGAGAGATTCAAAATAGTACCTGTTTGCATGTTATGTAATTCTGCAATAGATGCATTTTCCAATGGGGTGTTACAGATTGAGAAGTGAACAGAAAAATAGCCACATTCTGGTATAGGATAAAACTATAAAGCATCGGTTATAATTAATTCTTCAAGAGTAAGCAATTTATCAGATTAAGCTATTATTTCTATGACCATCAATCCCAAATTTATGCCATAAAGTCATCCTAGACCAACAGTTTCCAACTTGTAGGGTGAACCTCAAAATTCCCTTAATTCACATCACAAATCGCTTATCTTTATTGGGGAAAATATTACACCTTGCTAATGTGATGCCCTCCGTGTTCTGGAAAGAACACCACAACATACTGGGTTGCATCATTTTTCCTCCACTGGTATTCTTGCAAATATTATTTATATTTATACTTTTTTACTATCATAGATATTCAGGATGCTAAGATTGGAAGATTACAGTTCAAAGCCCAACCAGGCAGGAAGGATCCCTAGATTCTTATCTCCAATAAACTTCTCAGCAAAAGCCAGACACAAGTGGTACTGAGGTTGAAGTGGTAAGGCACAAGCCTTGAGCTTAACAGGCTCAGAGACAGTGTCCAGGTCCAGAGTTCAAGCCCTATGACAAAGCAATAAAACAAAAAAAAATAAAAACAAACCCAAATCCTAGCATTTTTCTCACTGTATACAGAGGCACGTAATTAAGGAAATTGCTTCCTGTGTTACATACAGGTAGAAGAAAGAAGATGTCACACAATTATTCTCTTCATACTGTTATATTAAAGCCTCAAAAATTGCTTTTTCTAAATTTATAAATTAATATCATCAATTTCTTGGCAACTCGGTCTAAATTATTCACATTATCATTTTCTACATGAACAGTTAGAATTATTTATTAACTGACTTCTCCTTATAACTCACTTGAAACAATATGCTAGGTAAATAGAATGAAAGAAACACCTGTAAATTTGTCAATTAAACCCTCTACCTAAAAAGAATTTTGTAGTATCCTATAGAATATGAAATTACAAACGAAACCAAAATATTTTTTGAAGTCTAAACTCCAATTTAGCAAGATCTATAAAGACCTACATTAGGTGATCTTTGCTATTGCTCCAGGCTTAAGCTTTTGTAATCCTTCATCCTTTCCTTGGAATCTAACAGAATGATGATTACTTACTTTTGCAAATTTTGGATGGGAATCATGAACCAATTTGCATCTAGGAATGTTCTGTAATGAAGAGCGCATTTAAAACACAACTGAGGAGGGGCTGGGAAGGTGGCTTAGTGGTAGAGCACTTGCCTCGAATGCATGAGGCCCTGGGTTCAATTCCTCAGCACAACATAAGCAAAAAGAAAAAATGCTGGAAGTGGCGCTGTTGCTCAAGTTGTAGAGCGCTAGCCTTGAGCTGAAGAGATGAGGCACAGTGCCCAGGCCCAGAGTTCAGGCCCCACAACCGGAACCAAAAAAAATTTTTTTTAAAAGAGTTAAAAAAAATAAAACACAATTGGGGATTCTATACCAGTTGTATTTCAATAGAAAACTTGGCTTTTCAAAACATAATGAAAAAATTAGTCCAAATTTCCAACTGTGTATTCCATTCTTGTTTGGTTTGTTTTATTAAGACAAAATTATACTACCTGGTCCAGGGAAGGTATCAGTAGCAATTCCAGTCTCTAATCTCCTGTCAGTTTGAGTGCTAGAATTCAAGGCTTGTATCACATTGCCCCACCATAGTTTCTTGGTTTATTTATTTATCTGTTTGTTTGTTTATTTATTTTTGGGTCCGGTAATGGGGCCTGAAATTTGGGCCTTGATGCTGTCCCTCAGCTCTTCAGCTCAAGGCTAGTGCTCTACCACTTGAGCCACAGAGCCACTTCTGGCTTTTTTCTTTTTGCTTATGTGGTGCTGAGGAATCAAACCCAGGGCTTCATGCATGCGAGGCAAGCACTCTACCACTGAGCCACCTTCCCAGCCCCTTCTTGGTTTATTTAATCTAGATACAGACTATCAATTCTGAACTTCACCAGTGATATTATCCACTAGACTTTTCAGACTGTTCATGCACTATTTTCAAAGATGTTCTAACATTTGACACAGGGTATGAACATTTTCAAATGCACCTGCCGGGTCTCTGATTCATTCCTCCATGGATCCTATCCCTTTAATATTGATTACTTGACTCTCTTACTATCTCTGGTCCCTACTTATGTAATATTCTCAAACTTTTTTGAAGAAAGTTCACTTTAGGATTTTCTAATTTTAAAAATTATCACTTGATTCTAGTCTCACTCAGGACATACTTTCTATTGTTTTCTAACTTTTCTACGTATTCTGAGAGTTGCTTCATTTGTGTATGTGTGTGTGCACATATAAGTGCCTCTGTGTGTATGTGTATGTTTATATGTATGTATGCAAAAGCCTCAAGCTCTTATTCATCATTCTTGCTCATGACTGTTATTCCATCACCTGAGCCATTCTTCCAATCTAGCTTTTGGCTGGTTAATTATAGATAGTGTCTCAAACACTGTTCTGCCCAGGCTGGATGCAATTTGAACTTCCCAGACTCCTTTACATACTTAGGTTTCATTTATCCAGTAGAAACAACTTGTAAACTACAAACATTTTTGTGAGTGTAAAGTCTAAGCTGTAGCCCAGATTTTTAACTCAAGAATTCATATAAAGATAGATGAATATACACAATACATATGCTGAATGTACACTGTTAGAAATGTGATCCTAAGCTGGGTGGTGGTGAGATCTGAGTATTGGGGTTCAAATCCAGCCCAGGTAGGAAAGTCCAGAAGACTCTTTTCTCCAATTTACTGCAAGAAAACTGGAAGCCTCACTGTGGCTATAGTGGTAGAGCATTAGCCTTGAGCGGAATAGCAGAGGGACAGTGCCCAGGCCCAGAATTCAAGTGCCAAGACCACCACCAACAAAAAATATATAAGTAAAGGAAAGAAAAAAATGTGATCTTATCCACCAGTTGATGGCTAGTATAATCCCTACTCTCTCAAGATGGAATTTTTTCCTTATTAAATCCATGCTCTTATATCTGACTTGCATTGGAAACAGAATTATTCTTCCATTCTAATTTCTACAAAGTTGTGTCATTAGCAAGCGTGATTAGGAAGGGAGTGGCCTCATACTTCGTGTTCCACGTAGGAGTAATGCTTTCTCTATATCACTCTCATAAATCTACATACTGGACTTGGCTTTATTGTTTCAATGTGGTCTTATTTGTAGAGTCTTCTATAGTGTATTGAACCCTTATACTTAAACACAGAATTTCTCTTTCTCTTATTATTGCTATAGTTAACACGAGTTAACAAATTCATGTACACTTGGGAAATAATGTGCAGCACATATACTCACAAAAAATGATCTAGGAACCTTCTTCCTCTTTAAAATTCGCCTCAATTTACAGAGAATTTACAAAGTTTGAATTCAATATACTCATGCATAATGTATTTATAAAAAATATAAATTTTATATTTTCTCTTTACTAAGTTGTCTCTGAAACACGTGTTACATCAGGTCCAAATGTGTTCTTGTGTTATTTCGGTGAAGCCAGAAATCATTCATTATACCTCAAGCAGCACCATAGATTGTTCCTGGAAGTAACTGTTACTGGATATGGAAACTGATCCCAGTAGAGGAATGGAACATAGAGGATTGACAAAGTTCAAGTTAACTTGTGCTTTCCTTTTTACTGTAAAAGAAGAGAATCCGAGGCTTGAAGGAAACTCTGTCCCTGACTTTTTCTAGTGTGTTTTTACTTATATATAATTTTTCTGTAAACTTGTAGTTGAGAGTATTACAAAAAGATAAAATGTGCCATTTGATGGCCAGCATAGAACAAAAAGAAATAACGTTGTTTTAAATATGTTCTTCTGCTGGGGCTGGGAAGTTGGCTCTGTGGTAGAGCACTTGCCTTGCATGCCTGAGGCCCTGGGTTAGGTTCCTCAGCACCACATAAGCAAAAATAAGCCAGAAGTGGTGCTGTGGCTCAAGTGGTAGAGCGCTAGCCTTGAGTTGAAGAGCTGAGGTAAAGCGCCCAGGCCCAGAGTTCAGGCCCAAGACTGGACCCCCAAAAAATTCTACTGCTATAGTGTTTTTTGCATGGATATTTCACCCCTGAGATGATTCTTTTGTTGCAGAAGTCAGTTATGAATTACTTTAGTTTAGTCCTGAGTTCTCCAGAGCAGTAAGGATTCCAAAAAAAGCATCCAGTGTATATGATCAGCAAAAGGAGCCACTTCTCAGACCAATACTCCTTTAAGGAGGGTCCCAATGAAATATCTGGTTTTTTGTTTGCTTTTGTGTTTAGCTTGTGTTGGTTCTGGGGCTTGAACCTAGAGGCTGAACCCTGTCCCTGAACAGTTTTCTTTCCTGCTCACCTACCCCCAAAGCTAGTACTCTACTGCTTGAACCAAAATTCCACTTCTGGCTTTTTTGCTGTGTAATTACAAATAAGAGTTTGACAGAATCTCCTAGCTGGTTTGGCTTTAAACTAAGGTAGTAAGAAAGCCAAGTGACATCAACTGTATAGACTTCTCTTTTCAAATGAGAAATATTAGATGTTTATTGTAAAGCTAATATTTTACAATTTTTTTCTTTATTATTGTGAGCATACCGTACAGAGGAGTTACAATTACATGGGCAAGATAACGAGTACATTTCTTATCAATCATTGTTGCCTCCTCTTTGTTTCCCCTTCCCATCCCTTCCCATATTCCCCCCTCCCCATACCCGATCCTCCCGCCCACCAACGTTGTAAAGTTCGTTTTTCAACATAACGACTTGTACATCTCATTGTTGAAATGGGTCCACCTGTATCCCTAGTTAAATGATTTGTTTTTAGAGCATATGTCCAGAAAAGAATCCAAAACATAACTCAGCAAAAGTAGGTGCACTGAATCATTTTGGAATTTTTTTGTTTGGGAAGATTATTGAACTTGTCATTCCTTTTGGGGAAACTTAAAGTTATATTTCACCTTTTTTGTTGGTTGTGGGGCTTGAACTCGGATCCTGGGTGCTAAGCTAGAGCACCACCTCCGGGTTTCTGGTGGTTAATTGAAGGTTAGGGTCTCGTGGACTTTCCTGACCAGGCTGGCTTTGAACCACAATCTTCTGGTCTCAACCTCCTGAGTAGCTAGGATTACAGGAGTAAACCAACTCCTGCTCATATTTGCATTTATGTGTACTGAATGACACTGTGTAGACAAAGAATGGAAATTTTAACCAAATGATATTGCAGCATTTCAGAAAAATTGAAGTAGCAATAAATATGTCCTCTTTTCCATTTTGTTACGTTAATGACTGATGATTTTTGGGACCCTTTCATTAGCATCCTCTGCCATCTGTATAGGTGTATTTAGTATCAGGAAATGTTCATAGAGAAATATAGAAAGAATAAGATTTTTAGAAAGCAAAGGAGATAAGGTATGAAAGAATAGCATAGAAGGAGATACAT
Source organism: Dipodomys merriami (assembly GCF_024711535.1). Classification (NCBI taxonomy): domain Eukaryota; kingdom Metazoa; phylum Chordata; class Mammalia; order Rodentia; family Heteromyidae; genus Dipodomys; species Dipodomys merriami. The sequence goes on from NW_027204293.1 coordinate 1,019,191, forward strand.
TTATCACACAGAGATTAAGAGCTAGCCTAAGAGATTTAGAATGCTAAAGGCAATGAGGAACAGCCTAGCTGACAACTAGTTCTACAATAACCAAAAATGGTTCTCAAGAACAGTTTCTGGTATACCTTAATTACTATCATTTATTCCTTCTATCTGGAGTTATATATTCCTTATTTTCTTTCACAACTATTAATTAGCCTCTGCATTTTTGGTGCCATAATTGACCAAAAAGATTTCAAAATCACACATAGCCTACCATTCTCTTTGTGATTAGCAGTGACGACACAAATCCAGGAATGGTTGAATTTCCAGAATTAAACGTTACCTGACATCTAAGCACATCCCTGGCATTAATTGCTGTGACTTAATGAACAAGACTTTTTTCAACACAGTATCCTAATATAAGTAAAGTACATGAATTAGGAACTGTTGTCAGGTGTCAGTATGGAAGGAGCAATTATATATTCCAAGTGTGGTTTATTTATTTTGCATTTACTAACTGAATGTTTTTGTTTTGTTTTGATTTGATTTGTTTTTGTTCTTTTTGCCAGTCGAGGGGCATAAACTCAGGGGTAGGGAATATTCCTGAGCTTTTTTTTTTCTTGCTCAATGCTAGCTCTCTATCATTTGAGGCACAACACCACTTCCAGTGGTTTTGTGTGTGTGTGTGTGTAACTAAGGAATTGAACCCAGGGTTTCATGGATGCTAGGAAATCACCGTACCATGAAGCCACATTAACAGAGCCCTAAATAACTTTCTTAAGATTGCATTACATTTTCATTCTGTAACTACGTATCATAATTTTGGCCAGGTGCTAGAAAATGATGTAGAAAGCAATACAATACAATAAGTCTAGTAAGGCTGGATGGACAATGAATAACTGTTACGGTCTAGCCAGATAACAGAAGGGCATATCTCATGGAGCTGTTTCAACAAGCTGAGGCGAGAGCTCCTGACCCACAGCCAACCTCCAGAATGAGAGGACCAACCTTGGGTTCCAGCCACATGGGGATGCTGGGCCCCCTCCTCCAGCACCCATGTGACCAGTTCTTGTGAAAGAGAGAGAGAGAAAAGTCAGAATTACAATTAAGTCTGGTGCCAGTGGCTCAGAATTCTAATCCTAACTACACAGGAACCTGAGATATGAGGATCATGGTTCATAACCAGCCCAGGCAGGAACGTCTGTGAGAATCTTATCTCCAAAGAACCACCAGAAAATCAAAAGTAGTGTTGTGGGTTCAAGTGGTAGAACACTAGCCTTTTGCTGAGGCTTTTGGGAACATCGCCCATGCCTAGAGTTCTAGCTCCACGACTGACAAGAAGTGGACTTCCTACCACAAGAAGCAGACTGAATAGCACCCATTGTCCTACGGAGCATGGTAGCAAAGTCAGGCAGAGCTTCCTTTGAAGTTGAAGTCATAAGTAGGTCACCTGGCTTCTCTCTGCCTTGGAATCTCCAGCTGCAAAACTCAACACAGTGAATGATCCGCTTCCTCATGGGGATAGGGTAATGATGAGAGAGAGCCATGTTTGTTTCATAATCCCACATCTGTTGCACAATTAATAACAGGCCCCGCCTGAGCCCTTTCCTGCTATCTTCCTGTCATTTCCTCACAGAATTGCCGAGAACCTTATCTGAAGACTACTCCCTCTGTTCCTAGCCATGCTCCAGAGATCCCTCTGTATAAATCCCTTGTTTCCTCACAATTGTCCTGTGAGGAGAATGAGGTCTGATTGTTACGAACCTACCCAGAGCTTCACCTGTGGTCAAGAATCGTCTCCTGTGATTTTTCTGCCTTCTCAAACTGACTTAAGAAACCATTCAAGCCACAGGAAAATCAAACACAAGTAGACTAGAGTCTCCAACAAGAGACAGGTTAAGAACACAAGGAAGATACAGGATCTTCCCATCCCCCACAAAAAAATCAAAGAACTCTTTTTTTGTACCTTTTATAATTTTTTTCTAAAAGTTGTTTTTTAATTTTTAATTTTTTACTTTAATTTTTTTCTTCCTCTCATAATTTTTATTTTAGGGGTATATGTGTGGGTACTTATTTATCTCTTTTCAGAAACATTGAAGTAATACCTTGCATTCTCTCAGGCCACAAGGGTAAAAAATTAAAACTCAACAGGAAAAGCCACCAGAGAAAATCCTGTAACACACTGGAACAACACACTGCTGAATCACGAGTGGGTCATGGAAAAGATTAGAAAAGAAATTCAAATGCTGATAAACACACAAATTACCAGCTCCTTTGGGACACAGCACAGGCAGTACTCACAGGAAAGTTTACAGCTCTGAGTTCATACATCAACAAATTGGAGAAATCTGAAACCAACCATTTAATGAGACATCTGAGTCTCCTTGAAAAAGAGCAGCAAGATGATCCCCAATCCAGTAGATGGTAAGAAATAATTAAAATTAAATCATAATTAAATGAATTAGAATCCAAAAAAAATCATAGAAAGAATCAACAAAACAAAGATTTGTTACTTCCAAAATATTAACAAAATTGAAAGACTCTTAGCAAATCTTATAAGAAAAAGAAAAGAACACACCCAAATAAATAAACTCAGAGATGAGAATGGAAACATCACCACAGAAACAACCAAGATTCAGAACATTATAAGGGAATACTTCGCAAAACTTTATGCTAATAAGTTTGAGAACTTGGCAAAAATGGACCTTTTCCTAGCAAATATTGACATGCCAAAACTAAACCAAGCTGAGTTATACCATCTTAACAGGCCCATATCAAGCACTGAAATAGAAACATCAATAACACACCTCCCATCTAAGAAAAGCCCAGGACCAGATGGTTTTACAGCATAATTCTATAAGCCCTTAAAAACACAGCTCACACCAATACTCCTCCAAATCTTCAATGAAATTGAAAGAGAAAGTTCACTACTGAACTCATTCTATGAAGCCATAATAACCCTCATGCCCAAACCAGGCAGGGACACATCACAGAAAAATAACTATAGACCCATTTATTTGATGAACATTGATGCAAAACTTCTCAACAAAATGTTGGCCAATCAAATTCAACAATTCATCCAAAAAATTCTAGACCATGATCAAACAGGATTCATTTCAGGGATGCAAAGCTGGGTCAATATACGCAAATCAATTAATATAATTCATCACATCAACAGGAGCAAAGATAAGAAACACCTGGTTATCTCAATAGATGCAGAAAAAGCATTTGACAAGATCCAACGCCCCTTTATGATGATGGTTCTGGAAAAATTAGGAATCCATGGAACTTTGCTCAATACAATAAAGACTATATATGACAAACCTACAGCCAGCATTATACTTAATGGTGAAAAAGTAAAGCCATTTCCTCTTAACTCAGGAACGAGACAAGAAGGTCCACTCTCTCCTCTTCTCTTCAATTTAGTATTAGAATGCCTAGCTACAGGAATAAGACAAGATGCAAACGTAAAGGGGATCCAAATAGGGAAAGAAGAAGTAAAACTCTACGTCTTTGCAGATGTCATGATCTTGTATTTAAGGAATCCAATAGACTCCACTCCCAAATTACTCAAGCTGATTCAAAACTTTGTCAAAGTAGTAGGGTATAAAATTAACCCCTCAAAATCAATGGATTTTCTATATACCAACAATGAGAAAAGTGTGGCTGAAATTAGGAAAGCATCTCCATTCGTAATAGCCCCACAAAAAATAAAATACCTAGGAAATAACTTAACCAAAGAAGTGAAGGAACTCTATGATGAAAATTTTAAAAACCTGAAAAAGGAAATCAAAAGAGATCTTAGAAAGTGCCAAAAACTCCCATGCTCATGGATTGGAAAGACCAACATCGTGAAAATTGCAATCCTTCACAAGGCTCTCTACAAATTCAGTGTGATACCTATCAATATTCCAACCTCATTTTTCAAGGAAATAGAAGAGGCAAACCAATAATTCATAGAGGACAATAAAAGACCCCGAATAGCAAAACGATCCTCAACAGAAAAAAACTGTGCTGGAGGAATATCATACCAAAATTTCAAACTCTACTACAAAGCAATTGTAATCAAAACAGCTTAGTACTGGCATAAGAATAGACTTCAGGACCAATGGAATAGAATTGAAAACCCAGAAATGAACCTACAGACATATAGCCAACTACTCTTCGATAAGGGAGCTAAAATAATAGAATGGAAGAAAGACAGCCTCTTCAGTAAATGGTGCTGGCAAAATTGCTTAACTACTTGTAGAAAACTAAAGCTAGATCCTTATATATCACCCTGCACCAGAATCAACTCCAAATGGATCAAAGACCTCGGAGTCAAAGCAGACACTCTGAAAACATTACAGGATGGAATAGGAGAAACCCTTGGTCTCCTTGGCACAGGTTGAATTTTTTTTAATAGAGACCCAGAAACACAAGAAATCAAAGAAAGGTTGGACAAATGGGATTCCACGAAGTTGCAGAGCTTCTGCATGGCAAAGGACATAGCTAGCAAGATCAATAGAAAGCCCACGGATTGGGAGAAAATCTTCACTAGCCATACTAGAGACAAGGGTCTCATATCTAAAATATACTTGGAAAACAAAAAATTAAATCCCCCAACAACAAATCCTCAAAGAAACTGCCCAATAAATAAGGCTAAAGCCTTAAAGAGAAACTTCACTGAAGAAGAAAGAAGGATGGCCAATAGACAAATGAAGAAATGCTCAAACTCTCTAGCCATAAAAGAAATGCAAATCAAATCAACATTGAGATACCACCTCACCCCAGTTAGAATGGCTATACTGAAGAAGTCTGATAACAGATTCTGGAGGGGATGTGGACAGAAGGGAACTTTACTTCATTGTTGGTGGGAGTGTAAATTTGTTCAACCACTTTTGAAAGCTTTATGGAGGTTCCTCAAAGCACTCAACATAGAGTTCCCCTTTGATCCAACAATCGCACTTTTGGGCACTTACCCAAATGTTTACAAAGAAGACCACACTAAAGCTACCAGCACAACTATGTTTATTGCAGCCTTTTTTATCATAGCTAAGATATGGAAGCAACCCAGATGCCCTTCGGTAGATGAATGGATCAAAAAAATGGGTTATATATACACAATTGAATTCTATGCCTGCATCAGAATGAATGACATTGCTCTATTTGTTAGGAAATGGAAAGACTTGGAAAAAATTATATTAAGTGAAGTAAGCCAGAACCAACGAAACATAGGTCCCATGTTTTCCCTTATCTGCAATAACTAGTATATATCTGAGTCAAGCATAAAAGTTCAGATAAATTCATGTTAGTGAAAAGAACCCTAAGATATCTATTCAATTTTTTTCTTTCATACGATTGTTTCTAGTACATTCATAAGATTATTTATTTGTTGCTTTTTATATCTCTCCCCCACGGTATAATCCCTTCTTTGACTGTATTTGATGTTGTTATAATTTATGGAGGGGAAGGGAAAAAACAAATCGTTGAAATAGGGATTAAATTTGGACCCATTATAACAATGAGACGTAGAAGTGGTATGTCGAAAATGAACTTGACAACTCTGGTAGGGGGATGGGGAGGGTCGAGTGTGGGGGGAGGATGGGATGGCAAGGGGAAACAAAAGAGGAGGCTATAATGCTTGATAAGATATGTACTCATATCTTGCCCATGTAATTTTAACCCCTCTGGACAGTATTTTCACAATTAAAAAAAAAGAATAGGCTGCTGTGGACTAAATTTTTGAGATAATCCATCTAAATCGATGACTGTGCATGTTGCTACATGTCTACCACCCCAACTACAGATGACCAGGCCCAGTGGAGCATACCTGTCACAGATAGGAGGACATCAATCCAGCCCAGCCAGAGCATATAGAGGCTCTGTTTCAGAAATGCCCAAAACAGAAAGGTGGCTCCTCAGAGCCAGGGAGAGGAAACAAGTAGCGGGTCTTGGTGCCCTCAGAGGGGTGTCTGACCCAGGGTAGGGGTGGTTTTGGGGCAGCCACTCACATGTGCTCCTGGGAGAAGTTGCTTGAGGCTGCTCCAGGTGGGGCAAGCGGGAATGGCAGCGGCATTGCAGACACATGGCCTCAGAGAACCAAGGCCATTGACCAATTTGGGGCTTTACACAGCCTGGCAGTGTGCCATTGCCTGGTTTGAATTTCTGAACCTTGGGAAGGCGGGAGGGGGCTGGGGACTAGGCAGGCATCTCAATTTCCTTCTATATTCCAGTCGCCTAATGCCTCTTCTCACCACTCAGCCATCTATACCTTCCTCAACTGCTGGTAGTGGTGTAAACTAACAGAGGGAATCCTGGTGCTACCAGGCAGCATTCAATGTGGGCATGGCCACCATTCTTGTATCTCATTGGTCAGAAAGAACAATGAAAGAATGGGGGTGTGGCCAGAATCCTGTGATGCAAACAGCATGGGCAGAGTCAAGAAGATAGCAGCTCCCCCAGCCCTTTTCCCAGGGAACAATGTCCAATTCAGTTGGAGACAAGAGGGTGACCTGCTTTAGCCGCATGGCTGCACAGATCATTGTGTATGGCTGTTTGTTCCCAGTCCCAGACCATGAACTGAGGATATGGGCACAGTCTGTGAGCTGCTTTTGCTCAAGGCTGGCCTTCCACACTGGAGCCACAGGGATTCTGGCTTTGTTGGCACTGAAGTTGGACTTTCCTGCCTAGGGTGACTTCGACCATGATCCTCTCATCACAGCCTTGTAAGTATCAAGGAAGACTGCTGAGGGCCACTGGTGCCAGCCTAATCATTTGTCTTACTGGTGTTCTTGGACAGACTGATGAGTTCCCTATCCTCGGGTTTAAGTGGTGGGAGCTATAGCCCACAGTTGGAATCCTGGTCCAGCCACCTCAAAATGGAAAGAGATCCTAAGAAACTTATTCCTCTCCATATGATTACCAATAGAATATGATGTATGTCATGATTGAAAGAGCAGTTCTTGAATGATTCTAGGATAAAATTATAAAGAATTATTTAATAGGAAACTGATCGATGTTAGTTAATGCTTTATGAAGCATTTAAACAATCACATTCATAAAATGGAGGAATCATGAAATACCTAAGAATTACTATACTATTACATAATATAAAGGTGGCATTTTTCTGTCAGGACTGTCGGGATTGGAACCTATGATCTTGGTAACTCTGTTGCACTGTGTGGGAAGGGGAAGCTGGCCTCCTTGAAGTCAAGAAATTCAAGTCGGTTCTTTAGGCCTGAAATAGATCCCCACCACTAGAAAACATCCTATTCATGTACAATTTACATATATGATTCATATTTACATACATATGTTGACTCCATATTGCATTCAGTGCAGTTATTTTGTTTGTTTTATTCATGTATTGACGATTTATTTTGACTATTATGGCACATAAAACATTGATTACATAAGATATAGGTCTGCATATGTGTTCCACTTCATACCTGACATTCAGGACTTCTTACTCCACAATTCCTTTTTGGGGAGTGCTGGCAACTGAACTCATGGCCTACAAGCCTACAAGGCCCAATTCATGAATGGGTGAGTGTCAGCACGCCATCCTGGGGCAAATTGAGCTGAAAGGCTATTCTTAGGGCCTGAGATCAAGCCCCAGGTGTTAGCAAAATAAGTACAGATTGACCTGCAGATGGAAGTATGCTAATAAATATGTATTTATATAGAGTGTTAAAGATGTCTATATATTATTCAGTTATATAGACTACATTCCTACCAATTCCTGGGTATTAATCATGCGTCCATGTAATTAATATTATTGTTTTCATCCTTATACTATTAATGAAATCAATCAGTGTCCTGAAATTATTGCATTCCTGTAAGTAATAATATTCTTTTTATGCTTCAAAATATTAAATAAAAATCAATTAGCCTCTTGAAATTATGCTGCCTAAATTTATAGTAGCATCATTCATGATCAACTCATTGAACATTGACATTGATAAAATTCCATTGTTCTTCCTATGGTTGGGAACAATTTTCTTAGTATCTCCTGCCATTGGTTGGTGTTAGGAGGGGGATTTGAAATCAGGGCCTATGTTGCCACGTGGGCAGCTTTCAGCAATGCAAGGTGAAGTACCCTTTGCAACAGTGTCATTCAGACCCATGAGGGTCACCGTGCAAAGGAAGAAAACATAAAAATGCCACAGTTTTTCTGTGCATTGCTTTCCCTGCAAGACCTGAGGGTCTAGGATCCCAGAAGCAGTTGTAGGTCTAGTGGCTGTGCCCCAGCATAGGGTGATCCAATTTGAGGCAGAGTTGCCACAATCTGACTTCAAGCACATACTGAGAAAAGTAAAAAAAAAAATTAGCTCCCTGGCTTGCAATTCGTGATGTTTAATCTTCCAGGCTTTAAATTTGAATTCAGGATCTGGGTAAATCTGCAGCAATGTTGATGAAGGAGAAGATCACTGTACATGAAGATAAGAAAGTCAGACCTGGGAAGATGGCGGAGAAGCTGGAGTCTAAACAAGCTCTCCCATAGAAAGAAGTTTTAGAGTTCCAGTGAACAGTCCTAAGCCAGAGAATCACACCAAGTGTGCCATCACAGGACAGAGAGTCAGGCCAGAGCAGGAAAATCCAGGCAAGGAGACAGATCTCAGCTCTTGCCAGCAGCCGCCGCAGTGGCGGCAGCGGTGGCAGCTGCAACCACAGGCGCCATACCCGAGCAACAGAGAGTCCGGGACGAAGGAGCCAGACGCAGCGGGTGAACGGATTCTACTCAAAACCAGCAAGAACCGACAAGGAGCAGACATATTCATCCTGCAGTTCACAGACCAGAGACGATCCAGGAACCAAGACTCGGCATGAGTAGAAGCCTGATGTCCTCACTCCTTCTCAGGGAAAAGAGGAAGGAATGCCACCCCTCCCATCCCGTACTGGAGACCTCCATCTTGGATACTGACAAAGAGCTCCAACTCAAGCCTTGGAATAAAATGAATCATTTAGCAGGTCACAAGAACTTAACGGAGGCGTGACCTGCCAGACTCAGCTCCACCCAGGGAAAAGTCACTCAGCTTGGGTGCCAGCCCTAGTAATGGCATTCTTCACTGGGTAATCAGAGTCAGAGGCTGCCCCTCCCTTTAGCAGCCTCGACAATCAATTGAAATCCAGTAAACAGAAACCCTGAGAATGGCTCCAGGCTGGGCTCTGTGAATCTTTCACAAACTAGCCACCAGGAAAATCTACTGTTTGTTGAAAGGCCTCAACTCTACCCAGAACCTAGCCTCATCATTGCATCTCCCTCTTTTGTGATACTCAAAGCAGATCTGACTCCCATTGAACTAGCCTGGGAGGAGGATCACAAAATCCTGGGTAAACCAGAGCATTTTTCTGCCTGTTCGAATAAACTGACTTAAGTAACCAACCAAGCCAAAGGACCAAAAGCAGACAAAAGACTCCAACAAGAGGCTGGTTATGGACACAAGGGAGATACAGGATTTTTCCCACCCCTCCCCCAAAAATCAAAGAACTTTTTTTTTTTACTTTCTTTTTTTTTTGGTACCTTATCTTAAAAAAATTTCATTTCTAAAACTTTTTTTAATCATTAATTTTTGCCTTGATTGAAAAAAAAATGTTTTCCACAATATTTTTTTCCCTCTTACAATTTTTATTTTAGGGAGACGTGTGTGCATTTTTTCTTCTTTTTTGATTTCTTTCTCTTTTTTTTTTCTTTTTTAATTATCTTTTTGGTTTTTGTTTAGCTCTACTGAACTTCTGATCTTTTTTTCTTCATTTCTTATCCTTTTCACCTTTTCCTCTCTTTTGTTCTTCTTTATATGACTTAATTCTTGTCCTGCACATCCTCAGATAAACCTGTAGATGACTATTAGACAATATCTTCCATTGTGTACACACTTAATCCACAAATTTATTACTCAATTCAATGCCTCTGAGACTTAAATTCCTTAATAGCAGTAACACTTCATTATACCTACATAATATTTTAAGCATTTTATTTTTAAGTTTTCACATCTCCTTTATATCCCTCCCCTTCTCTCATTATATTCACATTCTTCTCTAAATAGATTCTTGTCGAATTCTGGCATAATATTATTAATTTTTATTTTTCTATTTTTTCTGGTCTCTTTTCTTTTCCATTTCCCTTTCTTCATTTTTTCTCTCTCTTTCTACTTTCATCCTACCCAACCTATTTCCTGCTTTGAGATTAGGATTTAGTTAACACTCCCTGTGACTTCCCACATCAATCTATTCCTATTTTTTACACATATTGCTCCCTAACCCTAATAATTTCTGGTTTTCCAAATTCTTCTTTGCGGTTCGTAGCCCATTAACATATAGTTGTTTGATATTGAATAGATGTATCTGTTGAACTAGATTGTATCTGTAGACTATTGACTGTGCAAATTCAGACTTTGGTGGATGCTTGCCTTAGGATATTGTTCTAGCACAAAACTGGTGCTATTTTCATCTCAAATGGGCAGAGTAAGCTGGAAAAACGCAAGAAAAATGGCAAGTCCGGGTATCTCAATTCTCAATCTTGATAATCATGGGACAGAACAGATAATGAATAATCCAGAGGAGAGTTCCCAAATAGCTCTACAAACACTGTTGGCAAACATGATAAATGAAAAGATTGAAAACTTACAAAGGACTCTGTATGAGCATGATAAGGAGAGAGAGGAGGCAATCGAAAAGTTTATACAGGAATATCATAAGTGTGAGGAAGCTACTCAAAAACATACAGGATTTGCGTGAGCAGCTTGAGAATACTCAAACACAAAGGGAGGAATGGCGTGAGCAGGCTGAGAACACTCAAAGAAAACTACAGGAATACCATGAACGGGAGGAAGCTAATCAAAGAGTAATACAGGAATTGAGAGAGCAGGAAAAGAATAAAAAAAGATCACTAAAGGCATTCATGGAATCCATTATCAAAGAGCTGAAGGAAGACAGGGAGACCACAAAGGGAATGCTGAACGGAAACCAACAGAAAGAATTGGAGTCCAAGGAAACCATAACCAAACGACTAAGTGATTTGAGAATAAGCACTGAACACCAAATTAAGGAAGTAAAGAAGTTCATGCAAGATCTAAAACAAAGCTTTAACAAAGAATTTGAAGCAATGAAACCTGACCAATTAGAAGGAAAAGAGATAAAAAACAAAGTAGAAAGTCTTGACAGAAGGTTAGACCATGCAGAAGACCGAATCTCAGGGATTGAAGACAGCCTAGATATTACAGAGAAAGAACATACAACCATCCAAGACAAGTCCCAGAAATATGATAGATCTATCCAACACTTGAAGAAACCATCAGAAGACCTAATCTAAGGATAATGGTTGTAGAGGAGCACCTAGAAACAGAAGTTAATGGTCTAGGAAATTTGTTTAACAGGATCCTAGCAGAGAACTTCCCAAACATGCAAAAAGATAGGCCTATTCAGATACAAGAAGCTTTTAGAACCCCAAATAGACCAGACCAGAATAGGACATTCCACGGTCACATTATAATCCACACAAGATCAACTCAGACCAAGGAAAGGATCCTTAAAGCTGACAAGGAGAAAAGATTAATCCCCAATAAAGGGAAATCAATTAGAATCACCTCAGATTTCTCAGCAGAGACAATCAAAGCAAGAAGAGCCTGGAATGATGTATGCCATGCCCTAAAACCAAACAATTATCAACCAAGAATACTGTACCCAGCTAAACTCTCCTTCATAACTGAAGGCCAAATAAAAACCTTCGATAGCAAAGAAAAATTGAAACAATACATCTCCACAAAATCAGCCCTACAAAAGATTCTTAAAGATGTCCTACACAAAGAAAGCCAACAAGACCACAATAAAGGCCAAGAACCTGCACCCAAACGGAGAATCCAAGAACCATAGGAAGAACACAGTTTTCGCAACCCCCAAGAAGGTGGATAACATGGCAGTAACTCCCAAATACCTCTCAGTCCTATCTATTAACGTTAACGGACATAACTTTCCAATTAAGGAACATAGACTGTCTAGTTGGTTTAAAAAAGAAGTTCCTTCAATCTGCTGCTATCAGGAATCACATCTTGCCCATAAAAACAAACACATTTTCAATGTTAAAGGGTGGAGCAAAATCTACCAAGCAAACAGCCCCCATAAACAGGAGGGAGTTGCAATCCTAATATCACATAAAATAGACTTCAAATTAAAATTCGTGAGAAGAGATAAGGATGGTCGCTACATACTAATTAATGGATCTCTCCTTCAGGACGATATTACAATTCTAAATATCTATTCACCAAACAATGGAGAACTCAAATTTATCCAAGAAACACTACTTTCTCTCAATGTCCACATAGATCCAAAGACATTAATTGTTGGGGATTTTGACACACCACTCTCCCCACTAGATACATGAACTTGGCAAAAACTCAATAGAGAAACCGCAGATCTAAACAGCTGCATAGATCAACTAGATTTAACAGACATCTACCGAACATTTCACCCAGCAGCATCAGAATACACGTTTTTCCCAGCACCACATGGAACATTTTCTAAAAATTGACCACATTTTAGGCCACAAAGGAAACTTGTCTAAATTCAGAAACATTGAAGTTATACCTTACATTCTCTCTGAACACAAGGGAATAAAATTAGAACTCAACACCAAAAGCCACCAAAGAAAGTCCGGTAACATATGGAGGATGAACAACACACTGCTGAATCACGAGTGGGTCATGGAAGATATTAGAAAGGAAATTCAAATGCTCATACTATTCAACAAAAATGAACACACAAATTACCAGCTCTTCTGGGACATAGTAAAGGCAGTATTCAGAGACAAGTTTATACCTCTGAGCTCCTACATCAACAAATTGGAGATATCTGAAACCAACAATTTAATGACACATCTAAACCTCCTTGAAAAAGAGCAGTAAGATAAACTTCAATCCAGTAGATGGAAAGAAATAATTAAAATTAAATCAGAATTAAATGAATTAGAATCCAAAAAACCTATACAAAGAATCAACAAAAAAAAGAGTTGGTTCTTCGAAAAAATTAACAAAATTGACAGACCCCTAGCAAATCTTACCAGAAAAAGAAGAGAACACATCCAAATAACTAAACTCAGAGATGAGAATGGAAACATCACCATGGAAACAACCAAGATTCAGAACATTATAAGGGATACTTCTCAAAACTTTATGCTAATAAGTTTGAGAACTTGACAGAAATGGACCTTTTCCTAGCAAATATTGACATGCCAAAACTAAACCAAGATAAGTTAAACCATCTTAACAGGCCCATATCAAGCATTGAAATAGAAAAAGCAATAAGAGGCCTCCCAGCTAAGAAAACGCCAAGACCAGATGGTTTTACACCGGAATTTTACAAGGCCATCAAAGCAGAGCTCACAGCAATACTCCTCCAACTCTTCAATGAAATTGAAAGAGAAAGTTCACTACCGAACACATTCTATGAAGACATCATAACCCTCATCCCAAAACGAGGCAGGGACTCGTGAAAGAAAGAGAACTATAGACCTATTTCTTTGATGAACACTGATGCAAAAATTCTCAACAAAATTTTGGCCAATCGACTTCAACAATTGATCCAAAAAATCATACACCACAATCAAACAGGATTCATTTCTGGGATGCAAAGCTGGTCCAATATATGCGAATCAATTAATATTATTCATCACATCAACGGGAGCAAGAATAAGAACCACATGGTTATTTCAATAGACGCAGAAAAAGCACTCGACAAGATCCAACACACCTTTATGATGAAGGTTTGGGAAAAATTAGGAATCCATGGAACATTTCTCAAAACAATAAAGGCTGTATATGACAAACCTACAGCCAGCATTATACTTAATGGGGAAAAAGTAAAGCCATATCTTCTAATCTCAGGAACAAAACAAGGATGTCCACTCTCTCCACTTCTCTTCAATCTAGAATTAGAATGCCGTGCTACAGCAATAAGACAAGATGCAAACTAAAAGGGGATCCAAATAGGGAAAGAAGAAATAAAGCTCTCTCTCTTTGCGGATGAAATGATCTTGTATTTAAAAATCCCATGGATTCCATTGCCAAAATACTCAAGATGATTCAAAACTTTGTCAAAGTAGTAGGGTATAAAATTAACCCTCAAAAATCAATGATTTTCTGTATGCCAACAATGAGAAAAGTGTGGCTGAAATTAGGAAAGTAACTCCATTTGTAATAGCCCCTCAAAAAATAAAATACCTAGGAATTAACTTAACCAAAGAAGTGAGGAATCTCTATGATGAAAACTTTAAAATCTTGAAAAAGGAAATCAAAACAGAACTTAGAAAATGGCAAAACCTCCCATGCACCTGGATTGGAAAGATTAACATTGTGAAAATGGCAATACTTCCCAAGGCTATCTACAAATTCAACGTGAAACCTATCAAAATTCCACCCTCATTCTTCAAGGAAATAGAAGAGGCAATCCAAAAAATCATATGGAACAATAAAAGACCCCGGATAGCAAAAAGGCTCCTCAACGGAAAGAACACTGCTGGAGGAATATCAATACCGAATTTCAAACTCTACTATAAAGCCATAGTAATCAAAACAGCTTGGTACTGGCACAAGAACAGACCTCAGGACCAATGGAATAGAATTGAAATCTCCGAAATGAACCTACAGACCTATAGCCAACTAATCTTCGATAAGGTAGCGAAAATAATAGAATGGAAGAAAGACAGCCTTTTCAGTAAATGGTGCTGGCAAAATTGCTTAACTATTTGTAGAATACTAAAACTAGATCCTTATATATCACCCAGCACCAGAATTAACTCCAAAAGGATCAAAGAACTTGGAGTCAAAGCAGACACTCTGAAAACTTTACAGGATGGAATAGGAGAAACCATAGGCCTCGTTTGCTGAGGATGAAATTTTCTTAATAGAGACCCAGAAACACAGCCAATCAAAGAAAGGTTGGACACATGGGATTGAATGAAGTTGCAGAGCTTCTGCATGGCAAAGGACATAGCTAGCAAGATCAAGAGAAAGCCCACAGATTGGGAAAATATCTTCACCTGCCATACAATGGACAAGGGTCTCATATCTAAAATATACTTGGAGCTCAAACAATTAAATCCCCCAACAGCAAATCCTCAAAGAAACAACTGCCCAATAAATAAGTGGGCTAAAGTCTTGAAGAGAAACTTCTGTGAAGAAGAAAGAAGGATATCCAACAGACACATGAAGAATTGCTCAGCCTCGCTAGCCATAAAAGAAATACAAATCAAAACAACATTGAGGTACCACCTCACCCTAGCTAGAATGTCTATAATCAAGAACTCTAACAACAGATGCTGGAGGTGATGTGGACAGAAGGGAACCTTACTTCATTGTTGGTGGGTGTGTAAACTTGTTCAACCACTTTGGAAAGCAGTATGGAGTTTCCTGAAAAAACTTCACATAGAGCTCCCCTATGACCCAGCAATCCCACTTTGGGGCATTTACCCAAATGTTTTCAAACAAGACCACACTAAAGCTACCAGCACAAATATGTTTATTGCAGCATTATTTCCATAGCTAAGATCTGGAACCAACCCTGATGCCCCTCATTATATGAATGGATCAAGAAAATGTGGTATATATACACAATGGAATTCTATGCCTCCATCAGAAAGAATGACATTTCCCCATTTGTTAGGAAATGGAAAGGCTTGGAAAAAATTATATTGAATGAAGTAAGCTAAGCCTAAAGAAACAAAGGTCCATGGTTTCCCTTATTTTCAATATTTCCCTTATTTATATTTTTGGGGGGCGGTCCGGTTGTGGGGCCTGAACTCTGGGCCTGGGCGCTGTCCCTCAGCTCTTCAGCTCAAGGCTAACGCTCTACCACTTGAGCCACAGTGCCATTTCCAGCTTTTTCCTTTTTGCTTATGTGGTGCTGAGGAATCGAACTCAGGGCCTCAAGCATTCAAGGCAAGAGCTCTACCACTGAGCCAACTTCCCAGCCCAGGCAAGCAGAAATGGTCAGATAATGTGATGTTAGGAAAATGAACCCTTAGATAAGTATTTAAATTTTTTTTTCCTTTCATGCATTTGTTTCTAACTCATTCATAAGATTATTTCCTGGTAGCTTTGTATGTCCCTCCACCACAGTACAACCCCTGCTTTCACTATTTTTGATGTCGGTATAATTTGTGGAGGAGATGGGGAAAAACAAGTCGGTTAAGTATTTAGGTGGGCCTGATGCAACTATTAGAATTACAAGTTGTCATGTCATAAACGAACTTTACAAATTTTGTGCGGGGGCTGGGGGGGGAGGCCGGGTTGGGTGGGGTGTGGGGAGAGGCTGGGATGTGAAGGGTAAACGAAGGAGGAGGCTGCAATGCTTGATACAAAATGTACTCATTATCTTGCCCATGTATCTTACCCCTCTGTACAATATGTTCACAAAAAATAAAAATTAAAATTAATTTTTAAAAATGTCATATGTGAAATTTAATGAGGTCAACAAGAGATTATGAGGACAAAAAGGCCTTAGAATTACAATTGCAGCATATCACAAAATTTATGATGACTGGATAGGTTTGTGATGTCACGGGGTGTTATGTGATATTGTGATATGTGGTTATTGTGATATTACAGTGGCAACCTGATGTAAAAAGGGATTGTAATGTAACAATGGTTATGAGTTCACTATTTCTTTATGATATCAACTTATAGGCCGTATTTTAAATAGAATGAAATCACAGAAAAGGCATTCATAATGTGTCTATGATGTCACAAGGACAATGTGAAGATCTAAATCTATCATATCATTTTAGTTTTGTGATTTCCCAATGAGCAGATGTTGTCAAAATGACAAAGTGATGTCACAATTGTGATGAACTCACAAACTGTTTTTGATGTTAAAATGTCTTGTCTGATTCTCAATTGTCAATATTTCAGTGGGGATTTGAGTACACAAAGGGAATGTGATTTCACAAAGCTATGTATTTTATCAAAGGATATAAGAGGTCATAATAGATTTGAGATGACACAATGTGATCCTGGTGTCAAACCAGCAATGTGATGTCACAATGTGTTTGTGATGTCTCACTGGTGATGAGATCATAATGGATTAGTTATGCCACGACTTTTAATATCACAATTATTTGTCCAATTTCAATTGCTACTAGAGCACCATGAGGACACGGTAAAAACCAGCAGTTCCCTTATAATCCACGGGAACAGACATTCATCATGGCCTCTTGGTTTCGACCACCAGAGAGGGTGGCTGAATGCCACTGGAGGGGGCAGGGCATGCTGCTAAAGGAGATAGGATGTCAAGCGCCACATGGTGAGCTACCAAGAAGTCATTGGGCATGAACATTTGGGAAGTAATGATTGAAAACTGTTATGCAGAAAACATCGCAGTGGTGGAAGGGCCCAGCCTATATATAGGCTGCAGTTTCAGAGCAACAGAAAGGGAGAGAAAAAGAGGAAAGGCCTGGAAGGAAAGAAGTGATGAGCATGTAGGAAGGTAAAGACCTGGGAGGAGAGGAAATTGAGGGAGAGCAGGAGGTGAAGGATGGCAGCTGGCCACCTGGATATGGCAGGGCAGGACTGTCAATCGTAGAGCAGCCTGAAGAGAAGAAGGGAATGGAGAAAAAGAGGAAAGGCCTGGAAGGAAAGAAGTGATGAGCATGTAGGAAGGTAAAGACCTGGGAGGAGAGGAAATTGAGGGAGAGCAGGAGGTGAAGGATGGCAGCTGGCCACCTGGATATGGCAGGGCAGGACTGTCAATCGTAGAGCAGCCTGAAGAGAAGAAGGGAATGGTGGAAGGAAAAAATGAAAAGACCTGAAATGTAGGACAAGTCTGGAGAGAAGGAGGATGAAGAGCATGGCAAAAGCCTTGTCCTTTGAAGTGTGGAGTTTTGGAGATCATTATTTTGGGGGATGGTTGTTTGCAGAATAGTTAACAAATGGCTGGGCTTCTGTTTGGAGTTCTGAGGGTTCATGGTTGTGGCTGAATTTAGCTCTGGGCATCCAGCCCAAGTCAAGGTAGTCGCTTGTTACAAAATTTATGAGGACAAGGCAGGTTTGTGATGTTACATTGCATTAATGATATCACAATGTCCATATGAGGTCGCAAAGGGATTGTATTGTCACAATGGTGATGTGGTCGCAATGGGTTTCTGAAATCAAACTATATGACACATTTGAGATAGAATGAAATCACAGAATAGGCAAGCACATTGTCTCTATGACCTCACAATGAAAATGTGATGTCATAATGCTATGATGTCATTGTCATTTTGGGATGTCACAATGGGCTGATGTTATCCTAAAAACAATGTGATCTCACTCTGGAGATGATGTCACAAATCATTTGTAATGGTAAAACGGCCTGTCTGATATCAGTTGTCCTTTGCTCACAATGAGGATATAATTACCCAAAGGGACTGTGATGTCACAAACACTATGTGCTTTTTCAAAGGTGCTAAGAGATCACAACAGGTTTGGTATATCACAAGGTGATTGGGATATCACTGTGGAACTATGATGTCACAAAGGGTTTGTGATGTCACAGTGGGGATAAGGTCACACTTCGATAGTGATGTCACTATGAATTTGTTATATCACCATAATGGTGATATTACTAGATCACAATGAAGATAGTTGTTCACATAAGGAGCTAGAAGTCAGAAAGGCCATGAATTTTGTAAAATATTATGAGTACATAGGAGATTGGTGGAAAAGCGATGCGACAGAGATATCCCATTGGCAATATAAAGTTACCATTACATGAGATAGTATTATTTTGAAGTCACAAATAGTTGGTAATGCCATATAGGTGATGAGGTCATATAGATTTGTGATTTCACAATGGGATAGTGATGTTACAATCTCATGCTAGGTCTCTAATTGACAATGAATATATAAGTTCACAAGGGATAATGTATCCGAAGGCATATGTTGGCACAAGTATAATGAGTCTCAACAGGTTTGTGATGTCACAATGTGACTCAATGTTCATGACATCTGGCAATGTGTTGTCACAGTAGTTGTGATGTCACACTGGATTTCTGATATCACATGTCATACCTGATGTATTATGAATTAAACAATTATTAGCTCAGGGAGGCCAGAGATCACACTGGCAGCATGTCAAAACATTTATGAGGATAGGACAGTTTTGTGATGTCACAGTGGGTTAGTGATATCATAATGGCAATGTGGTGTCATCAAGGTATTGTGATGTCATAATGGTTAGGTTGTCACAATCTATTTCTGATATCAACCCACCTGCCACATTTGAAATAGAATTAAATCACAGAATAGGCATTCCAATGTATCTGTGACATCACAATGGGTATGTGATGTCATAATGCTATGAAGTCATTGTTGTTTTATGATGTCACAATGGTCTGATGGTGTCATAATAAC
The DNA here is from genome assembly GCF_024711535.1 of Dipodomys merriami. Classification (NCBI taxonomy): domain Eukaryota; kingdom Metazoa; phylum Chordata; class Mammalia; order Rodentia; family Heteromyidae; genus Dipodomys; species Dipodomys merriami. The sequence continues at coordinate 1,038,537 of NW_027204293.1, forward strand.
AATGTAATGTTACACTGGTGATGATGTCACAAAAGTTTTGCGATGTTAAAATGGCATGTCTGATCTCAGCTCAAAATGAGGATATGGGTACACAAAGGGCCTGTGATGAAACAAAAGCCATGCTTTCAAAGCTTCTGAGGTCATAATAGGATTGGGATGTCACAATATGATCATGGTGGCACAATGGCAATGTGATATCACAATGAGTTTGTGATGTCACCGCTGTGATGAGGTCACAATGCATTAGTGATATCTCATCAAGTTTTAATATAAAATGATATATACAACTTCAATTTCTTCTAATTCATTATTAGGATACTGTAATAACCAGTGTTGCCAGAATTATCTGTAGGAGCATATAATCATTGTAAATTCTTGGCCTGGCCCACAGGAGAATGTGGGGAATGCCGCCAAAGGTGGAGGTGTCAGGCCTCACATGGTGAGCTGTCAAGAAGTGATTGAGCATTGGGCAGATTAGGAAGAGACGATTAAAAATTGTTAGGCAGGAGAGCCGTTAGAGGAGGGGTACAACCTATATATAGGTTGCATTTTCAGAGCATTGGAAGTGGGGATAAAAATGGGAGCTACCTGGATGGTAGAAAGTGATGAGACAACAGGAAGGAAAAAACCTGAGAAGAGAGGAAGATGAAAGAGAGCAGAAGTTTGGCAAGTGGTCACTGGGTCAGAGTAGAGCAGGCCTGTGGAGACGGGAGACACCTGAAGAGAATAAGGAAATGGTGGAAGGGAAAAAGGGAATGACCAGGAAGGAAGGACAGGTCTGTAGTGAAGGAGGGAGGAATGAAAAAGTAAAAAAGCCTTGCCCATTGAGGTTGGAGATTCGGAGATCATAATTTTTTGGCCGGTGGTTTGCAGACCAATTAAGAAAGGATTGGGCTGCCCATTGGAGGTCTCAGGTTTGGTGTTCAAGGCTGCTTTTGGACCTGGCAATCCAGGCCAGCATAAGGTAATCTCAGTCCTCTTGCTATTGTAAATTGTTTTATTATATTAAATGTGACTACATGGTTTGTCTCCTTGTCTTAGAGGTTATAAGTACATGAGTTCACAGAAAGAGCTTGAAGTCTCAAAGGCCACGAATTTTCTAAGATGTGATGTGGCCATATAGGTTTGTAAAAACACAATGGGACAGTGATATCACAACGGCAATACCACAATATCATGTCAAAATAATGCTTTGATACTAGAATTATTTCTTGATGCCATTCTCGTGATGAGGTCACAATAAATTTGTGATGTCACAATGGGTTCATGATGTCAGATGGCAGATTTCAATGGTCATTAATTGGAAATGAATATATAAGTTCAAGAAGGGACTGTAATGCCTCCAAAGGCATGTGTTGTCACAAATATGATGCCATTCTCACAGGTTTGTAATGTCACAATGTGACACAATGGTCATGATGTCTGCCAGTATGATGTCACAGGGGATTTCTGATATCACATGTCATATCAGAAATATGAGATTGAAAACAGATTATGAGCTCACAAAGGGTCTAACATATGACAATGTCACAAAACTTATAAGGACAGGACTGGTTTGTGATGGCACAGCAGGTTAATGATGTCACAATGGCAATGTGATGTCACAAAGGATTGTGATATCACAATGGTTATATGGTCAAATGGCTTTCTGAAATAGAATGAATTCACAGAATAAGCCTTCACACTGTTATGTCTATGACATAACTATGTCACTGTGATTTATCATGCTATGATGCCATTGTCATTTGGTGATGTCACAATGAGCTGATGGTGTCATAATGACAATTTGATGTCACTGCTGATTTATGATGTTACAACGGTTATGAGGTCACATTATGTTTCTGATATCAACACACATGTCAAATTTTAAATAGAATGACAAAGCCTGGCAGGGGTGGCTCATGCCTGCAATCCCAGCTACTCAGGAGGCTGAGATCTGAGGATTGCAGTTTAAAGTCACCTCAGGCTAGAAAGTCCATGTGCCTCTTATCTCCAATAAAAACCACTAGAAAACCAGAAGTGGTGCTGTGGCTCGAGTGATAGAGTGCTCGCCTAGAGCTGTAGAGTAGGGACAGCACCCATGCCCAGAGTTCAAGTCCCATGATCAACTACCACAACAAAAAAGAATAAAAACAGGCATTCACAATCTGTTTATAAAATCACAATGACAATGTGATCTCATAATACTATCTTGTTATATTTTTCTGATGTCAAAAGTAGTTGATGCTGTTATAATTAGAATGTTATGTCACACTGGTGCTGTCACAAATTGTTCATGATGTTAAAATGGCATGTCTGATATCAATTGTCAGTTCATAATGAGGGTATAGTTACACAAAGGGACTTTGATGTCACAAAGGCCATGTGTTTTTCAAAGGTGCTAAGAGGTCCTAATAAGTTTGGGATTTTACAATGTGATAGTGATGTCAAATATCTATAAAAGCTCACAATGGGTTTGTGATGTCACACTGGTGATGAAATCAAAGTTTTGTGAAGTCACATCTCATAATCACATGCCCAATTTCAGTTGCTACTATTTCACAATGAGGATAAGAGTTCACAGAAGAAGACAAATATAAAAGGCCCTGAATTTTCTAAAATGCTATGAAGACATACTAGGTTATTGAAAACACAATGGAACAGTGATATCACTATGGCAATGTGATGTTGCAATATGATGACTTAAAAATGTTTTGATACCACAATTGGTGATGCCACACTAGTAAAGAGTTTATAAGAGGTGATGTCACAATGGGTTGGTGACATCAAAATGACACATGTGATCTCAATTTTCAACTCACAATGAGTATATGTGCTCACAAAGGGACTGTGATGTCTCCAAAGGCATGCGTTGTCTCAAAAGTGATGAAATCCTAATGTGCGTGTTATCAGAATGTGACAAATGCTCATATTATCTATCAGTGTGATGTCACCATGATCTAAATGTCACACTGGTTTCGGGTATCACATTTCATAACTGGATTGGGTATGAGAGGATTGGAATTTCACAGTGGATTAGTGATATTACTATGGAAACGTAGGGTCACAAAGGTATTGTGCTACCACAATCGCTAATAGATCACAATGTACTCTAATAGGTTTGTGCTGTCACAATTGGTTGGAAATGTCACAATGGCATGTCGATTCTCAAATATCATTAATTCACAATGAGGATATGAGTTCACAAAGGGACTGTGTAGTCACCAAAGTCATGTGTTGAGACAAATGTAATGAAATCCTAACAGATTTGTGAGTTCACAATGTGACACCATGGTCTGGATGTCTATCAATGGGATGTCACAATATTCATAATTTCAGAGTCAATTTCTGATATCATATGTCATACCTGAACTATTATGAGTTTGAAAACAATATAAGCTTACTAAAGGCCTAAAATATCCTAAGGGCAGCATATCACACAAGTTATGACTAAAAACTCATGGTCTTTGGATCTTAAGATTCTTTCTTTGAAATTGATCCTCATTGTGAACTAGTAGAAATTGAAATTGGACATGTCTTTGTAATAATACAAACTCATAGTGACATCACAAACTCATTGTGATCTCATCACCACTGTGACATCACAAACTCATTGTGACATCACATTATTGTTGTGCCTTCACAATCACACTGTGACATCACAAAGCAATTGTTAAGTCTTATCACATTTAAAAAAACACATGACCTCTGTGGCCTCACAGACCCTTTGTGTACCCATATTCTCATAGTGAAAATTTTGATCACACATAGCATTGTATCAACACAAATATTTTGTGCAATAATTACAGCTGTGAAATCACATTGTCATCATGACACCATATTCTCATTGTGATAACACCAAACCCCAATGACACTATACCATTTTTTTCTTTTTTTTCTTCTGTAAATTTTTTAAATATATTGTACAGAGGGATTAGAGTTACATGACTAAGGTAATGAGTACATATCTTATCAAACATTGCTGCCTTGTCATCACATTGTCACTTTGATGTCATAGACCCATTGTGAATGCCATTTTTTCATTTCAATCTATTTCAAATGTGCCATATGGGTTGATATCAGGAAAACATTGTGAACTCACTTCCTTTGTGACATCAAAATCTCTTTGTCATACCACATTACCTTTGTTATATCACTAACCCACTGTGACATCAGATACTTCTCCTGTCCTCACAACATTTGTGACATGTCATTGTGATATTTTAGGCCCTTTGTGATTTGAAAATCTGTTTGACTTCATATTTCAGATATGACATGAGATATCTAAAATCCAGTGTAACATCATGATATTACACCACTGGACATCATAACAATTGTGTCACTTTGTGACATCTCAGAACTGTTAGTGCTTCACCTTTTTGACTACATATACTTTGGGGCATCAGAATCCCTTCCCAAACCCATACACTCATGGTGTATGACAACTGAGGTCCCACATGCCATTGTGACATCACCAACTCCTTGGGACATCTCAAATCTATTGTGACCTCCTCATCAGTATGGTGTCACCAATTGTGGCATCAAAACATTATTATAACATGATGTTGAGATATCACATTGTCATTGTGAAATCAGTGTCCCATTGGGTTTTCACATAGTATGACCTCATACTATGAAGCTTCATCTATCACCTAGTATCCTCATATTGAATTAAGAGTAATTGAAATTGGATATATCATTCTGATATTATAAACTGTGACATCACAAAACCATTGTGACCTCATCAAAAACCCAATGGGACATCTCATTTCCATTGTGATATTATGAATCACAGTGTGCCTTCCAAAGCTATTATGACCTCTTACCACCTTTGGAAACACACATGGCCTCTATGACATCACAGAACATTTTTTGTATTCATATCCTCATGGGGAACTAATGACAACTGACATCAGACATACCATTAAAATACAAAAAAAATTCTTTCTGACATCATCATAATTGTGACATCATGTTGCCATTATGACAACATCAGCTCATTTTGACATGTAAAACTACAATGACATCATAGCACTGTAACATTATATTGTCATTCTGATATCATAGACACGTTGTGTTTGCCCTTTATGTTATTTGATTCTATATCTAATGTGGCATGTTGGTTGATATCAGAAAACCATTGTGAGTTCATCACCATTGTGATATCATGGTGCGTTAGAAGCATCACATTGCCATTGTGATGTCACATTGCCAAATTGATGTCACAAAGGGATATTAATGTCACAAAGGTTATGACATCACAATGAGTTTCTGATATCCACACACCTGCCACATTTCAAATACATTCATAATGTGACTATGATGTCACAATGACATAATGGCAAATGCTATAATGTCATTGTCATTTTGTGATGTCACCATAAGCTAAAGATATCATAACAACAATGTGATATCATACTGGATATGACGCCACACAGGGTTTATAATGTTAAATGGTTATGAGGTCACAATATGTTTCTGATATCAACTGATCTGCCACATTTAAAATAGAATGAAATAATAGGATATACATTCACAATGTGTCTATGACAGCAAAATGGCAATGCAATGTCATAATGCCATGATGTCAGTGTAGCTTGGTGATATCACCATGAGCTGAATGTGTCATTATGATAGTCTGATGTCACATTGGTGATGATGTCACAAAGGGTTTGTGATGTCACAGTGGCAAGTCAGATCTTAATTGCCATGAGTTTATAGTGTGGATATGAGAATGAAATCACAATGACATACGCAAATGAACTGTGATGACACAAAGGCCATTTTTTTTCACAAGTGCTAAAGTTCCTAACAGATTTCAGTTGTCAAAATGTTAATGATATAAAAATGCTCTCAGCAGTCCTCCTTGATACTTACAAGGCTGTGATAGGAGGATCATGGTCAAAGTCACCCTAGGCAGGAAAGTCCTTGAGACTCCTGTCCAAATTGTGCCAACAAAACTAGAAGTAAAGCCATGTAGCTCCATTGGTAGAGGGCTAGCCTTGATCAAAAGCAGCTCATAGACTGTGCCCAGATCCTGAGTTCAAGGTCTGGGACTGGGAACAAACAGACATACACCACAATCTGTCCAGCCATCCGGCTAAAGCAGGTAACCTTCTTGTCCCCAAGTGGATTGAACAGAGTTCCCTGGGAAAGGGGCTGCCATCATCTTGACTCCACCCATTCTGCCTGCATCACAGGATTCCGGCCACACCCTCATTCTTTCATGGTTCTTTCTGACCAAAGGGATATAAGAATGGTGGCCATGCCCACATTCCATTCTACCCAGTAGCACTGGGATTCCGTCTGTTGGTTGACACCACTACCAGCAGTTGAGGTAGAGGTAGCTGAGTGATGAGCAAGAGACTCGAGGCCTAGGAGGAGAGGCCTTTGTCAGGCTCACCATGTGCCCACCTGCTCTCCAGCCCCATCCTCCCCTTCCCTGTGGCACAGCATTTCAAACCTGGTGCTGCTGGCTAAAACCCATGTTGCCTCTTGGATTCCTCAGACAATGTCTGCAATGGTCCACCTCTAGCTAGCTTGTTGCCCTGACCTGGTCCTGGCACCCTTGTCCTCTGCTCTGGGCCTGATGTCGACCATACCACTGCCATTGCTGCTTGCCCCACCTGAGGCAGCTGCCAACAGATTTTACCAGCAGAACATGTGAGTGGTGGCCACACAGGCCCGATCCCTGCGACCCCATATCACCCCCCGTCTTGACCAGGACCCGTGCCTCCTCTCTGGCCCACGCCCTGCCATAAATGTGCCCCAGTAGTGGGGGTGGGTGTTGACCCGAGGATCCCATCCCCATATCCAGTGTCTGGTGTCCCAGGAAATGGGGAGATGCAGGGTTGGGTGAGCAGTAGATGCCACAGAGCCCCTGACCTGGAGCAGTGGGAGACATACAGACACACATCTGCACCCTTCCTTTCCCTGGTGGGAACCTGCTGGGGAGCAGCATGTCCACACCTGCCTTCTGGGGTCTTTTCCCTTTTTCTGGGGATGGGAGGCTTTGGATGCAGAAGATAGACCCCCCTTTCTGTGTGAACCCTTGTCTTCTGTGCTTGATCATCTTTTCACCTGAAGACAGAGAGACAGAGAGAGAGAGATCATCTTTCTCCTTGCACAGCCTGACTGTGCTCAGGTGAGTGATCAGTTGGCAAATTGCAGGTGCTGCATGGATGGGTCTTCTGTCACCAGTCTGGATGTGTGTGTGTGTGTGTGTGTGTGTGTGTGTGTGTGTGTGTGTGTGTGTGTGTGTGTGTGTGTGTGTGTGTGTAGAAGTGAGTGGTAACAAGGAGGCTGAATGCTTTGGTAACTTCTACCTGCTATCTTTTGGGCATACATGGGCTTCATAGCTGAGGTCTGGGAGCCTGGAAGGGTGAGATGCTTGAACGGGACACAGCACTGTTGAATTACAAGAACAAGGGATCTGTGTGCCCTGGAACTGTGTACTACTTTGGGCCTGGTTGGTGGGAGTGGGAGCTTGGGAGGACCTAGGAGTGCAGCTGCAGGGGATGGCTTCCCCGGAGGACAGAGAGCATGTCCAACACTTAGTAAAGATATGAATCCTGCTAGTATGGAGTGCAACAGCATAGGTCAGACTCTCGGTCTTTTCATCATGACCTCTGATGGGCGAGGCGAGCCCTATTTTAAATCTTAAGCTGTGATCTTCAGATCTCAACCTCCTGAGTATCTAGGATTATTGGCATGAGCCTCTGGCACTGTGACTCTGGTTCTTTTTGGTATATTAGGGTTTGATCTCAAGGCTTTAGGCTTGCAAGTCAGGTCTTTTACCAGCTTTTCTGTCTTGGGCATTTCTGAGATGGAGACTTAATATATGCTCAGGCTGGGGTGGATCACAGTCCTCCTGTATATGACAGGCATGAGCCACCAGGGTCGGTCCTCTGTAGTTGGGAAGGTAGAGATGTAGTGCCACGCTCAGTCATTGGTTTAGATGGATTGTCACAAACTCAGTCCACAGCAGCCCATTTTTGACCAGAGGTGAGTCTCTGGGTTGGGCCTCAACCATTGGACTTCAATCTCCTCCTGGGACAGTTTTGAGAAAACAAGGGATTAATACAGAGTGATCTCTAGAGCAGGGCCAGGCACAGAGGGAGGGGCCGTCAGATACGGTTCTTAGCAGTTCTGTGAGTATATGACAGAATATACCCGGAAAGATCTCAGATGGTTTTGTATTATTAATGTTGTGACAGGTATGGGATTATGAAACAAAACATGACTCTCATTCTTTAATACCCATTCCCCATGAGGAACGGGATCCTTCACTTTGTTCAGTTTTGAAGCTGGGGAAACTGAGGCACAGAGAAGCTGGGTGACCTGCTTATGACTCCCAGCTGACAGGAAGCTCGGCCTGACTTCTCTGCCATGCTCCCTAGGACAATGGGTGTTATTCAGTCTACATCTTGTGGTGGTTCTTTTCAGTCGTTTTGCTTGAACTCTGGGCCTGGGGCAGCTCCCTGAGCTCCTCAGCTCAAAGCTAGCACTCTACCACTTGAGTCACAGGACCACTTCCAGTTTTCTAGTGGTTCTTTGGAAATAAGAATCTCACAGGTGTTCCTGCCAGGGCTGGCTATAAACCACAATCCTCATATCTCTGCCTCCACTGTACTTAGGATTACAGGCCTGAGCAACAGCTACCTGGCTTAAGTGTAATTCTGACTTTCTTTCGTTTTTCTCTCTCTCTCTCTCAGGAACTGATTGAATGGGTGCTGGAGGAGTTGGCCCAGCATCCCTAATGAGGTTGGAACCAAGGTGGCCCTCTCATTCTGGAGGTGGGCTGTAGGTCAGGAGCTGTCTCGCTCAGTCTGTTGTACCAGCTCCATGAGGTAAGTCCCTCTGTGCCCTGGCTAGACCGTGACAGTTATTCATTGTCTATCAAGCCTTACTGGATTCAGTACTGTGATCAAAGACCTTTTCTAGCAAAAATTTCTGGCTAAAATTATGATACATACTTATGGAATGAAAATTTAATGCCATCTTAAGAGAGTCATGTAGTGTTCTGGGAATGTGGCTTCATGGTAAAATGATTGCCTAGCATTCATGAAACCCTGGGTTCAATTCCTCAGTAACACATAAACAGAAAAAGAAACACTGGAAGTGGTCCTGTGCCTCAAGTGGTAGAGGGTTAGAATTGAGCAAAAAAAAAAAAAAAAAAAAAAAAGCTGAGAAATAATTCCCAAGCGCTGAGTTTCAGCCTCAGGACTGCCAAAACAACAAGTGCAACAACAACAACAATGAACATTTAGTTAGTAAATGCAAAATAAAGAACCCAAACTTGGAATATATAATTGTTCCTTCCATACTGATACTTGACAATAGTCCCTAATTCATGTACTTTACCTATATTAGGATACTGTGTTGAAAAAAAGTTTTATTCATTAGGTCAGGGCAATTAATGCCAGGAATGTGCTTAGATGTCAGGTGTAGATTAATTCTGGAAATTCACATATTCCAGAATTTTGAGAGGGGTCACTGCTAATCACAATGAGAAGGGTAGTTTAAGTGAGATTTATAAAACATTTTGGCCAATCATAGCACCAAAAAGGCAGAGGCTAATTAAGAGTCGTGACAGAAGAGAAGGAATAACTCCAGATGGAAGGAAAAAAATGATAGTAGCTAAGGTATAGCAGAAACAGTTCTAGGGAACCATTTTTGGTTATTGAAGAACTATTTATCAACTAGGCTTATTCCTCATTGTTTTAGCATTCTAAATCTCTTAGGTTAGATAAATGTGTCTCCTTCTATGCTGTTCTTTCATACCTGATATCCTTTGCTTTCTGAAAATCTGTCTTTCTATATTTCTCTATGAACATTTCCTAATACTAAATACACCTACACAGATGTCACAGGATGCTAATGTAAGGGTCCCATAGCTCATGAGTCATTAATGTAACAAAATGGAAAAGGAGGAGATATTTATTGCTACCTCAATTTTTCTGAAAAGCTGCAATGTTATCATTTGGTTCAAATTTCCATTCTTTGTCTACATAGTGTCATTAAGTGCACATAAATGCAAATATGAGCCGGGTGCTGGTGGCTCTTGCCTGTAATCCTAGCTAAAACCAGAGGATTGTGATTCAAATCCATCCTGGTCAAGAAAGTCCATGAAACACTTATCTTCAATTAGCCACCAGAAACCCAGAAGTGGTGCTGTAGCTAAAGTGGTACAACATTCAAGTTGAGCTGAAGAGCTGAGAGACAGTGCCCAGGATCAGTGTTCAATCCCCACAATCAAAAAAAAAGTGCAAATATGGCTTTAAGTTTCCCCCAAAGGAATGATTAAGTCAACAGTAATCTTCCCAAAGGATTCAGTGCACCTACTTTTGCTGAGTTATTTAAGTTATGGCTTCTTTGATGAACATATTCTCTTCTTTAAAAATTGTCAAATATTAGCTTTATTGTAAACTTCATCTAATATTTCTTGGTTCAAAAGAGAAGTCCAAACAGTTGTTGTCACTTAGCTTTCTTACTGTCTTAGTTCAAAGCCAATGAGGCAGGAGAGTCTGTCATACTCTTATCTGAAATTAAACACCAAAAAACCAGAAATGGAGTTTTGGCTCAAGCAGTTGTGTACTAGCTTTGGGGGCAGGTCGGAAAGAAAGACAACTGTTCAGGGACAGGGTCCAGCCTCTGAGTTCAAGGCCCAGAACTAGCACAAAGTAAACAAACAAGCAAACAACACAAACCCTGGGTATTTCTTTGGGACTCTCCTTAAAGGAGTAGTGGTCCAATAAGAGGCTGGTTTTGCAGATCATACTCTCTGGATCCTGCTTTTTTGAAATCTTTATTGCTATGGAAAACTCAGGACCAGACTAGAGGAATTGATAACTGACTCCTGCAACAAGAGAATCATCTCAGGAGTGAAACATCCATCCATAAGACACTTCAAAACCTCCATATCTTTGTTTATTTGCAGTAGAACATTTTTAAAACAAAGTTATTTCCTTTTGTTATGCTGGCCTTCAAATGGCATATTGTTTCCTTTTGTAATACTCTCAACTACAACTTTACAGAAAAGTTTTATATGAATAAAGAACACACTCAAAATTGTCAGGAAGAAAGTTTCCTTCAAGCCTTGAATTCTTTTCTTTTACAGTAAAAAGGAAAGCAAAAGTTAACTTGAACTTTGTCATTCCTCTATGCTCAATTCATCTCCTGAGATCAATTTCCACATTTAGTAACAGTTACTTCCGCTTACTTCCAGTAACAATCTATGGTGCTGCTCTAGAAAAAAAATGAATGTTTTCTGGCTTCATTGAAATAGCACAAGGACACTTTTGGACATGAGGTAACACGTGTTTCAGAGACAACTTAGTAAGGAGAAAATATGAAATTTAAATTGCTTATGAATACTTTTTTCATGAGTACATTTTGTTCAAAGTTCTTAAGTGCTCTGTAAATTATGGTGAATTTTAAATGGGAGAAGGTTCTCATAATTTTTTGTGAGTGTATGTGCTGTGCATTAACTTCACAAGTGTACACGAGTGAACAGTAAGAGAAACAATAGCAATAATAGGAAAGAGAAGTTCTGTGTTTATATAAAAGGCTTCAGTAAAATATAGAACACTCTACAAATAAGACAACATTGAAATAATAAAACCAAGTCCAGTATGTAGATTTATGGGAGTGATATAGAGAAGCATTACTTCTATGTGGAAGATGAAGCCACATCCTTTCTAAATCACGCTTTATAAACACGTAATTTTGTAAAAAGGAGAATGGAAGAATGATTGTTTCCAATGCAAGTCACGTATGAGAGAATAGACTTAACTGGAAAAAATAGGAATTATACTAGCAATGAATCTGGTGGCTAAGATCACATTTCTTTTTTTTTCCTTTTCTTATATTCTTTTTTGTAGTTGTTGGTCGTGGTACTTGAAATCTGGGACTGGACACTGTCCTTCTGGAACACAGCTCAAGGCTAGTGCTCTTCCACTTGAGCCACAGTGCCACTCCCAGTTTTCTGGTAGTTATTGGAGAAAAGAGTCTCCAGGACTTTCCTACCTGGGCTGGCTTTAAACCCCAATCCTCAGATCTCACCACACCCAGCTTAGGACCACATTTCTAACATTGTATACTCAAGATATTTAATGTATATGTTCATCTATCTTTATATTAATTCTTGAGTTAAAAATCTGGGCTACAGGTTAGACTTAACACTCACAAAAGTGTTTGTAGTTTAAAAGTTGATACTCCTGGAAAAATAAAACCTAAAAAGGTAAAGGAGTCTGAGAAGTTCAATTTGCATCCAGCCTGGGTAGAACAGGCTTTGAGACACTACCTATAATTAAACAGCCAAATGCTGGAATACTAGTCATGATCAAGATTGCTGAATAAGAGCATGAGGTTTTTGCATACATACATACAAACATACACATACACACAACGGGACTTACATGTGCACACAAAAATAGACAAATGAAACAACTCTCAGAATATGTAGAAAAGTTAGAAAACAATAGAAAATATGTCCTGAGTAAGACTAGAATCAATTGATAATTTTTAATATTAGAAAGCCCTCCAGTGAACTTTCCCCAAAAAAAGTTGAGAATATTACATAGCTAGGAATCAGTGATAGTAAGAGAGTCAAGCAACATTATTAATGGGATAGGATCCATGGAGGAATTAATCAGGGAACCCTGTAGGTGCATATAAAAATGTTCATATCTTGTGTGAATTGTTAGAACATCTTTGAAAATAGTACATAAACAGTCTGAGCAGTCAGTCTAGTGGATAAGATCATAGGAGAAGTTCAGAATTGCGAGTCTGTTTCTAGAGTAAATAAACTATGGCAGGACAATGTGACACAAGCCTGGAATTCTAGCACTTCGTGAGGAGATTAGAGAATGCAATTATATTGCGATACCTTCCCTGGACCAGGTAGAACATCATTGTCTCAATAAAACAAACCAAAGAACAAAAAAGGAATACACCGTTGGAATTTTGGGCTAATTTTCTCATTATGTTTTGAGAAGTCAAGTTTCCTATTGAAATGCAACTTATATATATCCTCATTTGTGTTTTAAATGCTCTAGATGCAGAATGGCTCATTATTTCCATCCAAAAATTTGCAAAACTAAGTAAGCACTATTCTGTTGGCTGCCAAAGAAATGTTGAAGGATTACAAAAGCTTAAGTCTGGAGAAATAGCAAAGTTCATCTAATTTAGTACTTTGTAGACTTTGTTAAATTAGAATTTAGATTTAAAGTATGTATTTTTGTTTTGTTTGTAATTTTATATTCTATAGGATGCTACAAAATTCTTTTTAAGTAGAGGGATTAATGGACAAATTCACAAATGATTCTTGCATTCTATTTTCCTAGAATATTCTTTCAAGAGAGTTATAATTAGAACATAGTTAATAGATAATTCCCACAGTTGATGTATACCATGTTAATGTGAATAATCTAGACAGAGTTGCTAACAAATGGATGATATCAATTTATAAATTTAGAAAAACAGCAATTTCCTCTCTGTTCATTTCTAGCTCTCTGCTCTCTCTGTTCATTTCTAGCTCTCTCTCTCTCTCTGTTCTATTCTAGCTCTCTCTCTCTGTTCTTACCTCTCTCTCTCTGTTCTTTTCTAGCTCTCTCTGCTCTAGCTCTTTCCTCTCTTTTCCAGCTCTCTCTCATTCCCAGCCACGTGGAGTGCCAACCTTGCCTGGTCCCAGCAGGCCTACTGAATAAACCTACCCCTTACCTGAATACCACATGCGTGCTGGTGCTGTTCTTACTCGGCTACCTCTTTTTAAAATGGTGCCGTGACTCGGATAAAGAGCTTAAAATCAGGATAGCTGGGATTTCTCTCTGTTTTTTTCCCTCTTTTTTCTTTTTTTTGTTTGTTTTTTCCCTTTTAGCTCTGAGGAATACCCACAGTTCTGACGGCCTTTTGCGAACCAGTCTGTCTGTGGTGGAAACAGCGCATCGATACCATTGCTGGCCTTCACATCCATGTCCACACCACTTCTCTACTCTGGCCCTGGTAACTGAGCCCCAACCATCTGATGTGCTTTGTTAGCAAAGATGTCTAAATGTTGTCAAAATTTTAGGTTTTGAGTTTTGCCTTTTTTGTTTTGTGTTGTGTATTCTACTACTGACTACATGGTTCTAAAATACTGGGCATATCTATGCTAAAATTCTCATCACATCTAATGAGTTTTGTCATTGCAGAATATTTGTTGGTCAGTTCTTGATAGGAGCAGGTAAGCTCTACTTATTCTACTTGATCTCCTTGTTGCTTTAATTGGAAATAATAAAGGGCTTTTGTGGCAAAGATTTCAGTTCAAAGCCAGCTCGGGCTGAAAAATCCCTAAGACTCCATCTCCCAGCTAAACTCTGCAAGTGATACTATAACTCAAATGGTTCAGTGCTAGCCTTGAGAAGAAGTGCTCAGGGACTGTGCCCAGGCATGGAGTTCAAATCTTGAATACCAACTGGGAGAAGCCATCCCAGCAACGAGCACCTAGACTCAGCCAGTCTGGGGAACAAGGAAACATGGAGAGGACTAAGAGGAGATAATATCACATCAGCTACTTTGTGCCTGCCCTTTTAAAATTAACCAGAGCCAGGAGGTCAGTGGAAGTAAGAAGCTTACCCAGCCAATGCTTATACCTGTCTACCTATTAACTGAACAGGAATTTATATTCTTGCCTTTGTCACCTGACTTCTCTATTTAGTCGCCAGATATCAGAAGTAGCTAGGGACATTTCTACCAACATTTTCAGCCCCAAGTCCTTCCTCTTGCCATTTATTTGCTGTTTAGTATTTATTTTTCCAGCCGCTCAATGCTCATAAGACTTCTCCAGTCTTCACCCAAGGACTCAATCCACCAAAGGACAGCTACTGCTCACTGCCTTCTGGGAGGGGACCAAATTCCAGCCTTTTACCCCTATTGTCCACGCCCCTTATCAGCAGGAAGTAGCCAGAGAGAATCGTAGCCCTATTTCAAGATTATTAAAAGGCTGGAATGTAAGGTCTGCTCCTGGATGGCTAGCAGAATCCACCCTCCTCACAGCAAAGTCTCCACCCTGTACCTGCGTTACATAGGCATCTGTGACACCTGGAAGAGGTCACATCTGAATTTGATGTGGCCACACCTTTCCCCGCCCATATCCTAGATAAGGCCTAGCA
Source organism: Dipodomys merriami (assembly GCF_024711535.1). Classification (NCBI taxonomy): domain Eukaryota; kingdom Metazoa; phylum Chordata; class Mammalia; order Rodentia; family Heteromyidae; genus Dipodomys; species Dipodomys merriami. Next base: position 1,053,668 of record NW_027204293.1, read on the forward strand.
CAGGCCCAGGCACTCTCTCTGTTCGTTTCTAGCTCTCTGCTCTCTCTGTTCATTTCTAGCTCTCTCTTTCTCTGTTCTATTCTAGCTCTCTCTCTCTGTTTTTACCTCTCTCTCTCTGTTCTTTTCTAGCTCTCTCTGCTCTAGCTCTTTCCTCTCTTTACCAGCTCTTTCTCATTCCCAGCCACGTGGAGTGCCAACCTTGCCTGGTCCCAGCAGGCCTACTGAATAAACCTACCCCTTACCTGCAAAAAAAGAAAAACAGCAATTTTTGAGGGTTTGGTTTAAAATGGTATGAAGAGAGTAGTTGTGTGACATCTTCTTTTTTTCAACCTCTAAGTAACACAGGAAGCCATTTCCTTATTTACATGCCTCTGTATACATTGAGAAAAATGCTAGGTTTGGGGTTTGTACTCAACTTTGTTTTTGTTTTATTGGTTTGCCTAGAGCTTGAACTCTTGGCCTGGGCAGTGTCTCTGAGTCTGTTTATGCTCAAGGCTCATGCCCTACCACTTCAACCTCAGTGCCACTTGTGTCTGGCTTTTGTGGAGAAGTATATTGGATATAAGATTCTATGAAACCTTCCTGCCAGGGTGGGCTTTGAACCATAATTTTCCAATCTTAGCTTCCTGAATATCTATGATAATTTAAAAAGTATAAATATAAATAATAATTGCAAGTGATCTGATCTCAAGAATACCAGTGGAGAAAAAATTATGCATCTCAGGTTATTGTGATGTTCTTTCCAGAACACGGAGGGCATCACATTAGCAGAGGTGTAGTATTTTTCACAATAGAGATAAGCTATTCATGATATGAATTAAGGAATTTTAGGGTGCCCCTTACAAGTTGGAAACTATTGGGCTAGAACGACTTCATGGCATAAATCTTGGGATCGATAGTCATAGAAATAACAGCTTACTCTGATAAAAAATAATGCTTACTCTTGACGAATTATTACAGATGCTTTATAGTTTTATTCTCTACCAGAATGTGGCTATTTTTCTATTGACTTCTCAATCTGTACACTCCATTGGAAACTGCATCTATTGCAGAATTTTATAACATGCAAAAAAGTACTATTATGAATCTCTAACATATGGAATGTTGAGAATTTAAAAATGAGTAATTATGAGTAGTTATTTGTCATATGAATTTTGAAGAAAATATATACTCTGTCTTCTTAACAAATTATTTAATTTTAAAAGTTATGGGTTTACATAGCATTAAAGTTTTTTGATGTTTTAGAATGAGAAACTAATAAATTCATTCTTTTTTGAAAAATTCGGCAAGTATATTATGAAAATATTTTCTAGTTGCATAACAATCACGTTGATGACCCTCTGATAAAAAAGAGGTAATCAATTTTAATTAGATGTCAAATAGAATTGATTTTTAAAATATTGATACATAAAGAATAATATTTACTGTGCCAATACAGTAAAATTACATTTTACGCAGCTTATTTTTTCAATATTATTATCAAATTGATATACAGTGAGGTTACAGTAATTGTAAGGTAGTGAATAAAAAACATTTCAAACTTGTTACCCCTCCTTCATTTTTCTCACAGTTTTCCTTCACCCCTTCACCCCTCACAAGTTATAAGGTACATTTCCAACATATTGTCTTGTGAGTGCTGCTATTACATTGGTTTTCCCTTTGTCTTTTGTCTCAACATTTTGCTTTTCCTCTTCCCTTACCTATTTAAGGTGAATGCATACACAATACAAAATCAAATACAGCAGGAATGAACTATAGGGGAAAAACTCAAAGAAAACAAATCACATAGTTCATCAAAAACAACAACCACAAATGAAAAAATCTGGTTCCCTATCTTGGAATTCATTTTGCTTAGCATCAGCTTATATGGCTATATATACGCCGTACAAAGCTACTGGAAAATAATAGTTGCATGGACACTATATCATGAAAAGAGCATGTGAACTTTTGGATGGTAAAGGTGGAATTAGGATTGGTGAATTCGTGGTTCTGATAAAGGGATTTCAAGAGTTTTAAAGTTATGACAGATAAATTTGAATTGTTCAAAATTTTTAAAAACTTAGCCTATTAAGAAAATTTAAAATTTCCTGGGACAATAGGCTTTCATGCAAAGAAATCCATGGACACTTAGGAGAGAAGAAGCAATGTGGGTGAAGATGGCTCTTTTTCACACTAAACAAACCTCAGAAACGTTGCTGTAAATCTGGTTGGTTCCCTTGGAATTATCCTTAACCAGGAAATATATTCTTACTGTGTGAAACAAGGTTGTATTGGAATTTAAATTCAAGTTCTTAAAAAATAAGACATCAAAATTTGTGAATTTGCCTTTAATTACCAAACAGTAATTCTCTAAAAAAGATAATTTGAGTCAAAATATTCAGGGAGAAAGTGCCCTCCAAAATGCAAGAAGGTGTTGGGTTTACACATTTCTGTTTGTAACAATTTCTACAATGTCTTTGCATTTGAAGCAGTGAAACAGAAAAAAATCTGATTATATAATTCAAACCAATGATTTCACATTTCTAAGTGGCTCACGAAAAATAATATCTTTAATACCATGAGATAGTGAAGACTTCTCTTATTACATAAGCCAAAATGTTTTGGGTTCAGAATAGAATTGAGCAAATGGAAAAGGTAAGAAAACATAGTTCTTAGAAGCCCTAGCTAAGCATATTGGCTTTAGCAGTGAAGGGAATCCAAACTTTTTATACAAATTGTATTAATAGTTTTTGGAGGGTCCGGTCGTGGGGCCTGAACTCTGGGCCTGGGTCCCTCAGGTCTTCAGGTCAAGGCTAGCGCTCTACCACTTGAGCCACAGCACCACTTTCGGCTTTTTTTCTTTTTGCTTATGTCGTGCTGAGGAATCAAACCCAGGGTCTCAGGCATTCAAGGCAAGCACTCTACCAAAGAGCCAACTTCCCAGCCCTAACTTGTGTTAATATTTTTACTAACTAAAGTGATTTTACAGAGCCTATTTGGCTCACTACAATGCCGAACAGATTGAATGGAGACATGAAAATACATTCCACATCCAAATGAGGCAACTTAAAGAGTTTTCAAAGACAAATCATGAAGATGTAACAGTGGTGGAGCCCATATAATCCTTCAGCTTCACTAGACTTGAAGCTAAGATGCTGTGATTAATTGTAAATCATGCAAGAGCTAAGAGGAGGACATAGAAGCATTTACCTTTTGTAACAGACACTGTCTTTCTAGGTATAGGTGATTTAACTCTACTCTCCTCCATACATCTTGGTGAACAAATGCAAGACCAAGAGAAAAATAATCTATTGAAATAATTTTGCATAGAATAACTTCATTGTTCCTGATATGGTATCTAAGGAGAGTCTTACGATAGAAGATAAAAGTGCAGTATTTTTCAGTTTCCTCTAACCATCTTCTTAGCAAAATATATCTTTTAGGTTAGAATTGATTGGACCAAAAAGTGATGGAGTACTTATGTTTGTGGGCACTTTAGACACAAGAAGACTTTCAAGGTAAAAGAAAAAAGAAAAAATACAGCCAAATGTTTGTGATTACAGCTTCTTGGACTGTTTTCTGGAGACAAAGTTTTACATTAGATTTCTTCTCATTGACATAGATGTTGTTTCATGGCAACCAAATGCAAGAGGGAAGTTTAATAGACTCGCCTGGCCAATTAATCAGCATGAAAGAAGAAAATGGCAAATAATATTTAATGAATTACTTTGACCAATTACTTTGCCAGAAGAAAGAAGGAAAAATATAATTCAAAATCAATTGACTTAAAAGTATGAAGAAAGAGTAGTGAAGAAAGATTAGAGAAAATATGGAGGATTGTTTTCTCTCCAGTGGAGTAATGCGTTCTTGATCTTGTTTCTTCTATTCTATCTTCACAAGCTATCAAGTGTGTCTCACGACTGGATTATCCAGTTCAGACAGATAACTCCTAGAAGAAAGATACTTTTTGCAGCAGATGTAGGTGATTCATAACCTTAGACAATCTATTTAAATCTGTTCAAAATTCTCTCCTATCCCAAACTTCTCTCTTTGGACAGCGTTCTTTGCTTTTCCCAAGACTACCCTTCATTAACTGCTTAAAATTTTGGGAGGAAATATTCATACTCTCTAGAGATTTCTGGTTGGTTGTGATTGTTGTGTGTTTTTGTTTTTTGTTGTGTTTTTAAACTGAATTTCAAAAGGTTGTGCAAGTATGTTACAATTAAATATATCCATCTAATTGTCCATTTCCCTTGGATCAGAGTCACTCCTTCCATCATTCTCAACCAAATGCTTCTCCAATATTTATTTCAGATTTACCACTTCCTTTATCATATGTGTACATTGAGTATTCTAGCTGTACTTGCCCCTTGTTCATTTTTCATTCATTCTATGTCTTTACTATAATTTCTTTCTGTTTTCAACTTCCTGATATTCATCCTGTTAAACTGTCTATTAATATATTGAAAGGTTTATATACATTTCATGGAGTTTACATTCTGCATATGCTTGAACTGATGTCAGCTTATATTTCCATAATTCATTCATCTGCAGTAACAATTTGCAAGACTGGAGACGTGAAGCATCTAAACATGATTTTATTCTCATCCATTTGGAAGATTAATCTCAGTCAAAAAGAAAGTTAAAAATGCATAGAATGTACTCCTAGCTACAAATTTTTATAAATAGCTTTGTACAGTGGTGTGATTGTTTTATTTTACATGGTATATTATTTTTTACTACCTATAAGTTTTGGAAAAAGAAGAAAACTAAAATTTATTCCTATATAGGAATGTGATAGAAATAGAAGACAGATTTTATGTTTGTCATATCTCTGATGAGTACCCATATTCAAGACTTAAAGTCATATTTCTCCCTATGTTACACAGACAGGGAAAACATAATATTGCATATGATAGGACAACTATTTGTGACGTTTTAAAATGTACCTTATTAAATGATGACATTTACTTTATTAGCAAACGTTTTGGTTTGAAATTTGGCAGGCTGATCTATTTAACACATTTCTGGAAGGCTCCTACTGAAAAACACAAATTATGGTTGGTACTATTTCTAGACTTTAATGAATGGTTGAACGTGTTTGGCATTTGTGCTGGGTAAATAATTCAACTCTATTGTAACTTGCTCCCTACACTTGAAAAACTTGTAATGTCACTAAGTATCATCTACTTCTCAAATGTTATTTTGGCGAATGTGATTTTAAAAAGTTAATTTGTAAAGGAATAACTTTCAGGCGATTAAATGTAGATTATCATTGGTTTGAGAGTGACATTTTATACCACTGAACCATGTTGTACTGAAGTCCCAGTGTTTTGCAGCACTAAGGATCTTCTCAATGTTTTCCTGAATTATATTTGAACTCTAAGTAAATTTTTCTGGGCCTTGGTAGACAAATTATGGATCTATCCTTCCAGGAACTATTTTTTGGCCCACTTATGCTGGACTAAAATCTTTCATTAATCATAGGGGAGGGGTATTAAAAATAATCTTATGACACCTTGTGAACTTGTTCACTGATATGGGCTGGCCATCTGTAAGTTGAATGTTTGAATCATAGTACATACTCTCAAATTTTGTGATCTCATCTTTCATTTTAAGTTGCCTTGCATTTCACAATTGCTTAATGCTAAATCCTGCATCTCAAGGAATTGGGGCCCTGAAATATAGGAAATGAGAAATTGAAATGGGTCTTCAATTACTTTGTTGCATGTTGCATGGGCCTATGTGAGAAGTCTTGCCGTTGTTATCTGATGATGCAGGTAACTGGTACCTGGGATCCTAGGAATCATTGGGTCGTGCAGAAGAATAATATTTGTTAGACATCTTATCAGAAAAATTTGGGCATAATCAGTAGGAATGCTTCAGAAATATGGAGAAAAAGAGTTTTGGATCAGTGAATTAAAACAATAAACAGAGAAGCAGAGTAAAATCCCTTATAGATTAGGGGAAAACAAAATTGTTTTTTTACCATGTGAATTCAGAAGACCAAGAACAGTTAGAATGTATCACAAGTTTATACCAAAGACACTGCGTTGATATTTTTTATATTCTAATATATATTTTAAACCTAATTATTTATATTCCAATTCTATTTATTTGAATAAATAAATTTTAATTTATTTGTGAAATTATCAACTAATTCTAGTAAGTTTCATTGTGTGAAATATAAAATCAGCACATATAAGTATAAAATATATAACTATATATAATATAAGAAAAAAGACACATGTTTTGCATTGTTCTATTGTGGTTACAGTATCAAAGGCAACTCTGTTTTAAAGTGTTATTACATTATCTCTACCTCAGTGTTTGATAGATTTGGACCTAAAGCTTTACTATTTGTAGATTTACAGCCTGTAGGCAAGAGAAAACACTGTGATTAAAACATTACCAATTTAAGGCCTAATAATGAGAAGAAACATCTGGACTTCTCCTGCAACTATGAAAATATTTGGTGATAGAAATGCAGTAGTGTAACTTCCTGCCTGGTAGGATGGTAGACAGGCCAGGATACTAAGTAATCATGAATATGATCAATTTTTTCACCTTCTTGGCTTTAGTTACTTTTGAAATGTTAGATATAATAAACAATTATATTTTGATAAAATCCCTTCTAGTCTGAACAGTTATGACTGAACTGTTCATCTCTCTATGATCCCTGGTAACTAAGATTAGTGTTGTTCAAGTAAAACAATCTATGCTGTCAGGGTAAGATATTCTGATTGGTCTCTTCCTACATGAAAGAAGAATAAAGGGTCAGGTAGCCATTTGTGCCAGTAAGACCTCACTTGGGAAAATGTCAACTGCAGAAGGTTAGAAGTAGCTCTTAAGCAAGGCTTACTTTGAATCCATTAGCTCCACAAAGCTAATTCAGTTGGATCAATTAGTACATGAAAAAGCCATCACCTTTGGACCTAGCAATAAATTATTGAAAGTATGATCAAATTCCAAATGAAAAAGACTTAAAATTGTCATTGACAAAAAATTTGCAAATGTGAGCATTAAGATGAACAATATATTTTTTCCACTATTCACAGAATTTTAGGAAAATAAGATCAGTAGCATTGTCAGGAACAATATAGTTTCCTTATTACAAGTAGGCAACCGTGGATATAAGTCTGTATAAAGATTGCATCATTAACTACTTAAATTTAGAAGATATTACATGCTTCAGCAGCATGTATTCCCAAATTACAATACAGAGATTAACATGACAATTGCACAAGGATGATATGAAAATTTGTGAAATATTCTGTATTTTTCATTCTTCAGATGCAAGAAATGAAAAACAGTTATTAAAAAGTTGATTACAAAATAACAAGTGTAACAACACACGTAATTCATATAATTAAATTTAGTTTCACATCAATGTATTAAATCTTCACCTCAGAAAGGCGTTTACATAACATAAACTTTACAAAACTTTTGAAATTAAACAACATTGTCATTTTATCCCAAAGAAAAATAATATTAGGACCTAGGAAAAAAAGGAATCTAAAACTTTCTATATGGAATACAATCTGAAAGGACACATTATACAAACATAGAATACTTTAAAATATTCTTTTTCAGACAATCACCAGAAATACTTTAGTTTCTGTACTATTCATTTAAACAGATAAGTTAAAATTATTTCTGAATAAAATTTCACAAACTCTGCAGAAATCATTATACATGTATACAAAAAGTCTTCAATACATTTTGACATCCAATGCAGGCAATTCAATTGGAAGAATTCCACGGAATTCATGAATTTTTACAGTTAGAATTGGTGTTGCCAGACGCTGGTGGCTCAAACTATAAAAAGAATTTTGAGGTATTACCAGGTGTAATAGACTCAGACAGTCCTACCACTATAAAGGTCATGAAAAAGTCTCTAAAGAGACTATTCAAGTTAATATAGGTCAGAGGATTGCCCAAATACTTTTACTCTCATATCTAAACTTGCCTAATCCCACACTGACTCAAAACAGAAAAGGAGGGTTTGGCACCACAGATACTGTAGCCTGGGTTCAGGAAATTACAGATAAAAGGCCTTACAAGGCCGTTAAAGTCAATGGAAAACAAATGACAGGACACTTAGACACAGGAGCTGACAGATCCTGTATAGCTGTAAAAGATTGTCCTATGGCCTGGCCAGTGCAAGAGACTTCTTCCTTAATTGGATTAGGGAGGGCTTCTAATGTAGCTTAGTCAGCTCAGAGACTCAAATGGGTATGTGAAGGGCAGCAAGGCCACTTCAAACCTTATGTTATCCCCAGCTTGCTCTTTTCTTTATGGGGCAGAGACATCATGCAAGACATGAAATAAAATAGGACAAATAGACTCCTCATCAAAGGAGCAAAATTTTTCATAGGGGCCACTGATGAACAGCTTTATGCTGACAAAATAATATGGAAAAGTGATGATCCTGTATGGATTAATCAGTGGCCCCTAACTCAAGAAAAGATTCAAGCCATACAGGACTTAGTTCAAGAACAATTGAGTCAAGGGAAGAATAGAAAAGACTACCAGTTCATGGAATACTCCATTTTTTGTAATTAAAAAAGAAGTCAGGAAAATGGAGATTATTACAAGATCTAAGGGCAATTAATGAGGCCATGCATGACATGGGAGCCCTTCAACCATGTCTACCCTCTCCTGTTGCAGTCCCACATGGTAGATACATAATAATAATATACGTACAGGATTGCTTTTATACAATAAAATTACAACCAGAAGATTCCAAGAGATTTGCTTTCAGTGTCCCTTAGGCTAATTTTAAACAACATTATAATAGGTACCAATGGAAAGTGCTACCTCAGGGCATGAAAAACAGCCCTACCTTATGTCAACAATATGTGAAAAGGGCTATAGATCAAATTAGAAAAAAATATCCAGGGGCATATATTATTCATTATATGGATGATATACTTATGGCCCATGAAACTAGAGAAAAGACAGAAAAAATATTACAAGATATGGTAGAACAATTAACAAAATTCGGTTTGATAATAGCTCCTGATAAAGTTCAACATGAATGACCTTTAAATTATCTGGGAAAAGTGATTGGACATGATTATATTATGTCTCAAAAGACACAAATTAGAATAGATAAACTAAAAAACATTAAATGATTTCCAAAAATTATTAGGGAATATTAATTGGATTTGGCCTAGTTTAAAAATAACTTCAGGACAATTAGATCCTTTGATGAAAATGTTGGACGGAGACCCTAATCCTAAATCTACCAGGAAAATAACTCCTGCTGCCTTATCCTGTATAAAATTGGTAGAAAAAGCATTGAATACAGCTAAAATACAGCAAATTAATATTGCACAATCATGGTCCTTTATAATTCTGGCTACAAGCTATACTCCCACAGGATGTTTTTGGCAGGATGGGATACTAGAATGGATCCATTATTCCCATAACCCGGGAAAAATAGTTGCTTCATATCCCTTTTTATGTGCGAATTTGATTTTAAAGGCTAGATTAAGAGTTAGAGAATTATTTGGCCAAGAAATACCTAACATTATTATCCCTTATAATAAGAAACAGTTAGATCATTTGATACGATTTGATGATGATTGGAAAATTGCTGTATTAACTTACACAAGTAAAATAAGCTTTCATATGCCCCAACATCCTTTGTTACATTTTTATACTGAAACCCCTGTGATATTTCCAAAGGTTTTGGTTACAGAACCTTTGGGCAGGGCATTAACTATTTTTACAGATGGATCTTCTAGCGGAAAGTCTGTGGTTTATTGCAGTACAAAACCACCATTAATATCTTCTGACCCAACTGTATCTGCCCAACAGATTATTGCAGTTCTGCTAGCCTTTCAAAATTATTCAGAGGAGTTTAACCTTTACACAGATTCCCGCTATGTGGTTTCCTTGTTTCCTGCCATTGAAACAGCCCTAGTTACTGGTCATTCTAAAGTAAAAGACTAATTAATAAAATTACAACAGCTATTACAACAAAGAACGACAAAGGCATTTGTGGGACACATCAGGGGGCATAGTAATCTCCCTGTACCTTTGTCTCAAGGGAACAAGTTAGCAGACTTATTAACTAAGGAAAGTCATGTAATGTCAGCTTTAGAAGAAGCTCAGGAAAGTCATAGACTACACCATCAGAATGCTAATGCCTTAAGAAAGATGTTTCAAGTGTCCTGAGAACAGGCAAGACAAATTGTAAGGGAATATGAGGCATGCCCGGAAGTTTTTCATCCACAAAAAATGGGAGTTAATCCTAGAGGCTTAAAGCCTAGAGTTCTGTGGCAAATGGATGTTACAAAATTTGGGAAACTCTCCTTTGTCCATGTTACTGTAAATACTTATTCTCATGCTATGGTTGCTACAGCCCATTCTGGAGAGGCTGTGAAAGATGTTCTTTGACATTTGGTTTAAGCCTTTGTAGACCTAGGAATTCCTAGGGAATAAAAATTGACAATGGACCAGCATACACCTCCAATGCTTTTGCTAAATTTTGTGCACAATGGAAAATCGTGCACAAAACAGGGATTCCATATAATCCACAAGGCCAAGCAAACATAAAACGAGCTCATCAGTCCTTAAAAAGTCAATTGTCAAGAATTAGACAGGGAGGAGAGAAGCAATACTTCCCCCATTACACTTTTAACCATGCTTTACTGGTTCTTAATCATTTCAACGCTGATGAGCAAGGAATAACCCCAATGATGAGACATTGGGGCATGGAAAAAACTACAACTTTTCCTTTACTAAAATGGAAGGATCTACTTACTGGAACCTGGCGTGGGCCAGACATCCTGTTAACATCCGGGCGAGGCTATGCTTATGTTTTCCCACAGAATGCGGAATCCCCCATTTGGGTCCCAAACAGACTCATCAGGCCTTTCTCGGGCCCAAAAAAGAGACAGGAAGAAAATCAAAATACATCAGGAGAGAAAACTGGAGCAGAAGATAAAGACTCTCTCTCTATCACCACCACAGGCTAATTCAACAAAAACCGCAACACCACCTATATGGGGAAAGATGTAGAAGCTGGTTGAAAAGGCCCGGCACATTTTGTTAATGAGTTAAATAAGGATGTTTCTCTAACATTAACAGAGCAACAAATTATTGATCCAAAATTAAAAAGAAAAAACAAAAAACAAAATAGAGGCTTTGGAAAAAGTAGTTTTAAAGTTAGGGACTGAAGTCAATAATCTAAAAACCCAGCTGACAACTAGATGTCATCAGTCATTTAAATATGTTACCCATTACCTTATAATGAGAGCTTAGATTGGGAAGTTACCAAAGTGCATTTACAAACAATCTGGAAGGACAATAGCTTAATTCATGAGATAGGACAGCTACAGGAAGACATCTCAGCCCTTAGTCAAGCTCATTTGGAAACCGTGGGGATAAATTCTTTGGCAGCAGACTTACAGAGAGTGTTAAAAAGTCTTAATCCTTTAGATTGGTGGCACTACTTGGTTACATTTGGAGTCATAATACTAATTGTTATATGTATTCTTGTTGTCTTTCCAGTTCTCTTCAAACTAGTCTTCTGCTCCATCTTCTCTATATGAGAAGAAATTTCTCTGGCACATCTAATACATAAAAAAGGGTCAAATGTCATGCCTACTCCGGTGGAGTCTGCTTAGCATGGAACACCTGCATTCAGACCTGAGAATGGGGCTTCACAGAAGCCTATCTCTGAGAATGTGACTTCACCGAAGTCTACCTCAGAGAATGGGGCTTCAAAGAGGCCTATCTCTTAGAATGGGACTTCACCGAAATCTACCTCAGAGAATGGGGCTTCAAAGAGGCCTATCTCTGAGAATGGGACTTCACTGAATTCTACCTCAGAGAATGGGGCTTCAAAGAGGCCTACCTCCTGGAAAGGCTGGCAAGCCCCTGGGAAAGATGTGTTTCTGTTCCTGTTTTCTTTTCTTTGCTGTATAGGAGTGCCTATTAATCTTTTACTGTTCCTGCTGCTTGTTCTACTTACTTATGCTCAATGTTCCCTTATTCAAGGCTCTTTCTTAAAAGTGTTGATGACTCCAACATCTGATGAGTGTCCTGAGAACATAACTCACCAGAGTTAAGTGCTACCATAAAAGCCCCTCTTATGGAAGCTATCAGACAAGTCATAAGTAAATATAAAAGTATTGGGGGTTTCATGACATCACTTCAGCAGAAGGAATTGTTTGTAAGAGATTTACAGGAAGCTGTAGGCATGGCTAGAGCAGAAAGAGTGTATGGCTACTGGAGACTTCCCTTTAATCCTAAAGCATATACAATAGACTCATATAGATATCCTGTAGATAAGAAAGATGTAGAGGGATATTTAGACCAAAAGCTAAATAAGATTCTTAAAAAGTTGGTAGATGGAAGGTGGCAATGGCTTATCAGAGGAAAATGGTGCGATCCTCCATTATCTAGAGAACCCCAAAGACTTCCCCCAGATCCATAGCCTTTTACAGGTGTGTATGATAAGGATGGCAACCGTTGGGAAAACTACTTCGAAGAAAGAACTTCCTATTACTCTCTTTCATTTACTGAGAGACTTGCTAGATCTAGGTCTCTCTCCTTGGTACTTACTATCAAAGAAGGAACAAGAAAGATCTTATGATACAGTTAAGGCCTCTATGGAGAAGAGTAAACGATTATGTGAAAGGGTTACAGAAAAGACACTATGAGCTTAAATTTGATATATGGCCAGATTTAACTAAGTATACTAAATATGATTTTGGCCACAAATTGGGGACCCTCTAAAGAATGGCAAAGAAGTACAATTGCTTAAAAAAGATTTGAAACATATAAAGTACAAAACTAAACAAAAGTAATTATAAAGTACTAGAGTTCATGCCTTTCTGTCCAGCACCTTGCCCATGTGCTCTGGTTAATGGTTAATAGGTGATAAACATCAATACCAATTGTATTTCTTAAAAATAGAGGTAAAGCCGAAAACAAGTGCCTATTGTCATAGCTCGTCATCCAAAAAACAAGATCAGGCGACCAGCTGGTGAACACCCAAAAATGAAGCCTTGCAGCAAGATTGTGTAACTTTTTGCCCTTTCTCATGGAGACTTTTGCTATAAAAGCGTGTTATCCTCTGCAATAAATCACACTCAGCATTCACTCCTCTTCTGTGTGAGTTGTCTGTTTGCCATCTCCCCACCTGTTCCAGTTCCTCCACTACGTGTCCTCCATCGTCCCAACAGAGCCAGTCAGCGGCAGAGGTCCATTGTATCTTTGATATCTCAATTCTCAGCAGCAAGAGGCCTTTAGTTTGGGCATTGGTATCTGTATCATGATGAAGTAAGAAAGAAGCCACTCTGGTATTATTCTGCATATATACACTGTGCAGGGTTGTACAGCCATCTACAGTTATTGCATTTGCCACTTGAGCCACCAACTCATGGACAATGTCTAAGTGTCCACTGCAGGCTTCCTGATGAAGAGGGGTATACTCATCATCATCCCTAGTATTCACATGAGTGGCCTTTTTGGAAAGTAGTCTCCGCATTGTAGTAAGCTGAATATTTTCAGCAGCCCAATGAAGAAATTTACTTGGATCCTTCTCCAATTTTTGTCTTGCAATTGATACCATTCCTTATTTTTTCATCTTGTTCCTCATCTTCCTAAGAATTGCCTAACCAGAGACTTTGAGTGCCAGTGGGAATGAAGTTTCCATGTATTTCCCTAATAGTTCACATAGGTTGAACTGGTCAGAAAAATCTAGTGAATTTTCTGCATATCTGATTTATATCCTTTTTCCAATTTAACTATTCGAAATTATTCTAACTGGAGAGTAGGGAATTGATGGAGAACAGAGGAAAGATGTTCCTCCGTATTCAAAGGTACAGACTGAAAATGAGGACCAGTGATGTCTTCAAGTGCAGCTTATTCTAGGAATGAGAAAATATGAAATAATGCCCTCTATATAAATGGTTTGGGAAATGGCAGAGCAAAAAGTGAAATGATGCAACCAAAAATATAAAAGCAAAATAAATTAGGATAATTATGGAGCAATCATATTATCTATGAGAACCATGAAATAGAGAAAGGAAGAGAGATACAGATGTGCAATGACCTAGCTAGCCACTAAATTAATGCCTCTGATCAATTGATAGAGCAAACAAAATTTTATTTTTTAAAAAAGATGGAAATAGAATTTATATATTTACTTGGAATTAGTAAATACATTTTAGTAGCCTACATAAAGAGACATAGCTTTGACCAAATTACAGACAAGAATCGAAATCCTTGGTAATTTAGTAAATCCTTGGTAATTCTAGCAAAATTTGACTGAAATCAGTTGAATCACACTTTTCCTGCACAATGAAGAAATAGGTCCAAGCTAGTAAAGCAGCTAGAGAAGGCAGGAAGATTTTATCTGTGAGAAAACTTTGTGGAAAATGGTATTGAGGATTTCTCACTGGTGATCCACTTGCACTGGAAGCATGATTCTGAACTATTGCTTGCTGATTCTGAACTATTGCTTTGATCATTATATTCTCCAAGAAGAAAAAATGATAATTGATAGTTTAGGACTACTAATACATTTTGACCTTCTCACTAAGCACCTTCATTCATCAAAATCATATGAAGAAAATAGACAGGCCTACTTTTTTAGATGAAAACAAGTGTCTTTTAAAAAACAAAGAATTTATGTAGTCATGCATAGGACTGCTATTTTACCAATGCCTCATACAGTTTTTATAATGTTGGGTAACAATAAATAATGGATCTATTAGAAGGCTCTTAAAGCTCATATGTTCAATAGTGAGTTCTCTTACACTGTATCATGGTATTTTTTGTTTATGGTCTTAAGAAATTTACATAACTAACATGAATTTCTGACAGGACAGTATCATCACTGTACATCTTGCTTCTATACTCTCAGTTTTACATTACTATCTAAGTATGTGCATTAGATAGTTATAGAGAAAAAAGTAGAAGCCACACTAGTGGCTCATGTCATTAATACGAGTTAATCAGAAAGATGAAATCTGAGTATTGTGTTTGAAAACAGACCAAGAAAAAAAAGTTCATTAGATTCTGATTTGAAAGTAACCAGCAAAAACTAGAAATGGAGCTGTGGTACAAGCAATATAATGCTAGCCTTGAGAAAACTCAAATAAAAGATAAATTCTGGAAAAAGCTGTGTGTACAGTAGGAAATGACCTGCTGTGTTAGGAGCCATTCCAGATGTGTAGAGGCTCTGAGTTTTGTCTACAGTTGTTCTTATAACAATAGTGCCATCTTCTCGGTGGTTGGAATATTCATGTGCTCAAGGACTCCCTGAGGCCTTGGGCTACCCGTTGGTGTGTGTGTGTGTGCGTGTGTGTGTGTGTGTGTGTGTGTGTGTGTGTGTGTGTGTTTGCCTCATTTTCCCTTGTCCACTTTGTGAGTGCCTGTCTGCCTATTCCTAATCTCGGATAGTGCCCCTTTTCCATTGCATACTTGCCTTTAGCCTCGATCAGGATCTGTAATGAGTCTTAAATTGTCAGAGACCTGAAAATTCCACTTTTCCTTTGGAGCCCAAATTCGGATGTCCATATCTTTGTACACCTCCAGAGGATTCTGGGTCAGCAGGGCCAGCTGGCATATGTTCTCCCCTGCCTCTGGGGGGGCAGGGTCAGTCATGCGATGTCCTGTCATTTTCCTCAGCTGGGCCTCTGGCTGTACGTCCCACTCTCAGCAGTCTGGCAGTGGAGTGGGGGAAGGGTGGTTGCCAGTGGCTCCGACCAACTCGAGCTTGATAGCTGACTGAAGGCTAACCCAGAAAGGATGATCAGGGTTTACATGGGAGGTGAGGCCAAGGTGGCTTGGAAGTATTGGTCGATGTCTAGGAAATGTCAACATATCTTTTCACAGGTAAGTCTATCTTCCAACCCTAGCAGGGCCTCTAGACAATTCCAAATGTCAGAATACAGAGGCACAGACTTTGAGCTCCAGGGCCAGAGAACTAGGGGATGAGAGACTGGTATGGCCAGTGCCTCAATGTTCTGGGGCATTATCCTTGATCTGGCTATGTCCCCCTTGTGTAAGTTCTTAACCCAGTGCTAGCCACACACCGGCCACTTGTGCTGTGGAAGTGGTAGGAGCAGAGGTGAGATCTAGGATGACCAAAATCGGGATTTATTGCCTGAATGGGGTGTAGGGTGTCTTTAAAAAAATCTTACAGCTGGAACTCAGAGCTTGGCACTGTCCCTGAGCTTCCTTTGTTCAAAGCTAACACTCTAACACTTGAACCACAGCTCACCTTTCATCTTTTTTAGTAGCTGAGTAGACAGAAGAGTCTCACATACTTTCCTGCCTTGGCTGGCTTCAAGTTGCTGCCCTAAGAGCTCAACCACTTGAGTAGTTAGGATTTCTGGTATGAGCCACTGGCAACTTCTAAGGATGCGTGTGTGTGTGTGTGTGTGTGTGTGTGTGTGTGTGTGTGTGTGTGTGTGTGTGTGTGTGTGTGTGTGTGTGTGTCTGTGTGTGTTTACCAGGGCTTAAACTCAGAGCTTAGGTGGTATCCTAGGTATCTTTAACTTGTTTGCACAGGGTTGGTGCTGTACTACATGAACTACAGTAGCTCCACTTCCCATCTTTTTCATGATTCTTTGGAGATAAGAGTTGCCCAGGCTACCTTTGAATCTTGATTGATCCATAGGTCTCAGCCTTGAGTAGCTAGGATTATAGGCATGAGACACTGGCATCCAGCTGCATGGATGTCTTTTCCCAATCTCTTCTGTTCTAACAGCTGTCTACTTGCCCTGGCCTAGATCTCTGACCTCCACATCAGCTTCCACCAGCCTCTGACTGTGTGAAGAACATATAACTCAAACCTGATCCCATTCTTTTTCCTCAGGGGAGGAGGTTATGTTTCATCTGAAGCCTGGGGTAAGAGGGGTAGCTGTAGATGGGTGCTCAGCTGGGAGAGAGGTAGTATGTTTTAGCCAAGAAAGGAAGTGTGCCCAGATACTAATAGCTCATGCTCTCATACTCCTAGCTCTTCAGGAGTCTGAGACCTGAGGAGTGCCATTCAGAGGCAGCCTAGATAGAAAAGTCTGTGAGACTCTCTTCTGCAAATAACCACCCAAAACCTGGAAGAAAATTTGTGGCTTAAGTGGTAGAGTGCTAGTCCTGAATGAAAAAAGTGAGGGACAGAGCCCAGGCCCTGAGGTCAAACCCTAGTACCAAGGTGCTTATGTGTGCACACACAGACACACACAGACACACAGACACGCAGACACACATTCACACACACACACACACACACACACACACACACACACACACACACACACACACACAACACATACACAGGAAGGTGGTAATGATGAGCTGAGCTAGAACTGGGGGCAGTCCTGAGGCATTGTTACAGTAAACTCTACAGGCATATCAAATGGTTTCTCCCTAAATCCTTCTTGGGCTGAGGGGTCTGGGCCATAGCAGTAAGTTCCATGGAACCTGTCCCTCCATCTGTGCACTGGGCCACAGGACCAAATGGATGCTCATTTGTAGTCGGCCCACGAGCACTGGTGAGGAAAGGAGGCCTCTGAGCCCTGGGACTCCAGAGACAGCGACTGCTACAAGCATCAGCCAGCTGGCTGTGGATTCCTGAGACTACAAGTCTTTCATGAGCCCAACTCAACACCTGCCCAAGGTGTGCCTGACAAATTCACACTCTTGTGATACCCGCATGAGTGGGCATTACCTGGTGTGACATCTTGCAGCTTATGCCCCTCCTGGCTCAGAACTGTGGTCTGAGACTTCAATTTACTGTTCAGATCCACATTACATCCATGACAGATGCCATTCTGATTATCTCCATGTCCCAAGGCTCCACCCTTCTCTGGTACTGTGTCTTGCTCTGTAGGGAATGGCCTCCAAACAGGCTGCTCTCAAGACTTGTAGGGCACCTAGAATTGGGAGACCCTTAGGGGCCCACTGGAAAGTGGGCCTAGAGCCACAGAGAGAGGTACAAGCAGGCCAGGGGTTGGTCATGGGGCTTGAACTCTGGGCCTGGGCACTGTCCCCAAACTCTTCAGCTTATCACTTAGGCTACAGAGCCACTTCCGGTTTTATGGAGGTTCCTTGGAGATCAGAGTCTCCCGGACTTTCCTGCTTGGGCTGGCTTTGAACCGTGGTCCTCACATCTCAGAATTCTGAGGACTAGGAGGACAGGTGTGAGCCACCAGTGTCCAGCTGATATGACCTTTCACCAAAGTGGGCTAGGAGCTCCTGAAAGCTTTTCTTTATTTTTCTGTGCCAGTACTGGGGCTTGAACACAGGGTCTGGGCACTGGTCTCTTAACTTTTTCACTCAAGGTTAGCACTTTACCACTTGAGCCACAGCTCCATTTCTGGCTTTTGGTATTTCATCGGCAAGAAGAGTCTCACTAACTTTCCTCCCCTGAGCTGGCTTGACACAAGATATCTATTTCAGTCTCCTGAGTAGCTAAGATTTACAGGGGTTGAGCCACTAGTGGCATTGGTCTAGAAGCTTTTCTTAAGCAAGCATTATTCCCTGCATTTGCCCTGAATCCAAGGTGCAAAGGAGGTCTGAGTGTCAGGAGCTGTTAAAAATAAGCTCCCAGCCACAGGAAATGGATGGGGTCCCTGTTAAAATCTGAGCTAATCTTCACTCTGGGCCCCATTCTGGGACCCCACCCTCTGCCCTACCTGTGACTCAGCCTTGAATGTCCTGCCATACTTGCCTGAAGCCATAGAACCTTCATTCCACCCATACCATCTGCTCTACACCACACCTCAGGACCTTTGCCCATGCTGTACCTTCTTCCTGAGGCCCTCTGTCCTGAATCCACACATTAGAACTCCTGTGGAATTATGGCACTGCTTATATCACCTCCTGGAGCAAGTCTTGCCTTCCCTTCTCCCTCTTTTTTTTTTTAGTATTGAGTTGCTAGAGATGGAACTTGTGCAGGCTGACTGGCAAATGCTCTATCTTGTGTGTGTGTGTGTGTGTGTGTGTGTGTGTGTGTGTGTGTGTGTGTGTGTGTGTGTGTGTGTGTGTGTGTTTGTGTGCATGTGCATGCTTGTGGGGTTTGATTTCATGGCCTGGATGGTATCTGATCCCTGAGCTTTTTTTGGGGGGGGTCCAGTTGTGGGGCCTGAACTCTAGGCCTGGGTGCTGTCCCTCAGCTCTTCAGCTCATGGCTAGCACTCTACCATTTGAGTCACAGCGCCACTTCCGGCTTTTTTTCTTTTTTCTTATGTGGTGCTGAGGAATCGAACCCAGGGCCTCAGGCATGCAAGGCAAGCGCTCTACCACTGAGCCACCTTCCCAGTCCCTGATCCCTGAGCTTTTGTGCTCAAGGCTAGCACTCTAGTACTTAAACCACAGCTCTACTTCTGGCTTTTTGTGTGTTTAATTAGAGAAAAGTGTCTCATATATACTTTCCTGCTTGCAGTTGGGATCCTCAGATCTCAGCCTCCTGAGTAGCTTACAGAGGTTAACCACCATCACCTACCCTCTACCCTACCTCTTACCTATAAACTCGGCCCTCCTCTGATTCCCAGAAGAATACGTCTCATCAGGCTCACTTTTTTTTTTTTTTTTTTTGCAAATCTTGGGGTTTGAACTCAAGTTCTGGGCATGTTCCTGAGCTTCTTTTGCTCAAGGCTAGCACTCTATCACTTAAGTCACAGTGTCACTTTTGGCTTTTTCTTTTTCTGTGGTACAGAGGAATTGAACCTAGTCATGGAAGGGTGCTAATTAAAGTTATATAAAACATGAATTATAATATGAATGAAATTCATGGTTCCATTACTTGTTCTAAGAAAACAATTATGCCTTTTGTTTTCAATTATATTTCTTTGAGGATGTGTAACATTCATATATTTCACTGTTAAAATTGATAAGTTACATTATATCAAGTTGATTCAAACTTGTATTTGAAAATTGCACACTTAACACAAATATACTTCCACTTTCTTCTAACACATAATTAAAATAACAATATAGCAAAGCTTGGTGTTAGCTGTTCGTGTGTAGAATCCTAGAAACTCAGCAGGTTAAGACCTGAATATTTTAGTTCAATGTCAGTGCAAACAGACAAAAATGTGAAAAAATTATGTCCAATTATCCAACAAGAAGCAGAAGGTGAGAATGTGGCTCAAGGAATAGAGTGTCATCATCCATGAGCAAAAAATATGAAGGAGACCATTAAACATTGAGTTCAAGCCCTAAAAATGGCACGTACACACAAGACAACAACAAAAAAGTAGTATGAGCATCAATAATGAAGACAAAATAGGAAAGATCATGAGAAATGTGCAAACATCTTGCAGACAGAAATCATTTGACAGAATTTTGATTCATGAGAGGGAAAAGTCACAGTATGATTTGTACAATCTCATTGTAGTCATTTGTGTTGAAACTTGGCTATTGGGTAACATGTGAAAGAGCAGACTGGACTACCTGACAGTGCAGACATTGCCTGTGACTATGCACTATCCCACTCTGCAAAAATCTAAAATAGTGCTTGTTAATTTTTTTTTTAAACATCCTCGTTAGCAACTGGTCCACACAGACTGGGGTCCTTATTTTGAGGCTTCAGACCAGTGCTTTTGTTTATAACCACTCCTATTTTATCCCTCTTCCTTTGTGCAGCTATAACTTATTTAGCTGGCACCAAGCCAAGGCTTTGAACTAGACCCCCTGCCTAAATCCCTCCGTTTTGTCAGCTACAGCTCATTTCACATGCTATCAATATTTTAGCATTGTCTTCCTATTCTCCACAAGAAAACACTTATATTCATGTAAACAGATTACAAATAACCTAGGTAGATAAGGAAGTAAGGGTTTAGCATTGGCTGAAGCTCTCATCTGTAGGTTTGCTTTCTAATAAATCTGTGCTACACTATCTCTTTTTTCTTCATGGCTATTGAGTCTGACAAATGATTGATTTGGTTTGATGTAATCTCATTTATCCAAAATTACTTTGCAAGTTTTGACCTGTGACAAGGGGCCCTCGTGTTTCCCCTAACCTTTCCTGTAATATTCTCAAGTTATCCGGACTTACATTGAGGTCTTCGATCCATTTGGGATCAATTCTGGTGCAGGGGAATATATAAGGATCTAACTAAAGTTTTCTGTGTACAGACAATTCTTTCAGCACAATTTTTTGGGGGTCTAGTCGTGGGGCCTGAACTCTCGACCTGGGCGCTATCCCTCAGCTCTTCAGATCAAGGCTAGCGCTCTACCACTTGAGCCACAGCCCCACTTCTGGCTTTTTTCTTTTTGCTTATGTGGTGCTGAAGAATCGAACCCAGGGCCTTAGGCATGCAAGGCAAGCGCTCTACCACTGAGCTACCTTCCCAGCCCCTCAGCACAATTTTTTGAAGATGCTGTCTTTGTTCCATCCTGGGTTTCTGACATACTTATCAAAGATTATGTTCCTATAGGAGTGGCTTCATTTCTGGGCCTTCAATTCTGTTGTATTGATGAAATTCTGTGCTTCCTTTGGAAAGATGGCATTACCCATTCCTAAGGAAATGGAAAGACTGGAAAACGATATTAAGTGAAATAAGCCAGATCCAATTAAATACATGCTGCAAAGTTTTCCTCATTTGAAATAACTACACTATGTGCATAAATCTACAAGTTAATCCAATAGATAGTAAACAACAAATAATTCCTCTTGGACATGATTAACTAACTGCACTCTAAGCATTCACATGGCAAGAAGATGGGAAGCTATTCTTAGGAGTGGATCACAATGGCTCAATATGTATGTGCATGTGACCATATAAAATGTTGATTATTGCAATGAACTTTAATAATCAATCATACATGTGAAGAACATATATCTGCATATAATTTTAAAAGATGTCATAGAAACAACCGACTTCTTTATAAATTCAACAGCAACATTCTAAGTTTAGAAGATAAAATTGAGGAAAGTTTTCAACACAAACTAAAATACACAGTGGAAAAGGTGGGAGAGAAAAGATAAGATGAAAAGTAGAATACTATTCAAAAATTCATAAACAATTTCTAAACTTTACAAGAGAGCTGGGGTACAGTTCAGTTGTAGAAACAGATTAATATCTACAAAGCCATGGGTTAAATCTCCAAGAAGGCCTAATAATAATTTCATAAGTAGTAGTAATACAATAGTTACTTGAAATAAATACTTTCATAATAGAGAGGCCTGAATCCTCAAAAACTAAACAAAATATTTTCAATTCTTGTACCCATTGACATAAAACTAAGAATGAAATGGAAATATTTTCCTTTTCTGTCCTTTCCTTTCCTTTTCTGTTTTCTTCTTTTTCTTTTTTTCCTTTGGAACTACTGGTGCTTGAAGTTGCTAAGACTCTAACCACATTAGATTATTTTTCTGGCCAAGCCTCTTGTGAGCAATGATCTATTCCCTATGACTTCCACAAACGTGAGATAACAGGGAAATTACACTATATCTAACTTACTTTGGTTTTGTAATTTCTCACTATTTTTTGTCAAAACTGGCCCTGATATGTCTTCTAAATCTCTTCCTTCTAATTAGCAGGGTATATTTCAGCTCAAGCTTGGACTCAGACTATTTTTCAATGTAAACATTCCATATTGACTTCTGTTTTCTAGTTATCATTAAACTCTATTGAGGTTAGTATGGATCTTTATGAAGTTATAAGAAGAACACAGAAATATCCCTGGAATAATTTTCCTGGTTTCTTTAAATATTTATAGCATGACATCACAAGTAGGACATTAATATTTCACAAGTACTTTATGCAGACTTCATTAGTTTTAATTATTTTGCACACATATTAAGTCTAACATAATTTTATCAACTCTATATGAATATACCATATTTACAGACACATTTCATTACCAAAAATGAGTCTGTCTCATGCTTCCTTTTTATAATTAAACCCACTACTTCCCCTTGTCCCATCCCAAACCTGTTTCATCCTGGTAACACATTTTTTTTTCTCTGACTTCTAGATCATGCAATGTTTGCCTTGCATGTGTGAAGCCCTGGGTTTGATTCCTCAGTACTACATAAGCAAAACAATCTGTAATTGGCACTATGACAAGTCATAGAGTGCTAGCATGAGGAAAAGTAGCTCAAGAACATTGCCAAGACCCTGAGTTCAACTCCCAGGATTAGCCAAAAATAAACATGATGCATTTTATTAAGCCTGGCACTAGAGGCTCACGCCTGTTATCCTAGATGCTCAGGAGGCTGAGGAATGAGTTTTGAAGCCAGCCCTGGCAGGAAAGTCCATGATATTCTTATCTCCAATTAAATCTCAGAAAAATCTGAAAGTGCTGCTGTGCCTCAAGTGAAAGAGTTCTAGCGTTCATCCAAAGGAGCTCAGGGACAGCGCCCAGACCCAGATTTCAAACCCCAGGAAAGAAAAAAGTAAAGAAAAAAACCACATTAAATACTATACATAAACTACTTTGTCAAACAGCAATTTCTATACAGCTACTTAAAGTTAATTTAAAACTATGATTAGAATAAAATACCAATCACTTTGGGAAGAAGACATAGATAGAATTGAAAGGTTGTTTACAGGAGACAAAGTAAATTTTATATCATACACTTTGAGTTGAAATTTGTTCTTGTCTTCTTACATCATTTATGAAACTGACAATACTAGAGTTATGGGTCAATTTCCTTGAGAAACTGATTGTATTCTTCTGTCTTTTCACAAGAAACCATAGAGGTAATATTTTGCCTCTTTTTTTAAAAATTGTGAACGTACCTTTCAGAGGGGTTACAATTACATGGGCAATGTAATGAGTTCATTTCTTATCAAGCGTTGTTGCCTCCTCGTTTGTTTCCCCTTTCCATCCCTTCCCATCTTCCCCCACACCACCTCCCAGCCAAAGTTGTACATTTTGTTTTTCGACATAAAGTCTTGTACATCTCATTGCTGGAATGGGTCCACCTGTATCCCTATTTAAACATGTTTTTTCCCTCCCCTCCAGAAATTATACAAACATCAAATACAGTGAAATCAAGGCCTTACCGTGGGGGAAGGACATACAAAGAAACAAAGAAATCACCTTATACATATGTTAAAAACAATCACAAGAAAAAAAATACATTTGAGTCCTTATCTTGGAGTTAATTTCTCCTAACATCAACTTATCTGACAGTTTCTGCTTGTCTCAGACATATATTAGTTATTGCAAATAAGGGAAACCATGGGACCTACGTTTCTTTGGGCCTGGTTTACTTCACTTAATATAATTTTTTCCAAGTCATTCCATTTCATAACAAATGGGACAATACAATCTTTTCTGATGGAGGCATAGAATTCCATTGTGTATATATACCACATTTTATTGATCCATTCATTTGCTGAGGGGTATCTGGGTTGGTTCCACATCTTAGCTGCAGTAAATAATGCTGCAATAAACATAGTTGTGCTGACAGCTTTGTTTGTGATCATTTGGGTAAATGCACAAAAGTGGGATTGCCGGGTCATAGGGGAGCTGTAAGTGGAGTCTTTTGAGGAACCTCCATACTACCTTCCAAAGTGGTTGAACAAGTTTACACTCCCACCAACAATGCAGTAAGGTTGCCTTTTGTCCACATCTCCTCCAGCATCTGTTTTTATTACAATTCTTGAATATAAACATTCTAAATGGAATGAGGTGGTATCTCAATGGTGTTTTGATTTGCATTACTTTTACGGCTATGGAGGTTGTGCATTTCTTCATGTGTCTATTGGCCACCCTTCTTTCCTCTTCAGAGAAGTTTCTCTTTAAGTCTTTAGCTCACTTATTCATTGGGCAGTTGTTTCTTTGAGGGTTTGTATTTGGGCATTTTAATTATTTGAGTTTCAGGTATATTTTAGATGTGAGACCCTTGTCCATTGTATGGCTAGTGAAGATCTTCTCCAAATCCTTGGGATTTCTATTGATCTGGATAGCTATGTCCTTTGCCAGCAGAAGCTCTGTGATTTCATGCAATCCCGTTTGTCCAAGCTTTCTTTGATTTGTTGTGTTTCTGGGTTTCTATTAAGAAAATTTCTGCCTGTGCCAAGGAGACCTAGGGCATCTTGTATTCCATTCTGTACTGTTTTCAGGGTGTCTGCTTTGACTCTGAGTTCTTTGATACATTTGGTGTTGATTCTTGTTCAGGATGCTATATAAGGCTCTAGCTTTAGTTTTCTACAAGTGATCAACCAATTTAACCAGCACCCTTTACAGAAGAGGCTGTCTTTCTTCCATTCTATTTTTTAGCTCCCTCATCGAAGATTAGGTGTGGGTTCATTTCTGGGTTTTCAATTCTATTCCATTGGTCCTGAGGTCTGTTCTTGTGCCAGTAGCAGGCTGTTTTGATTACTATGGCTTTGTAGTGTAGTTTGAAATTTGGTTTTGATATTCCTCCAGCACTGTTCTTTCTGTTAAGGATTGTTTTTGCTATTTGGGTTTTTTATTGTTCTATATGAATTTTTGGATTGCCTCTTCTATTTCCTTGACGAATAAGGTTGGAATACTGATATGTATCACATTGAATTTGTAGATAGCTTTGGGAAGTATTGCCATTTTCACGATGTTGATCCTTCCAATCCAGGAGCATGGGAGGTTTTTCTGCTTCCGAAGTTCTCTTTTGATTTCCTTTTTAAGGTTTTTAAAGTTTTCATCATAGAGGTCTTTCACTTTTTTGGTTAAGTTAATTCCTAGGATTTTTATTTGTTGTGGGGCTATTATGAATGGAGTTGCCTTCCTGATTTCAGCCATGATATTCACATTGTTGTCATACAGAAAAGCCATTGATTATTGAGGGTTTATTTTATACCCTGCTACTTTGCCAAATTTTGAATCAGCTTCAGTAATTTGGTAGTGGAGTCCGTGGGATACTTTAAATAGCAAATCATGTCATCTACAAAGAGGGAGACTTTTACTTCATCTTTCCCAATATGGATCCCTTTGATGTTTGCATCTTGTCTTATTGCTGTAGCAAGGCATTCTAATGCTAAATTGAACAGAAGTGGAGAGTGGACATCCTTGTTTCATTCCTGAGATAAGAGGAAATCGCTTTAGTTTTTCACCATTAATTGTAATGCTTGCTGTAGGTTTGTCATATACAGCCTTTATTGTGTTGAGGAATGTTCCATAAATTCCTAATTTTTCCAGAAACTTCATCATAAAGGGTTGGTTGGATCTTTTCAAATGCTTTTTCTGCATCTATTGAAATAATCATATGGTTCTAATCCTTGATGTTTGTTGATGTGACGAGTCATATTAATTAATTTGCTCTATTGAACCAGCTTTCCATCCCTGAAATGAGTATTGTTTGATCGCAGTTTATGATTTTTTGGATGAAATGTTGAAATCGATTGGCCAAAATTTTGTTGAGAACTTTTGCATCAATGTTCATCAAAGAAATGGGCTTATAGTTCTTTTTCTTTGATGAGTCCCTGCCTGGTTTGGGGATGAGGGTTATCATGGCTTCATAGAATGAGTTAGGTAGGTAACATTCTCTTTTAATTTCATTGAAGAATTGGAGGGACTATTGGTGTGGCCTCTGCTTTGAAGGCCTTGTAGAATTCCACTGTAAATCCATCTAGTCCTGGGCTTTTCTTAGATGGAAGGTCTCTTACTGCTGTTTCTATTTCAATGTTTGGTATGAGCCTGTTAAGTTGGCTTAACTCATTGTGGTTGACTTTCGGCATGTCGATATCTGCCAGGAAAAGGTTCATTTCTGCCACGTTTTCAAACTTATTAACGTAAAGTTTTGAGAAGTATTCCCTTATAATGTTCTGAATCTTGGTTGTTTCTGTGGTGAAGTTTCCATTCTCATCTCTGAGTTTATTTACCGGGGTGTGTTCTCTCCTTTTTCTGATAAGTTTTGCTAAGGGTCTGTCAGTTTTGTTAGTTTTTTCAAAGAACCAACTTTTTGTTTTGTTGATTATTTTTATCATTTTTAAAACTCATTCGTTTAATTCTGATGTAATTTTAATTATTTCTTTCTGTCTCCTGGACTGGGATTTATCTTTTTGCTCTTTTTCTAGGACGTTCAGATGTCTCATTAAATTGTTGGCTTCAGATCTCTCCAATTTGTTGGTGTAGGAACTCAGAGCTCTAAACTGCCACTGAGTACTATATTTGATGTTTCCCAGAGGAGCTGGTAATTGTGTGTTAATTTTTGTTGAATATCATGAATATTTGAATTTCCTTTCTAATCACTTGCATGACCCACTGGTGATTCAACAGTGTGTTGTTCAGCCTCCATGTGTTACAGGACTTTCTTTGGTGGCTTTTGGTGTTGAGTTCTAATTTTATTCCCTTGTTGTCTGAGAGAACACAAGGTAAAAGTACAATGTTTCTGAATTTAGAGAAGTTTGCTTTGTGACCTAAAATGTGGTCTACTTTGAAAAATATCCCATGTGCTTCTGAGAAAAACGTGTATTCTGAGGGTGCTGGCCAAAATATTTGGTAAATGTTTGTTAAATCTAGTTGATCCATGCAGTTGAGGACCTCCCTATTTATTTTCAGAGCAGTTACAATAGGTTGATGATATCCTATAATATGTGGATATCAGATCAAAATTTAAATATATCACTGCACACATACAGGACCATCATATATAGCTTGTAACTTGAAATTTTAAGAAGGCAACAGTTGGGGAAAAAGACAATGTTAGAAGGTTAATACCAAATACACAGACATGGAAAAATACAAAAAAATTGCAAATAGTTAGTGCTAATAGTAACAAAACATTTTCCTCAAGTTTTAAAGTTGAAACTATAAAAATAATACTTAATATCATCAAATAAATATGCCATGGAGAAAATTTACCATAGACATATATTTCCACATAATTTGTTGTATTTGATAACAAATGGATTAGAAGAAAATGTAATTACATGTCTGAAGATGATAACACTTTCAAGTGTCATTGATTGAATCCAGCAAAGGAAAGTAACAGAGAAGTAGAGAGTGAGAACAACCTGGGGTATGGATGAAGATACTC
The DNA here is from genome assembly GCF_024711535.1 of Dipodomys merriami. NCBI lineage: Eukaryota > Metazoa > Chordata > Mammalia > Rodentia > Heteromyidae > Dipodomys > Dipodomys merriami. Next base: position 1,081,590 of record NW_027204293.1, read on the forward strand.
AGTAGAACTCAGTTAGGAAAGAATGTGCTCCATTTCCCTCATCAAAATACTAGGACAGCTACCTTTTGAAAGAACAGTTGTGATGTACAATAGACGAGTTACTAATTTAGGTAGTAATATATTACTTTTATTTCCTAATCTTATGATGTCATTCCCAAATGATGTGAGTGATCCTAGATTTTCTGAGCCCTTGTTTCCCCCAATGTTTTTAATTCCTCCCCCTGCCAATGATTCTTCTGCTATTCTCATTTATCTTTGTTTCTGAACTGAACTCCTGTAACCTTTTGGTTCATGAGAAAGAGCTGGAGAAATATGAGGATGTCCTGGAGTCTGAGCTAACATCCACTCCAGCTTGGAGGATCTGGTGAAGGACTTCGACTTGGGTCTTGGAATCAGATATTTATTGACCTCTTTGGAATTGGAGAAACTCACTCCCTCAGGCAAAATTCAGAGAATGAGCTTTCCCAATGTCAGAAAGAACAGGTTCAAAACTAAAAGTGGCCTCAGTTCCCACAGGGCCAGTCAGAAGCCAAAAGATCACACTTTCTTCATCAAGGACCTTCTGGAAGGAACAGACTATGAGCAAAGTCTAAGATGGAGATAAAATGAGACTGGGCCTAAGGAGGACACAAAAGAATGACCCTCTCTTTGAATACAAGTGAGTTGTGTAGTGAAACATGACAACTTCCTTCATATACGAAAATTCGCTAGGTGAGTTTTCTCACTGCCAATTTGCAGGAGGTAAGTTTCTCCAAAAGAGAAGTTGTTAAATGTTGTGACTGTCAGTTTGCTCTCTAGGCTGTTGTCTCTCTCACCCCTTCCCATGCCAGGAATGCATTGCTTCTTTCAGGCACTCAACTCATTGTCCGGACTCCTAGGCAGGATTACTGTAGGCTAGTCTTTGGATAACCTCTTGCATTTGAGGTAGAATAGGCCCAGGCTCTGCTCATGCCAAGAGGTAGATGGAAGAGGTGAGTATAAGCTCAGATTTGTACTGAAGAACAATCATATTGAAAAAAATTTAAATGAAATTAATAGTTGAGTGATTTAGGGTTTATAGACACAAAATTTAGGTAATTATTAGTAACACACCAAGAATCATGGATTGGAAAGAGAACAGTGAATTAGGTCTAGGATACGAGGCAAAAGACACACCATAGACATAACAGGAGATAAGAGTTTGAAGGAACTATTGGTATAGATCCATTTACTCTCTTAGGAGTGACCTTGGACAGGAGGCTTTTAGAATAATATCTAAAAGAGAGGGACTTGCTGGGCACTGGTGGCTCACACCTGTAATCCTAGCTACCCAGGAGGCTGAGATCTGAGTATTATGCTTCAAAGCAAGCCAAGGCTGAAAAACCCAAAATTTGTGCTGTGGCTCAAGTGTCAGAGTACTAGCCTTGAGCTCAGGGACACTGCCTAGGACCTGAGTTCAAGCTTCAGGATCAGCAAAACTACAACAACAAAATAATAATGATAAAAGAAATGAAAGAAGGACTTAAAGATATGCGATGGAGCCGGGCGCTGGTGGCTCACGCCTGTAATCCTAGCTACTAAGGAGGCTGAGATATGAGGATCGCGGTTCAAAGCCAGCCCGGGCAGGAGAGACCGTGAGACTCCTATCTCCCTTAAACCACCAGAAAAACGGAAGTGGCACAGTAGCTCAAGTGGTAGAGCGCTCGCCTTGAGCTGAAGAGCTGAGGGACAGCGCCCAGGCCCAGATTTCAAGCTCCACGACCGACAAAAAAAAAAAAAAAAAAAAAAAAAAAAAAAAAAAAAAAAAAAAAAGATATGCGATGGAATGATGATCATGTGTAACTGTTTATCGAACGTAAAAGGAGATGAAATTTGGAGTAAAATAATACCTATTCATTAATAATCAAGGATGCAAAGCAAATGCCAAATCCCTCTTCTCAAAAACTTCCATACTTGGGCTGGGAAGGTGGCTCAGTGGTAGAGTGCTTGCCTTGTATGCATGAGGCCCTGGGTTCGATTCTTCAGTGCCACATAAGTAGAAAAAGCCAGAAGTGGTACTATGGATTGAGTGGTAGAGCACTAGCCTTGAGCTGAAGAGGTGAAAGGCAGTACCGAGTCCCAAAGTTCAGGCCTTTTGACCGGCCAAAATAAAAACAAACAAACAAACAAAAAAAAAACTTCCAAACTTATCTTTTCTCATAATTGAGGAGAGGCTCCTTTTACAGGAATTCTCCTTATCTAGGTCAAGGTCATCATAACTTCAGTAGACTTTCCCTGTGGAGATGTAATGCACCTAACTCTACTGAACCTAATCATGGCTAGGAAAGTATGGACAATGATACGTTTGCCATATTTAACCTTATGAATATATAATACTGTCAGAATATTATATATAATATATTATATATTGTGTTATGTATTAAATATGTAATAATTTAAAATATATTTTGTATTAACAGACTTCCTAATTTTAGAGGTAGGAACAAGCAACATATTGAAAGAAAAAAACTTGAATCTCTGAGTAATTTCTCTACCACAGGACAATACCACGGTTCATTCTTATTACCCAAAGAGCAACATAGGAAAGCAATGCCCATGGATGTGGTTCTCTGGATTTTGGAAACTGTGAAAGTGTAAAACTCTAGCAACAGATAAATAAGTGAACACCTATGTGCACACACACTCAATCATTTTCAAGTGTAAGAATTTCTTTTCTATGCTCCCTATTCACCTACATAGAGAGTACATGAGTTGCCCTTGAATTGTCCTGGAAGATCTTTATCTGGCTAGTGTAGCTTCACATCCTTTGTTCTCTAAGTAGCCAAATGTTATGTATTCAACAATACTTGTTACAGGCAAAGGTATCTACCCTGACACACAGGGTTTCAGAAATGCCACAAATAAGTGGGAGGTACAGCAGTACTTTTCAAAATTGAATAGATTACATATTTATTAGAAAGCTTCGAAGAAAAAAAACTTGAGTGTAAGATGAAATACTTGAAGAAAACTACGGTTTTAATTACACATATCAAGGTGCTGCAATAGAAAATAAATAAAAAGAAAAAATAAATTACATATAATTTATTACCAAGTCTGTACAAGGAAAATAGGATATGACACATGGCATCATATGACTTGAAGTTACAATGTTCCAGAGAATTTCCCCATTCTTGAGAACTAGGAGTAATCCTTATTAAAAAAAATAAAAAGACTAATCTTTTTTTTTTTTTTTTTTTTACCAAATTTCAAAACATAGTATATGTTATACAAAGGAAATGCAATAAGCATGCAATTCATTGTCTAGTAAATATCACATGGTATAAAGTATCTAATTAATTGATTCATAAAAATCAATACAATGCAGTTAAAACATCCAATATCTCAAGTGTCAATTTAGCAGAATACTTTCAATCTATGATGTCTATTTTGTATATAATCAGCTCTATCCAACCCACGATTGCAGAAGGCTCTTCCTGAGAACTTCCAGAGTCTGTCTCCTGTGAGTGCTCAATGTAGACCTGTTCCCATTCTCTATTATTTGGACATGTGATAGACTGAATATCTGATAAATTGCCAAAGGCAAAATTTGGGACTGGCTTCCAGTAATGATATTTTGGTACTCAGAAAAAAAAGGAAAATTGAAGACCGAGGGAAATCTACCAGATCCCTGAAAGATTTCTGTCATTGTGCTGAAACTGTACCCTTCTACTGATACTTGAACAAACTGCAGTAATTGTCACTCCAACCACATATCCAAAAATTGGTTTTCCAAATATTGGCCTCTTTTCACTTTGGTAAATCAAGACATACTATTGTGGCCCTGTTTTACTTAAACTATCAGCTATGGTTGGCACAAGGGATAGTTGACCTTACCAATTTCTTAAATTTTAGGTCATCACACAATCACTTCATAGGCCTTAAACATTAAAAATACCTATCCATATAAGTCTGCATTGCATACTTATTACTGTTTATCTTCATTTGTCATGTTTTACATATTGTATCACAGGGATTACTTCTATCTTAGTTCTATAATATTCCTTATCATGGTTGTTACCACTGAGTACATGTAGTTATTTCTGTTTTTTCTCCAGCTTTGTTCTTTCTTTAATTACAGTGCTTAATAGCATCCTGTTTACTGACAACTCCTAGCTACTGATTTTAACAAACTCAACAGTTTCCAAAGTGAGCTTTGATCTTTATCTACAAACTAATCCCTCATTACTATTTGATTAAGTGATAACTATTCCAGTTGTCTTGTGAAAATACCTCGGAGTCATTTCCGACTTACATACTTTTTCACACTTCATATTTAATCTATGACCGGGTTTCAAATATATTAGGAACCATATATCTATATGGTATATGTGTGCTAGTACTATGACTTAAATTTAGGGCCTAGGTTCTTTTTCTCTTCTTTTTGTTCAGGCTTGCAGTCTTCTATTTGAACCACAGCTCCACTTTTAGCTTTTTGGTTCTTAGTTGAAGATAAGTGACTCATGGTCTATTAACCTATTCTAGCTTGAAACTATGATCCTCTGTTTTCAGTCATCTAAATAGCTAGATTTAAAGGCATGCAACACTAAAACCATCCCTATTATGTTTGAATTAAAAATAAATTTAAAGAATGAATATTTGTAGTATTTTCAAATCAGTATGTTTTTATTTACAGTAAAACACATTGCCTTAAATGTTTTTCATTATTCCAGCTCACTTGCCAAGAAAGGAAAGGAAAAATTCACAACCAAAGAACTTCTGAATATACCAATACTCAAGCCTGCTAGCCACAATTTCTTTGATGGGAAATAACAAAGGATGATATCATCTACAGGCTAAGCAGGAGAAAATGTTCTGCACTGAAGTTACTGAAAGGTTCATGAGAATGAGGACAAGCAACTTTATCCAGAAAGTATCACAAAGTGTTTGTGATTGTAAACTGACGCTAGTGGATAAGTGTAGCCAATCTTAGAAGATGTTCATAGCGATGAAGATGAACACGTGATTTCAGAGGTGTGCTTTCTTGAAGATATATTTTTATATCATAGTTTGTCTACCGATGAAAATGAGACAGTTAAGATAGGGATGTTTTCTTTCCTTGTATCCTTCACAGTATAATATTAAAACCAGTATTATACATATATGTTTATAGTAATTATAGAATATCCTTAATTATGCATATATTATAAATATATCATTTACATGTTATGTAATATAATATAGTACATTTATTATGAACACTTAATTTAATTTTTCTACTCGTCTGTCCAGGTATTAAACTAGCAATATCTTTGAAAATTGATAGTAAAGTAGGGTCCTAACAATTTCTATTGCAACAAATAGTTTTACCCAATAAGTAGTTATTTATTCTGAATTGGTTTAGAAATGAAATATCATAATATAATTGAACATTCAAAAATAATTATGTAAGAACATGCCAAGGATGGAATTTAAAAAAAAAACATAATATGACTCATGATTGTAATCCCAGCTACTTAGGGGCTGAAATCTACATATAGCTATATGAAGCCAGTTTGAGTTAAATGGCTCAGGGACAACACCCAGACCATAGTTCAAGCCTCAGTACTGACACAGAAAAAAATAATGTGACTAAAGCATACAAATATATTTATTCAAATAAAGTTGTCATTCTTTGTATCCTTCACAATATAATACTAAAACCAGTTTTAAAAATATAGTATTTATAGAATATCAGTAATTATACATACATTATAAATATATCATTTATATGTTATGTAATATAATGCATTACATATATTATGCATGCATAATTTATACTGATAACACTAACATCCACTAAATTGATATATGTTTTAAAATAGGGAATAGATTTTCTTATTTAAACGACTTGTTTTTCCTCTTCCCCTCCACAAATTATACCGACATCAAATATAGTGAAAGCAGGGGTTATACTGTGGGGGAGGGACATACAAAGCAATAAAGAAATAATCTTATAAATGTGTTACAAACGAATGCATGAAAGGAAAAAAAAACATTTGAATACATAACTTAGGGCTCATTTTCCTAGCATCACCTTATCTGACCTTTTCTGCTTGACTCATACATATACTAGATATTGCAAATAAGGGAAACCCTGGGACCTATGTTTCTTTAGCTTGGCTTACTTCACTTAATATGATTTTTTCCAAGTCTTTATATTTCCTAAAAAATGGGGCAATGTCATTCTTTCTGATGGAGGCATAGAATTCCATTGTGTATATATACCACATTCTCTAGATCCATTCATCTTTTAAGGGGCATCTGGGTTGGTTCTATATCTTAGCTATAGTAAATAATACTGCAATAAACATAGCTGTGCTGGTAGCTTTAGTGTGGTCTTGTTTGTAAAAATTTGGGTAAATGCCCATAAGTGGGATTGTTGAGTCATAGGTGAGCTCTATGTGGAGTCTTTTGAGGAACCTCCATATTACTTTCCAAAGTGGTTGAACAAGTTTACACTCCCACCAACAGTGCAGTAAGGTTCCCTTCTGTCCACATCCACTCCAGCATCTGTTGTTATTAGAGCTCTTGATTATAGCCATTCTAACTGGGGTGAGGAGGATGTATCAGTGTTGTTTTGATTTGATTTTCTTTGATGGCTAGGGAGGTTGAGCATTTCTTCATGTGTCTATTGGCCATCCTTTTTTCCTCTTCAGAGAAGTTTATCTTTAAGTCTTAGCCTACTTATTTATTGGGAAGTTGTTTCTTTGAGAACTTGTTGTTGGGGGATTTAATTTTTTGAGTTCCAAGTATATTTTAGATATGAGACCATTGTCCGTTGTATGGCTAGTGAAGATCTCCCAGTAGTGGGCTTTCTATTGATCTTGCTACATATGCCCTTTGCCATGCAGAATCTCTGCAATTTCATGCAATCCCGTTTGTCCAACCTTTCTTTGAATGGTTGTGTTTCTGAGTTTCTATTAAGAAAATTTCTGCTTGTGCCAAGGAGACCTAGGTTTCTCCTATTCACGGACTCCACTCACAAATTATTCAGCTGATTGAAATCTTTGGCAAAGTGGCAGGGTATAAAATTAACCCTCAAAAAGCAATGGCTTTTCTGTATGCCAACAATGAGAAAAGTGTGGCTGAAATCATTAAAGCAACTCCATTTGTAATAGCCCCACAAAATTAAAATACCTAGGAATTTACTTAAACAAAGAAGTGAAGGACGTCTAGGATGAAAGTTTTACAACTGAAAAAGGAAATCAACACAGAACTTAGAAAGTGGAAAAACCTCCCGTGCTCCTGTATTGTAAGGATCAACATCGCGAAAATGTCAATATTTCCCAAGGGTATCTACAATTTCAATGGGATATCCATATTCCAACCTCATTCTTCAAGAAAATAGAAGAAGCAGTCCAAAAATTCATATGGAACAATAAAAGACCTCGAATAGCAGAAATGATCCTTAATAGAAAGAATGGTGCTGGAGGAATATCAATACCAAATTTCAATCTCTACTACAAAGCCATAGTAATCAAAAGAGCTTGGTTCTGGCACAAGAACAGATTTTAGGACTAATGGAATAGAATTAATATCCCAGAAATGAACCTATAGACACAGTCATTAATCTTCGATAAGGGAGGTAAAAAATACAATGGAAGAAAGACAGGCTCTTCAGTTAATGGTGCTGGCAAAATTGGTTAATCACTTGTATAAAACTAAAACTATATCCTTATATATCCCCCTGCACCAGAATCAACTCCAAATAGATCAAAGAACTCGAAGTCAAAGCAGACGCTCAAATAGTCATTTTTAAAATAATGAACTGCTTAGTTCTTCTGGCTCACATATATAATCCTAGCTATAGTTATGATTACAGGTATGAGAAACAAACACTAGATCTGTGTTGTTCATGATGGTTTGTATTGAAATGTTTTAATATTGTTTGTTTCTTATACTATGATTCTCTAATTTTTATTTTCACTTAGGTGGGGGAGTGTTGAACCTTCTTTGGTTGAGATGGAGCCATGTGGAAATTCTTGCCAAGTATGGCATGAAATTCAAATCCTCCTGCTCTCAGCTCCCCATGGACCTGTGATGATAGATGTATCCCATCACACAGAGCCAGGGGTTGGGGACCATTGCATGTAAAACTACACTGGTCATGAACTGATGTCCCAAATAGCTAGCTTTATAGGCATATGCCTTCAAAACCTTGTTGTATTTCATTTCACTTTGAAGTAGTGTTTTACATACTTAGAGATACAATGATAACACATTACATGTTTAATTTATATAAAATAGTCAATATGATTAACACGTTTATCTCCTAAAACATTGAAGCTAATGTATTTTGGTAACTCCTGCCTCTGATAGTTATTTTTTGGAATACACCATAAACATGAATACATTGATAATGTGCACTAGAAGACTGGAAGTTGATAGAGATAGACAAGTTAAACTGTGTGCAGTAAGTATATATTTATCTATTGCTCCTCTGAAGAACATTATCATATATTCACCATAACAATACCACCATATATTCACCATGACAATAATATTCCTGCAGTGTAGAATATTCCATTTCATAATCTTCCATCTTTTATCTTTTTAACATTCTCCTTAGAAGTATGAATGTTTTCTTGTTCCTTATAATGTTTTGAAATTATTAAGATGGAATTTAAAAAAATTCATAGAATCTACTGAATTTATCTCATTTTGGTTAGTTTTGTGTTGCTAAATCATTAAGACCAACTTTTCCTGAAAGTTATGCTAGCAGACTATATCACTAAATTGTATTCTAATTACATCTTATTATTGTATTTTGATATAGGGTTTTGCTGTTGTTGTTTCATGATATAGAGTGTTGTGAAGCTGGACTGAAACATGTAATCCCACTCTCTCCAGTAACAGTGCTTTATCACCAGGTTCTGGAGACTCATAATTATAACTCTACCTAATCAGGAGGTTGAGACGTGAGATTTAGTTCAGATAGCTTGATCAGGAATTTTTATGAGTCTCTCCTCTCCTGTTCACTATGGAAAGCTTGCATTGGAACTGTGGCGCAATTGGTACAGCACTACAGTCAAGGTAAAGATGCTCGGGATTGTCATATAGTCCCTGTTCAAGTCCTAAAACACCCATATGCACAGACACACCTTCACCTACATACACACACACTCCCGTACACATGTACACGCACAAAATCACAGGCAATGTTGTATCTTAAATTCTTATCCAGAGATTGGACAACAATCCACTTATTTGTGAAGGGTTTTCCTTGATTATTTTGAAGGAGGAGGATAGTTCATGGGACAAAGATGACAAGACTTTAGTGAGGAATGCTTTATAAACGACTAGCTTATAAAAAGAACAGGAGCACAGTTTTTATCTTTAAATATTACATTCCTTCAAATATAGTATTTTAAAATAATAGTCATTGAATTATGAGAATAGAATGCAGCACCTCTTGCCTTCTCCCCTTCCCATCTGTCATAAAATATGATAAAAGTATCAAAAGTACTCTTGTCTTACAAGACTGTACAACTGTAAAAATGTCTGACTATATGTGTAATGTTTGTTTTCAATACTTTTTTGATTTTTCCCACATCTAAGTAATTATCTTTTTTCCAAGTGACAGCACACAGGTGCTTCAAGAGCAAACAGAAGATTAGGAAACAAAAACCTAACAATGTCCTAGGAATACAGGCAAGAAGCACATGGCAGGCTGATAGGGCCCTGAGAAGCAAAATGATTTGTGCAGGATGTGAAGAATAGTGACAAATAAGGCCTGAATCTGACCTAGAAAGGGCTCTTTGAGACTGAGACAATGCCTGTATCTAGTCCAAGCTGAGGATGTTGGGATTTAACAATGTCCATATGTGTATAAAGTGATGTGGGAGGGGAGATTTCAGCCTCCAGTTTGTCTTTGGGATGGTCTTATGTGAGAAAGCAGCTTAGAACATTGGGCTCTGAGAGATGACACTACCTCCCTCATAATGCAATTCTGAGCGCCAAGGAACTGTAACTGACAGCTCAAGCCAGCTCACTTGGCCTGTGGCTCAGGAACAAGAAAGATGTTCCTGTGTTGTTTTCAAAGTTCAAGAGACTCAGGTCTCAGGCATGAGAGGTGTGAGTGCCTCACTCAATGCTGCAGACATTGGATCAGTGCTAAACTACGAAACCAATGTCCCAGGCCTTATTATAGTAAGAAACAAAGGGAAACACAAGGCAATTCAGGCAAGGTAGAACTATGACAGGAAACCTATTTAATCTCATCCTAGCCCACACTAGACCCTTCTTCTTGTGTGCTTTTATATGTGTAGACTCAGAAAATATTTACGTGTAGTTTTCAATCCACTTTATTACAATTTCTCAATTTGAAGTTTACAAGTCCTTCCTGGGATGCTGTGTGCGGAGTCCTTCACAGGGTGCTATGTGCTGAGTCCTTCAAGGGGGGTTTTCTTTCATCTGTTCCTTGTTACAGCTCAACAAGTAAGATGATTGTGCTGGTGAGAAAGTTGAGGTTCAGATATGTCCCCAAAAGAAGAGCCAAATTTATGTATGTACTGAACTCTAGTGACTTGTCTCCTATAGACAATTATTTTGGTTTAATTTTCTCCATCATGAACCTTCAACTAAGAGTCTAGGCGCTGACTTTCCTCTTGTGCTCATGGCTAGTGCTCTACCACGTGGAGCCAAGCACCCCCTTGCAGCAAAGTGTCACAGTTTAGGTGTCTTTAGCTGAGGCCTGTCATCCTGCCTGGTCAGGAATCTGATGATCTGGGTTCCAAACTATCCCAGACACAAAAGTCCCATGAGACTATTATCTTCTATTCACCACTTAGAAACTTGAAGTGGAAGCTGGGCACTGGTGACTCATGCCTGTCATCCTAGCTACTCAGGAACCTGAGAGCTGAGGATCACAGTTCAAAGCCAGCCTGGGCAGGAGATTCCTTGAGATGCTTTCTCCAGTGAACCACCAGAAAGCCTGAGGAGGCACTGTAGCTCAAGTGGTAGAGTGCTAGACTTGAGCACCCAGTCCCAGTCTTCAATTCCTCCAACTTACAAGAAAAGAAAGAAACCTGAAGTGGAGTGCTGGTAATGTGTCTTAGGGATAGAGTGTTTTGCATGTATGAAACCCTTGGTTTGAATCCTCAGTACCACATTCCTAGAAAAAAAGCCTGAAGTGGCTCTGTGGCTCATGTGGTAGTGCACTATCTTTATACAGGATAAACTCAGGTACAGTGCTCAGGTACTGAGTTCAAGCTCCAGGGCTGGTGTTTGCACACGTGCACGCGCGCGCGCACACACACAGACACACACACACACACAAACACAAAACAGATACCAAAAGTGGAACTGTGACACCAAATGGTGGTAAAGCGAAGAGCTTCTGCTCTGAGCTCATGGTCAGCACAATGGCCCTGTGTTCAACCACAAAACCTAGCCACCCATGGCCCAACTAGGAGAGGTCAAAGGTTTCAAAACCTGATGAGCTTCACCAGCCATAGATGACAGGAAGCGTTTTGATTTTGCACAAGTGCTTAGAATTAACAAGCTTCAGGAAACCTAGGGAGGCAGCTTTGCCAATTAGGAATCTTTTCATTAGGTTCAGCTAACTTGTTGTCTGCCAGAAAGACCCTTGAATTAATTGTAGCAATTTGTTTCAACACAGGAACATAGTCTAACAAAGACAGGATAAGTCCAGGGAACTTGACCTGCCACAGGAGGTGGCACAAATGAAGGCTTCCTGTCAAAAGAGAGCACTGGGGAGAGAGATAGCTTGGGGTACAAAGAGGCCTTTTTCTCCTGGCCTTCAGAATCTGCCCACACTCATCCTCACTAATTGCCCTGGATGAATTGTTTGTTATACTGTTGTACAGGAGTGAGGCCTTTTGTCTGCTTGTTACAACAATGAGGCAGACTTCGTCCAGCAGCCTTGGGTGTGCAGAAACCCTCAGACTACACTGGGAAAAGTGAAGGGAGCCCCGGAACATACACTGTCTTGAAAGCACTCTTTGTGCTATGAAATCATTCTATTCAAACCTTTCTTCATAACAACTCTAGATGTTCACTGATAAAAATACATGCATACATACACAGACACATGGATTTACTGGCTCTTTTTTTGTGGCAGGTTCTGAGGCTTGAACTGTGAGCTTAGGCACTGTCCATGAGCTACTTTCGCACAAGGAAGCACTGTATTGTGTCTTAACTTATGATTACCTTAGGCTGGGGTGCAGCATTTACACCCACATATGATCCAGGCTTCCTAGGACCTGAGTTCAACTCCCAACACTGGCAAAAATGCATCAAACCAACAAAAATGGAGGAGGAAAAAATCAGTAAGTTTTGCACAACCATTTTACCTTTGTTTCGTTTGCACTGTGACCATCCTGGGTCTTAATGATTCGGCTCGAAAATTGTATGTGAAGTTACATGGCCGAAGGCTCCCAGTCTGTCGGTGAACCCTGAGCCCAACCCAGACACCTAGGCCCTTAGTTTGATCCTGGGACTGCCACCTACACATGTCTGAAGATCCTAGAAAACTCTTTCCTCTCTATAGGAACTAATAGTATGTTTGACATGTACTAATTGAATTATTAATTAGCTAATAATTCTAAAATAAGATTGTATGCAATAAATATGGGTCAATGATTAATTTAATTAATTCTTTGTAAGTTTTCTACCATGATTAATTGATGGAGGCATAATTTTAGACCAAATAATTTATAGTAATAGAACATATAAAACATCACTTCATGTAGAGTTATACACTAGAATCTACTTAAATGTTCATCTGTCTCTGTATACATTTATTTATACATGTATATACATACGTAAATACACACACACACACACACACACACACACACACACACACACACACACTGCAATCTACACATCTATTTGTTTATATATTAGCCACTCCTAGGGCTTGATCTCAGGTCATCAAATTTGCCTGCCAACTTTACTTGCATCAGACTGGTGTGTTAACATTGACCCATTCATGAAGTGGGCCTTCGAGGCCCAGAGTTCAAATCACAGAACTACCAAAAACTTAATCCTTGTGGTAGAAACCAATTGTCCCACTTGTTTTCCTTATCACTGAAAGTCCTTGGTCTGAGGATGATGTATAATACATACTCAAATCTATGTCCTATGTAATAGAATGTAAAAAATGTTATACATTTAATCATACTCTTTAAAATACATAAGAAATAAGTAAAACACAAAATAAAATGAATAACTACACTAATTGTAATATGTAGTAAACATGTGTATGTAAATATAAATCATGTATTTAAAATGCATATGAATATTATTTTTTCGGATGCTAGGGCTTGAATTCAGCCCCTGGGAACAGGCCTGACTTTCTTGTCTTTTAGCATGGTGAGCTTTCCCTTCGCCAACAGTGCTGCAGATTTACTCAAACCCTGAGTTCAAACCCCAAGTCCGGCAGAAGAAAATGGCATGAATTCCAAGCCAAGGAGCCAAATAATTTTTTAAATATTTTAAATGTATGTATGTATGTATGTATGTATGTATGTTTGTTTGTATGTTTGTATGTATGTATTTTTATTTTGTCAAGCACAGGGCTTCAACTCAGGGCATGGCAACGCTGCCTCACCTTTGATCACTCTAGGCTGTGTTGAAGCCATGGGATCCACATCCAAACCTGGGTTCCTGAGCCTCAAAGGCTGACAGGACATAAATAAATAAATAAAATGACACAGAAAAAATCCCAGCAACTTGAAGATGGCTGCCAGTTTTACATTTTTTTTTCAAGTTGTCCATACTGGGTCTGAATGACATGGCTGAAAACTGTTTGTTACCTGGCATTGCTGAAGGCTGGCAGGCTGCCAGGGAAGCCATAGACCAACACAGCAACATAGGACCTGTGTTTGAAGCCCGGTCCTGACCCCTACCAATGGAGGGAGGTCCTAAGAGTCTCATTCCTATTCATAGGAATACGGATGGAAGGTTATGAATATCAAGGTTGAATGATACTAGTATAAAATTAGAGAGTGATATTAGGAGGCCAATGGATTTTAATGAATACTTTTTGACACATTCAAAGAGTACTATTAATTACATGGATGCAATAGTTTCGAGACCGCGGTTGATTTAATTAATAATTCACTAAGGATGAAAACAACAATAATTACATGGAGGCATAATAAATACCCAAGAATTGGTAGTAATGTAGCCTATATAACTGAATAATGTGTAGACATCTCTGCCACATTTTAAGGATATATATTTATTTGTGTACTACCATCAGCATGTGAATCTGTTCTTGTTTTGTCAATACCTGGGGCTGGATCTCAGATGCTGGGACCTGCTTGTCAGCTCCATATGCCCCATGCTGGAGTGCTGACACTCACCTACTCATGAATTGATCCATGTATGCTGTGAGTTCAAATGCCAGCACTCACAAAAATTGAATCGTGGAGTAAGAAGACTAGGGTGACATGTTTTCCTTTTCTGTGAAAAGCCTGGGTGTCAGGTGTGAAGTTTCATACATAGGCAAATTTATATCCTATACAATGAATGTAGTAAATATTCCATGTGTAATAACATTCAATAAAATAATGGTAAATAAATGAATAAAAATAAAATGAATAAGTACACTAAGTGCAATATGGCTAGAGGCTGCTGTGCTGGCAGTCACTAATTCATGAATTGAGCCTTCTAGGCCCTGAGTTTAGATCCCAGCACTGCCAAAAATGTAATCTTGGAGTAAGAAGCCAAGCATGACACATGTTTTACTTTTCTTTTAAAGTGCTCAGTGTCAGGTAGGATGTATAATTTGGATGCACATCTATATGCTATGTAAGAGAATGTCATAAAGGTAAGAAATGTCATAGGCGGAAGGATTGTCACTACAATAAATGAAAAACACATTGAATTAGTAGTGAATCATTCTGGGATAAAATTAGACACAATAGTTATAGAACGTGAATTAAGTAAAATTACTATTTTATTAAGTATTAACAGAATAAAAATTACATGCAGACATAATTAAATACCTAATAATTGGTTTTAACACATGATGCAAAATTTAATTATATATAAACATCTGTCTCATTCTATAAAATATAAAATATAATTATATGTATGAATGTATATACATATATTATAAACAATAACAGGATATTAAGTAATTATTAATTAATGTTTTATTAGTTGTTCTACAGAGGCAAATCATTAAGGAGACATAACTTAATACGTATTAAATGGTAGTAATTATCTATAAATTAATAATATACAGACATCTCTCTTCATATGCAATTTCTATACCTCCTGGGGCTCGGTGGTTGAGTGCTCACCTAGTAAGCATGAAGCCCTGGGTTAGATTCCTCAGTGCCATATAAACAGAAAACCCAGAAGTTCTGCTGTCTTTCAATCAATTGAGCATTATCCTGGAGCACAAACGCTTAAGGACAGTGTCTAAGCCCTTACTCAAGGCCCAGGACTGCCGCAAAAAAAGGTCGAATGTTCTAACTGCAACTACAGAAGGGCAGGACTTCAAACAACTCATCACAAAGCAAGCTAGGAGTCTGGCGCTGACAACTGCCACTTAACCTGACTTAGCCAGATGTAAGCCGCTGCAACCCAGCTACATGGAACCAGAGGCTGCTGGCTTACACGCATCATCCAAGCTGCTCGGGGGCTATAAAACCCAGCCCTAACAGGAAGTAAGTGAGTCTCTTTGAAATGAGATGATTATGCAGACAAGAATATTGAGGCTCAGATATGTCCCGATGGCAGGGACGAAATTATGTATTACTAAAGAGTGGGTGAGTTTTCTCCTGCAGACAATTGTTTTGTTTTGTTTTCCTCAGTCATGAATCTTGAACTCGGGGCCTAGGCACTGACCCTTACCTCTTGGGCTCATGGCTAGGACTCCACCATGTGGAGCCAAGGAGCCCCTTGCAGCAGAATGCCATGGCCTAGGGTTCTATAGCCAATGTATGTCATCCTGCCTACGCAGGAAACTGAAATCTGAGGATCTGGGTTCCAAACTATCCCTGACACAAAAGGTCCCATGAGATTATATCCCAATTCATCACTAAGAAACCTGAAGTGGAAGCTGGGTGCTAGAGGCTCATGTTGGTCATCCTAGCTACTCAGGAGGATGAGATCTGAGGATCATGGTTCAAAGCTAGCCTGGGCAGGAAAGTCATTGTGACACTTAGCTCAATGAACCACCAGAAAACTTGAAGTGGCTCTGTGGCTCAAGTGGTAAAGCACAAGACTTGAGCTGAAGAGCTCAGGGACACCACCCGGCCTAGACTTCAACTCCTGCAACTGATAACAACAAAAAAGAAAGAAACTAACTAACAAACCTGAAGTAGAGGGCTGGGAATGTGCCTGAGTGCTTTTCATATATGAAACAATGGGCATGATTTCTCAGGACCACATCACTAGAAAAAAAAAAGCCTGAAGTATCTCTGTGGCTCAAGTGGGAGAGGGCTATCCTTGTACAACAGAAACTAGGTACAGTACTCAGGTGTTGAGTTCAAGCTCCAGGACTGGTGTAAGTGTGCACACACATGGACACACACACACACACACAAGCAGACCAGAAGTGAAGCTATGACACAAAATGGTAAAGCACTGGGATTCTGCACTGAGCTCATGCTCAGCAACCAGGCCCTGTGTTCAACCCAAAACCTAGCCACCCAGGGCCCAAGTAGGAGATGTCAAAGATTTCAAAACCTGATGACCTTCACCAACCCCATATGACAGGGAGCGTTGTGATATCTGACATACACTTGGATTTCTCAAGCTTCTGCAAACCTAGAAGAGATGTCATAGGCCCATCATCGCCATCAGTGAAACATCTCATAAGGCCCCTTGCCCGAGTTGTCTGCCAGAAGGACTACTGAATTATATTGAGCACTGTATCTGAACACCAGTTATATTGTCTCATGAAGGCAGGATAAGTGAACAGAACTTGGCCTGCCACAGGAAGTAGCACAAATGAAGGCTTCCTGTCAACATGGAGCACTGGGGAGAGAGATAACTTTGGGTACAAAGAGGCCTTTTTCTCCTGACCGTCAGAGTCCTCCCACACTCCTCCTCACTAAGTGGCCCTGATGGAATTGTTTGTTACACAGCTGTACAGGAGTGAGGCCTTTTGTCTGTATATGCAGACAATGAGAGAGACTTCTTCCAGCAGGCCTTGGAGGCAGAGAAACCCTCAGCCTACACTGGGAACAGTGAAGGGAAGCCTGAAATATGTACTGTCATGAAAGCAGTCTCTGTGTTATGAAATAATTGTATTGAATACAAATTTCCTAGCTTGGTGCCAATCATCATAGATACTCTGGAGCTTCACCTATAGGAATACATCCATATATACAAAAGACATGATGTACCAGCTCTTTTTTTTTGGGGGGGGCAGGTCCTGCAGTTGAAATATGACCCTAAGGGTCATATTTCAGGGGTTGTCCCTGAGCTCCTTTGTTCAAGGGTCATGCATTAACCTTGAGTCACTGCCTCACTTCTGTGTTTTAATTTGATCTTTTAGAAATAACAGTGTCATAGACTTTCCTATGCTGGCTGGATTCAAACTCAGATTCTCTACATCTCAGCCTCCTTAGGAGCTGGAATTACAGCCAGCAGCCACTGGCACCTGCCTTCCTTTTCTTCTTGCTTTTTTAATCTGGATAATCTGACTTCTTCACAAGGTCATCCAATGGTTTGAATTTATAAGTAAACTACCAAAAGTTCTTTATAGATGCTTTCTCTGAGAAGGAATCTCTCTTGTCATCTTCTCCTCTGGTCAGAGGTTGGAAGCCAAAAGTGAGAAATGAGTGTCACAGGATTTGGGAGCAAATGTCCACAAGACATACCAGTTCTGTAACTTAGCATTGAGCTGCAGTGAATTTATTGTCTCAGGATGAGAGGACCGAAAGCTGGAGCAATCTTCATGCTGTCTGCATTGCTCCTTTTGCCTATAAAATGATCTAATTAGTGTGAGTGTTTTTTGTCTCCCACTTTAATTATCTAGAACACACTAGAAGCATCTTCATGTGTCTGTTTTACTCTAGTTGCTCTCGAGATTTAGACTAAGGGTTTCTGTGAATCTGCTCTTGGTGAATCCCTGAGGAAAGCCGCTTGAAGCCTCCTCAAGAGATCACAATCCAAAGCCAGCCTGAGCAGGAGAGACTGTGAGAGGCTTATCTCCAATAAGCCACCAGAAAAATAGAAGTGGAGCAGTGGCCCAGAGGGTAGAGCTACAACTTTGATAAAGCCAAGTAGTAGATACAGTCCAGACCAGGCAGGAAAGCCTGGGAGGCGCTTATGTCCAATTAATGACCAGATTGCTGTAAGTGGAGTTGTGGCAGTGGTAGAGCCTCAGCCTTGAGCAAAACTGCTGAATGCATCCAGCCTTGAGTATAAGCCCTGGAATGACCACAAAAAATTTCAAAAAGAGAAGGCCAAAAAAATGAGAGCCCTAACTACTAATGTGTGTATATTACCTCCTGAGTGCAAACAGACCGTATGAAATGCTTCTGCTTTTATTTACAGATTTATTTTTCAGATATGCTCTTGTGCATACTGCATCATTCTCTTCATTTCTGGCCCATGGCTTTTCTCTTCCAGGGTTCCAGGCATGTGACCTTATATGATGCCCACCTAACCTCACAGTAGCCTTTATTTACATTTTATTATGAGGTGAAGGCCAGTAGAGTCAAAAATCAGGTAGGGGAAGAGAAGGTTATGTTTTGTAGAAATAACCTGTATTCAGAAAATTAAACTTGGAGATGTCGGCTGGTAGCATAATTATGTAAAAATTACCACTAAGAAAAAGATAGAGGCCTGGGAATGTGGATTACGGAGAGAGTGCTTGCCTAAGATGCAAGAAGCCCTGGGTTTGATTCCTCAGTAGCATGTTGTGGCTCAAGTAATAGAATGCTAGAGACAGTGCCCAGGCCTTGAGTTCAACCCAAGAAATGGCAAAGAGATAGCTAGGTAGGTATGTCGATACCTAAGTAGATAGATGGATGGATGGATGGATAGATAGATAGATAGATAGATAGATAGATAGATAGATAGATAGATAGATAGATAGATAGATAGATAGATAGATAGATAGATAGATAGATAGATAGATAGATAGATAGATAGATAGATAGATAGATAGATAGATGAACCTGCTCTTGGATGTCAGGAGTAGTGAAGGGAATACTTTCCAGTGATGAGGACTTCTGCAGTGTGCCATGCCACCAGCATTGCCTTCACACAACCACAGAGCAGGAAGACTGTGTCTGTCCCACTTCTCAGGAAGCCGAGGGCTCCAAAGCCAAGAAGGCAGAGCCAGGTTCTAACTCAGGTGTTCAGCGACATAAAAGAAACAGCCCTACCTCTCTCCTTGGACTGGGGATTTGCATTAATGATGTGGAGAATGAAGGAAGGAAAAAGCACTGGCAGAGGTAGAAGAAGGGCCTTTAAATCTGACAGATGGAGAGTCAAAAACCCACTCCTTAAAACCAGTGAGCAAGGTTTTCTACTCTGTTCCTCCCTTATCCCCCTCTAAACTGGCTCTTGATTGTTAAACTAAAGATAACCTGAGGCTCCCTTCACCTGAGGGAGGAAGGTTAATTAGTCTTTGTTTGAAGAGGCTGATAAAAGCCTGATCCTGGTGTAACTCTAACAAATGTTTCAGGTTTCTTCCCATTGCTGGCTGTGCCAGGAATGAATGAAGTGGCTTTGCAGCTTACTTCCCTGTTGAGTGTGTTCATTCTGCCTCCCAGTCCAGCAGGAGTAGGTTTCTTCACCTAGCCTGCCTTTTGAAACTGTTTTCTGTTCCTCAAATACAGTGTTACACTGGAGGTCATCATGCTAACAGGGCTACAGGTTGGATCCTGAGAACTTCATTTAAACCCAGGATGAGTCAATGATGTATTTTATCCTGCTTCTATAGCTTGAGAACTCTAAGAACATTTAGGGGCAAATAACTTCCCATTACCAAAGGAAATCTAAGAAGCTGTTGAATATCTGATCTTGCAGAAGTGGAAGTCAAAGTGTCATAGACATTCCTGCCCTGCCTGGCTTCACCCTGTGATGCTCAGAACTCAGCCTCCTGAGCTAGGGTGATGGGCATGAGCTACTGGTGCTTTGCTAGGTTCAGAACTGTAATGACATTGACAATACAAGTCAACTGCTTATCACAAAGGGCTTGGGGAGCATATTAAGCCTTTCAACATTGAACCTTTCAGAACCCTCTAGGACACAAGGTTATAATGCTAGAGACAGAGAGCCTCAGCATATGGATCTGCTACACTTGAACAATGAACTCAGACACCAATTCTGGTGTACATCAGCGTTTATTTTCCAGATAATGTTCTCATAATTAGCAAATTAGAAAAGTACTTTGATTATCCCCCACTTTTTCCTGTTTTGTTTCTCGAACTCAAGCCTGGGCACTGTCCCTGAGCCCTTCAGCTCAAGGTGAACACTACCACTTGAGCCACAGCACCATGTGGGGTCTTTTGGTGGTTCCTTGGAGAAAAGAGTCTAACTGTCTTTCCTTTCCTAGGCTGTCTTTGAACTGTGGTCTTTAGATCTCAGCCTCCTGAGAAGCTAGGGTTCCAGGTGTGAGCCACTGGAATCTGGCCATTTGTTTTTGCCAGTCCTGGGGCTTGATTTTAGGGCCTTGGTACTGTCTCTGAGCTCCTTTTTATCAAGCCTAGCACTGTGCCACTTGAGCCACTCCACAGCTTCTGGCTTTTTCTGAGTATGTGGCACTGAGGATTCAAACCTTGGCATTTATGCATGCTGAGCAAGCTCTTTACCACTCAGCCACATTTCTAACCCCACCCTTGCAATTTTATCCCTCAACTTGCCTATCCTCATGAAAAGGCTTCTGAGTATAAATCATCTAAAAAATCCCTAGAGGAAGATGTTCATAGATAAAGAAGTCAAATCTCATACTTGAGAGAGACTCTAAACATGTGAAGACTGTGACAAATGCCTCCATTTAATTATGTATCATGTTTCAACACTTAATATAGTATTAAGGAAAAATGAGTCAATGTCTTAAATTATTTTGTATAATTTTAAAATAAATATGTGTATAATAACAGTAAATACAATAAACAATAAATGAATCAAATAATAAATAAATACAAAATCAATAATAAAAATCATAATATGTAGTTAGCAGACATATGTAAGTTTATATCATATATTACACATATGTAGAAATATTTTTTCATTTTCTTTTCTTTTTTGTTTTTTTCTTTTTATTTTTTGGGTCCAGTCATGGGGCCTGATCTCTGGGCCTGGGCGCTGTCCCTCAGCTCTTCAGCTCAAGGCTAGCACTCTACCACTTGTGCCACAGCACCACTTCTGGCTTTTTTCTTTTTGCTTATGTGGTGCTGAGGAATCGAACCCAGGGCTTCAGGCATGCAAGGCAAGTGCTCTACCACTGAGCCAACTTCCCAGCCCCTAGAAATATTTTTTCAATTGCAGGGCCTGAATTCAGTCCCTGGGAACTCTAGCCTGAATTTCTTTTCCTCAAGGACAGTGAGCCTTGCTTTCACCCATGGTTCAAAAAAGTTACCTGGACGGTGAGATCAGATCCCAGTAATGGCAGAAATACTGGTCCCAGTTCCAAGACAGTGACTTATTTTTTTTTAATAAAAGCACTTATGTTTATTCAGTTCTATAGTGAATATTAAAAAACAAAGCAGTGTAGAATTTTGCACAGCTATTCAGACATCCTTCCCTTACTCCCAAAATGCTTCTCTGAGCATTACGTTGTTTCTTTTTTTGTATACTTTTTATTGTAAAAATGATGTACAGAGGGTTACAATTACATGAACAAGGTAAAGAGTACATTTCCTATTGAGCATTGTTGCCTCCTTCTTTGTTTCCCCCTACCATACCTTCCCTCCCATCTCCACAACTTCACACCCTGCCAAGGTCAGTGACTTAATTTTTTTTTAATTTTTGGCTTGGCATGGGGTTTCAACTCAAGTAGTGGCAACTCTGCACCTTCCCTCACATGGCTACTGATTTACCAAGAGCCTGAGTTCAAATCCCAGGCTAGAAAGAAAACTGGCAGATATGCCAAACCAGGGAGATTTTTTTTTATATTTACTTACTTACTTACTTAGATTTTTTATTTATTCTTTTTTTTCCCCAACCACGGGGCTTGAACTCAGGTCGTGGCAGCTCTACCTCAGCCTCAATCATCTAGTCTGGGTGCAGCCTCCGTACCCATAGCCAATCTTGGGATCTTAGGCCCAGAGGGTTTGTAAGAAGAAAAAAAAAGTGGGAAAGCACAAAATGTGGTGAGCTGCAGAGGGCTGGGGGTTTTACGTTTTTTCTTTGGACGGTTACCATCCCGGGTCTGAATGACAGGGCTGCAAAGTGGACCTGACCTGACATTGCTGAAGTCTGGAGGGCTATCAGGGAAGCTACAGCCAACCTGACAACATAGGCCCCGGGATCAAATCCTAGTCCTGACACCTACCAATGTCAGGAGATCAGTAGAGATACAATTGAAAGAGTAGTTTGTGCATCAGTCGAGTCTAAAATTGTATGCAATATTCCTAGAATGTTACTTGATCTTAATTAATAGTTTATTAAGCATGAAAAGAATAATATTCCTTCAATGGTGGTATAATAAATACCTAAGAGTTGGTCAGAACGTAGTAGATGTCATTCAGTCATAGACAGACTGGCACTTTTTACCAATATATATTTTTTGGATACCACCGTCTGCCTCCCCATGTATCGCTGTTTTGTACAAACCTGCGGCTCGATCTCAGTGCATGGGAACCATCTGACAGCTTCACTGGCTAGAGGCTGCTGTTCTCACACTCACCCATTCATGAATTGGGCCTGCTAGGCCCTGAGTTCAGATCCCAGCACTGCCAATAATTTAATCTTGGAATAAGAAGCCGAGTGTGACACATGTTTTCCTTTTCTGGGAGAGTCCTGGATGTCAGGCATGATAGAGAACACATCTACAAATCTAGATGCTATGTGATAGTATATAAACAATGTAATAAATGGTATAAGTGTCATCAGATTCAATAAAATAAATGGTAAATAAATGAATAAAACAAGAAATAAAATGAATAACCACACCAAACATGACATGGACTGTATATCTGAATGGAAGTATAAGTCCTATTTTTAAAATGTATATAAGGAGTATGTTTTCCAGGACTGAGGCTTGAATTCAGGCCTAGGGAACAGGCCAGACTTTCTTGTCTTCAAGCATAGTGAGATTCCCCTTTCCCCACAGTGCTGCCTATTTACCCAGACCTGGAGTTCAAATCCCAGGCTTGGCAGAAAAAAATGGCACGAATTGCAAACCAGGGAGATAAGTAATCGTTTTATTATATTTTTAATTGTCTTAATTTTTAAATTTTGTATTTTTTTCTTTTCTTTTCTTTTTTTTTTTGGCCATGCACATGGCTTGAACTCAATCGTCCCAGCTCTGTCTCAGCTTCCATCACACTAAGCTGGGGTGCAGCCTCAGGAACCAAAGCCGATCCTGGAATCCTAAGACCCTAGTTCTGACAGGAAACCAAAATGAAAATGTCACCAAAAAAAAAGCTGCAAGCTGCACATGGTAATTGGTTTCTTGGATGTGGTTCCTTGCACAGTGACTATCCTGTGTCTGAATGTCATGGTTGCCACGCACAGGTGACTTGTCATTGCTGAGGGCTGGCGAACTGTCAGAAAAGCCATAGTTCAACCCCGCAACAGAGTCCCTGAGTTCAAATTCCAGTCCTGACACCTACCAATGGCAAGAGATCACAAGAGACTCCTGCCCATGCATAAAAGTTCTGATTAAATGAGTAGTCTGTGTAGCGGTCGAGTATCAAATTACACACAATAATCCTAAGACACAGACTACATTTAATTAATGGTTAATTAGGCATGAAAAGAATAATATTACCTCAATGGAGGCATAATAAATACCTAAGACTGGTTAGGAACCTAGTAGATGTCATTGAATGCTAGATACACGGCTCTGACACTCTGTACTAATATGCGTTTATTGGTATACTACCGACTGCCTATCCATGTATAGCTATTTTGGCCACCTCTGGGGCTTGATCTCAGCGCCTGCCAAAAATTTCAACCTGGAGTAAGAAGCCAAGTGTGACACTTGTTTTCCTTTTCTGGGAGAGTGCTGGGTGGCAGGCATGATGGAGAACAAGTCTACAAATCTAGATGCTATGGGATAGGATGTAAACAATGTAATACATGGTTAGGTGTCATCAAAGTCAATAAAACAAATGGTAAATAAATGAATAAAACAAAAAAATACAATGAATAACCACACCAAACATGATATAGACTGAACAACTATATGGAAGTTCAACCCTATCTTTAAAATGTATATAAGGAGTATGACTGGGGCATGAATTCAGGCCCAGGGAACAGGCCTGACTTTCTGGTCTTCAAGCACAGTGAGCTTCCCCTTCCCCCACAGTGCAACAGAGTTACCCAGACCCTGAGTTCTAATCCCAGGCCTTGAAGAGAAAAAATGGCACATTCCAAGCCAAGGAGTTTCATTAGCATTTTTAATATTGTTTTAAGCTCACTTTGCCTTTATTTGAAACATTTTGATTTTATAACATGAGAGTTTTTTTTAAAAAGGGGTTTAAACTTTTACATTTCAGCATAGCACATTGGTTTTTCTATTTTGACCATCTGCCATGAAGAGTGAGAATGAAAATTAGGATATAATTTCTCCCTAGAAGTTTGGGACAGTTGATGTTATTTCTTCTTCTTCTTCTTCTTCTTCTTCTTCTTCTTCTTCTTCTTCTTCTTCTTCTTCTTCTTCTTCTTCTTCTTCTTCTTCTTCTTCTTCTTCTTCTTCTTTCTTCTTTTTCTTCGTCTTCTCTTCGTCGGTCATGGGACTGGAACTCCAGGCTTGGGCACTTTCCCTGTGATCTTCAGCTCAAGACAAGCGCTCACCCGCTTGAGCCACAGAACCACTTCCAGGCTTCTATTGGTTTATTGGAGATAAGAGTCTCAAAGACCTCAGATCTCAGCCTCCTGAGTAGCTAGGATTACAGGCATGAACCACCCGTGCCCAATAGTTTATGTTATTTCTATTTAGAATTATTTCTATAATTATAAAATGTCTGCAATTGTGTCGTGTGAGTTTTCCTCAGTGCCTACCACGAAATACACTAGGGGAGTCTTCATACCACAAAAGGTTGGGTTTCTGAATATAAACTCACTTCTGTGAGGACAGTAGTACTTGTAAGCATTTTGGGAATAAACTGGATTGTAAAATGAAAAACAAAACATTGGTACTGAGATGTAGCTCAGTAGTGGAGTAATTGCCTGAAGAGCATAAGACCCTGGAAGAAAAGTTTCCTAAAGCTCAGAATGTTAGAATTTTGTATGAACAAACTTCTGTATTATTTTTTTTGTCTGTGGTGGGGCTTGAACTCTGATTGGGCATTATCCCTGCACTCTATAGCTCTATTCGAGCACTCTACAGCTTGAGCCACAGCGCCACTTCCAGTTTTCTAGTGGTTTATTGGAGATAAGAGTCTCACGGATTTTCCTGCAGGGGCTGGCCTTGAACTGCCATCCTCAGATCTCAGCCTCCTGAGTAGCTAGTATTATAGGCATAAGCCACTGACGCCTGGTGCATGAAGAAACATTTTAAGATTGATTCTGCAGAAAGAAACTTGGAATATACTTTTAGTACAAATAATTTATAGTGCCACTAATATAAATATAAAGGCCCTAATTCAGAAGTATTTGTTCATTGGCTGGTTTCTTAGTTTATTCATATATATATATTATTAATTTTTATATATACATATATTATTAAAAACATGGCTTTGAAGTGTACCTAAGAGCATATGTGCTCATGTAAATTAATACAACTGCACAAGCTTGATATTTTTTTCAGTTTGTTGGTACCATAAATTAGGTGGGATTTGTGTGTTGTTTAGTTCTCTGTTTTTGGAGGATTTCTCTCCCCTTTATCCCCCTACCCCCTCTTCCCGCAATTGAACTCAGCTTGCTCTTTCTTGGCTTGGTTGTTCATAGCTGATTTTCTAACACTTCAGCCATACTTGTAGCCTGGCTTTTTGCCAGTTAATTAGAGATGATGTCTCTCAGGCGCTGCTGCCTGGATTGGCTTTGAAACTTCATCTTCTACTTCTCACCTCCTGAGTAGCTGGGATTACAGATGTGAGCCACTGGGGTGCCTAGGGATAAATTAGACTTTGGTTGGTGTATTCTTTCTGTTTTTCTAAGCATGGGATGATATACTGTACAATTTCGGTGAATGTCCTGGGTCTGAATTAAGATACATAATACATATGTAAATCTGTATAGTTCTCATAAGATATAATCAATTTAATACATAAGTGTAATAATAGTCAACAAAAATAATGAATCAATAAAAAATAAAATAAATACACTCAAAGCAATTTCAATAAACATAAGTATGTAGATATTAATTATATCAAATGTGGATGAATATTACTTTAACAGGGCTAGGGATTGAATTCAGGCATAGGGAACAGGCCTGAATTACTTGTCTTCAAAGAGGGTGAGTTTCCTTGTCCCCCACAGTGCATAAGAGTTACCCAGTCTCTGAGTTCAATTCCCAGGCCTGGCAGCAAAAAAGGGCACGAATTCCAAGCCAGGGAGCATTAGTTTGATATATATCTGGCCTTGGGAACTGTCCTTTCACTCTTCAGCTCAAGGCAAGCACTATACTGCTTAAGTCACAGCACCACTTCCAGTTTTCTAGTGGTTTATTGGAGAGAAGAGTCTCAAGGACTTTCCTGCCCAGGCTGGCTTTTAACAGTGATTTTCAGATCTCAGCGTCCTGAATAGCTAAGAGTACAGGCGTGAACCACCAGCGCCCGACAATTTTTAATATTTTGAAATTATTTGAACCAGGATGTTGCACTTGCTGAGCAAGTGCTTTGCCTCTGAGCTACATCCCAGCCCTCTCCAGTCCTTCCTGATCACTTACCTCTGCTACCATTCTCGACAATCCCACATGTAACCACTCATTTCCCATTTCCCATTTGCTTTACTGCATATGTACATTGAGTATTCTGACTGTATTTGTCCTCTGTTTCCTTTATTATTAATCCATCTCTCCCTCCACAAACCCCTCACCTAAACCCCAAATGTCACACACACACACACACACACACACACACACACACACACACACACACACACACACACACACACTGGAATTTTCTGCAACCATTAGGTAAGAACATAATTATGTCTTTTGCAGTGAAAAGATATCTGGAAAATATACTGAGTGAAATAATTCAGGCCCAAGCATATTTTCTCTCACATGTGGATTTGAGTGAAATAATTCAGGCCCAAGCATATTTTCTCCCACATGTGAATTTTTTTTGGGGGGGTCCAGTCGTGGGGCCTGAACTCTGGTCCTGGGTGCTGTCCATAAGCTCTTTAGCTCAAGGCTAGTGCTCTACCAATTGAGCCACAGCACCACTTCTGGCTTTTTTCTTTTTGCTTATGTGGTGCTGAGGAATTGAACCCAGGTCCCCATGCATGCAAGGCAAGCACTCTACCGCTGAGCCCTTTTCCCAGTCCATCACATGTAGATTTTTGTGTGAATGCATAATACAAACTCCCATATAAACACATATAAGGGGGTATATGTATATGTACAGAATCAAGCTGACTGAAGAATTTTATATGCAGGAGTGTAATTGGATGGAGTAAATTCTTCAAAAGGAGTCATATTTAAGCTAAACTTTTTGTATCAGAATAACGGCCACATTTCTGATTTAAGATATATATTAAAAGCTAATATAACCAAGCCAATATAATTTCATAAAAGGACATACAAATCTATTATGATAGACCAGAAATAAATCTATGTAACATAAATGAATCTCAAAGCAGTTGTTTAGGAAAGGTAGCTGGATTCACAAAACATACCTTACAATTTCCATTATGTTATGATCAAATTAGGAAAATCCAAAGTTTGTTTAATGGTTGTATAAATTCTGTGGCTTGGGACAACAGCTTGCTGGTGCAACCCCAGCTACCTTAGAGGTGTCAGTAGGAGGCTAATCATCAGATGTCTGCTCAGGTAAAAAGCACATGACACTCTAAAAAACGACAAAAATTATGACAAAAGGAAACAAAGTATCGTTCAAGTGGCAGAGAACCTGCCCAGCAAGTGTGTGGTGCTGTGTTCCAATTCCAGTATTGCCCCCAAATAAAGAAGTAACAATGCTTGTTAGGAAATGTACTAATTACCTTGCTCATGTAACTGTAACCCCTCTGTACATTTTTTTTTACAATAAAGAATGTATGAAAAGGCCAAAGATTTATATGTACTGAAGAGAAACTGTATGTCCCTCCCTCATGATATAACCCCTGTTTTCACTGTATTTGATGTTGGTATACTTTGTGGAGGGGAAGGGAAAAACACAAATTGTTTAAATAGGGGTACAGGTAGATCCATTGCAACAAAGAGATGTAAAAGATGTTATGTCGAAAAACAAACTTTACAACTTTGGCTGGGGAGGGGAGGGGGTAGCGGGGAACAGGGGTGGGTTGGGGGAGGGGAGATGGGAAGGGATGGGAAGCTGAAACAAAGGAAGAAGCAACAATGCTTGATAAAAAATGTACTCATTACCTTGCCCATGTAATTGTAACCCCTCTGAATGGTATTTTCACAATAAAAAATGTATTAAAAAAAGAAGTCTTATTTCAAAGATAAAAAAATAAAGAAATGCGTTGAAATTCTCTGATAACAATCATAATTGTTATGACTCCTTGGGAGGAAAGAAGTTGGAGTATCTTCATAGATGTTGATGGAAGGAAGAAGAACACACCCCCTTCCCCCAAATATGCTGCTTTGGTGGGTTTTAGGATTGTTGTCAGAAAAGCTACATGCAATAGCAGATAAACACCCAACACCCTTCTTCCAAAGCCAGGAGATTAAAAACTCCCATGAAAAAATTGCAATCCCAGAACAGAAAAATAAAATAAAATAATTAAAAGCAAACTCTTAGACCTGGAGTGACGGAAATGAAAATTTTGGGGTGGGGGGAATTTGTTAAAACTACTTTTGGGGATGAGAAGGTGGCTTAGTGGTAGAGGCTTGTCTAGCATGTATGAAGCCCTGGGTTCGATTTCTCAGTACCACATCAACAGAAAAAGCCAGAGGTGGTGCTTTGGCTTAAGTGCTAGCCTTAAGCAAAAGGAGCTCCAGTGATAGTGCTCAGTCCCTGACTTCAACCCCAGGACTGGCAACAACAACAACAACAACAACAAACAAAACTACTATCTTCTCTTTACTGTCCATATCATTCATTTATTTTCATTTTATATAACTTCTTCTCTTCACTTCATATGAAAGCATGTGTGCTCTGTTACTTCATTTTTTTTTATCCAGGTCACATAGCATTTAAATTTGTTTGCATTTGTCCTACTAATCTATCAACTTTGTCAGTTTAATTAAGCCCTACGGGGCATCCTAAGAGAGCACAGGTACAGTGTTACCATTCCTACACTGTCATCATTCTTCTTTGTTTGGCTGGGGATGTTGGGGATGTTGCAAGATCCTTAATTGCTTGGAAATATGGACAGTTCTTTGCATTACTTTCTTTGTGTGTCTGTCCACATTTTCTATGACTTTAATTCTTTCTAATTCTGGTTTTTCAATAAAATCTAGTCTAATCAAATTTGGAAATTGAAACAAATGACTAAGGATAAAAAAATGTGAACATCACATGACTACTCACTTTTGTGGATCCAATCAGGAAACTGATAGAGTGACTTAGAGAACCTTTTAAGTTTCAGTAAATTTACAGAGTTGCTTACAACCTTCTACCTTTGTGCTGCATGTTACATTTTTTTCCCACTCCTGGGGCTTGAACATCCTGTTTGGATGCTGTCCTTGAGCTTCTAGCATTCTACATGAGCCACAGCTTTATTTATGGCTTTTGTGGTAGTTTATAGAAGACAGTCCCCTGATTTTTCCTGACCAGGCTGGCTACCAACTGCAACCTAAGATCTCAGCTTTTGAGTAACTAGGTTTTCAGAAATGAGCTTCCAGATCCTTTGGCTTGCATGTTGTAATTTTTCATGCTCTTATGGCTTTTTATCCTAGCAAGCTGTAACCCCAGTGGTTATACAAATTGCTATTAAATTCTATATTAATACCATGTGGCTCCTGATAGCTTGAAGAGATTTTGACTGCTTAGGTCTTTATCAATCTTTGTTTCATCTATTTATATTTATCATATGCATTGCTCTCTAAAAATGTATAGAATAGTGTGAATGTTTACCTCCAAAACATAGGGTGAAAACAAACCCTCATTGTGAAAGTAAAAGGAGGCTGAATTTGGGGAAAAGTGATTAAATTATGAGGATTCCAGCTTCATGAATGGAGTTTGTGCTTTAAATAAAGAAAGGAGGTGGTGTAACTCTTTTTACATGGGAAGGAAGATACAGCATTGACCCATTTCCCACATGAGGATGAATGAAGAGGCATCGTCTAAGAAAGAAACAAGGAACCTGCCCCCAGAGGCCAGATAAGCATTTGATAGCAACTGAGCTATTCGAACCTATATAATCATAAAAAATACACCTATATTGCTCATAAATAGCCCACATATGTTTTAATTATGGTAACATACAGGAGCTAAGATGAAGAGGTTTAGTTATGATAGTGAAATGTTGAAATATTTGTAGTATGTTATCTATTTAGAAACCTTGAAAAATTACTGACTAAAGGTAAAGAAAATATGTTTCATGTTTCCATGATCCTCACATACAGGCCTTTTTTTGTTAATATCTTAAGGTTCTTAAGTATATATGAAAGCATATGTGCATATATTTTTATGGATTTTTAGACTGAATCTGAAATTCATTATACTATTGCATTTGTACTTGTACTATCTTCTCTACTTAATCCAAAGATGAGAGCCCTGCATTGGTGGATCACATCTATAATCCTCACTACTCAGGAGGCTGAGATTGGGAGAATGGTAATTCAAAACGAGCCACACAGGAAAGTCTATAAGACTTCATTTAGAAATAATTTAAAAAGGGAATAAATTGGTAGAACATCATCCATAAGCAAGGAAGGCCATGTGTGAGCACAGGCCCTGAGTTTAAGCCCAGATACAAATACAGGCAAGGGAAGAAAGAAGAAAAAAAGGAGAGGAAGGAAGGAAGGAAGGAAGGAAGGAAGGAAGGAAGGAAGGAAGGAAGGAAGGAAGGAAGGAGGGAGGGAGGGAGGGAGGGAGGGAGGGAGGGAGAGAGGGAGGGAGGGAGATATACAGAGAAAAAAAGATACAGAGAGAGAGAGAGAGAGAGAGAGAGAGAGAGAGAGAGAGAGAGAGAGAGAGAGAGAGAGAGAGAGAGAGAGAGAGAGAGAGAGAGAGAGAGAGAGAGAACACTGAAGCTATTCCTATAGCCAAAGAAGCAAGAAGCCCTGAGAAAAGAATGGCACTTGTAACAGGAATCACAGGATACGTACAGTGTCAGGACCTAGATGTTCCTTCTACGGCATTTGTGTGATGCAAGAGCCATCATTATCTTCCTGTTATTTGAAAAGGATCCATTTGAAATTGAGGCACAAATCAGAAACTTGGGGATAGAAGATCGCCAATGAGCAGTTGCTTTGTCAGGAAGCCAGGGCAGAAAACAGAGCTGGAGAGGCCTAGTGCACTGATCTCTAATGAAATCATCACGGAGACCAGAGTCAGAAACACTGTCATGGGTGTGTTTTGCCTCATGAACCAGCAGAAGAAGCACTAGACATCTCTAAATCTTTGAATTGTACAGTGGAGTTAGAGAAACTGATAAAAAAGAGAAATAACCATGATGACATCTAAAATAATGACATCTGTGTTTGATTTAAGAATAAAAGTACGTGATTTAAACTAAATAATAGAAGACTTGGAAAGAAAATTAACCATTTCCATAATTAAAAAAGTAAAAACAAACTCAACACCAGGTTAATGAAAAGGAGAAAAATCTAATATTAATCAATATATTTACTTTGTTTACTAGAGTTTACTTGTTTTATTACTATCCCAAGGATAAATTAGGATATATGTGAAGTATATAATACATATTTATACCTCAATTGTATCATTTTAGTGTGCTATGAATTTTCATTGTAGAACTTATAGATAATATATGAATTCATGAATGTATACATATACACAAACCAACATATACATTTCAAAGATTCTTCTACCTCGTATAAATAGCTCAGAAAGAGAACTCTTAATTGTATTGTTTTAGATGTTTGAATCACTGGTGAATACTGATACAACTCAGAATACATACCTGGTGTAGTCTCAAAGTTTTAGATGTAACTAAAAGGACAACATTTTAGCTTCCCAAAAATGGAAGTGTATTTCTTAGTCCTTTCCAAAGTATACGATTAGAAGAAGTGCTAAGAGGCTTAGATTACTGAGAAACTCATTCATTTAAGCTTCGCATGAAATTGCTGCTGCCATATTCATTCTGTACACTTAAAATTGAAATATAGAAAATCATCTCAAAAGCAAGCTATATTATATAGAAGAACAAAACTGCAAGACATTAATACATATTAACACATTATTTTTCAGACTTATTTTGCTGATGTCATTATGATGTTGGTTCTGATTAATAAATATTATTATAAACTATAAAATGGTCTGGATTATTTCTAAATGAGAGCAGATTTCGGGGAAGCCCTTAGCCACCAAGAAAGAAAGAACGAAGGAAAACTAAACTATCACTGACATTAGTTTTGCCTAGAACTGATTCTATGTAATCAATGCCTTAGGTGTATCATTATCTCAGCATGTGTTCATAGACTCATAGATTGGGTATAATAACCCCATAATATTCCAAGATGTCTTGATTTGCTGGCAGCCTCAGTGATCTGCTTATTTACTTATGAAATCACAAATTATACTGGTTTCAGTGTAGTTTTAGAGAGGTATTGAGTGGGATTGTAGACACATATATACCATCTCTCAGTATTAATATCTTGGTGTGTTCATGTCTTGATTAGGCAAAATAAAGAATCAAGTAAAATTAAATTTAAACTATAGATTTTGATTAACAATGATATGTCAATGCAGATTCAACAAGTTAATTGATTACACCACCCAAATGCAAAATAGAAAGTATTCTTATGAAAAAAATTTCATGAAGAGTATGCTCTGTACTTCTTGGAAACATATTTTTCTTGTGTGATTATGTAATTTGAAGACATTCTCTTTCGAGGTCTCTGATAATTTGTGTGCTTTTAAGTTAGGTATTTTAAAATATAATTTCATTGCCATTATTAGTCAGCTAATGAGTACATTACTTTTTTGGAAATGTCACCCCTTCCTTTGATTTTCTAAGTTTCTCCCTCCTATCCCTGCAGAGAATTTACATAATGTATTTTCCACATAGTGTATACTGAAGAGTGGTTGCATTTGTTCACGTTTCTTTTCCCGATTTCTGCACCCTCCCATTGGCCCCAATAAAAAGAAAAACAATCGCAACCAACAACAACAAAAACAGTAACCCATGTTTCCACTTCTTGTTTGTATGTGAATACCTAGAGTCTTGCAATTTACTTGATAATAAAGTTTACCAGTATATAAATACATGATATACACACAGTTATATATAATATAAATGAATATATTATTAACATATATATTTGTGTGTATTTTATCTATTATGTATTGATAGAAACACATTTGAACTATATGTTTATAAATAATACTGATACACATTGTATACAATTAAATATACGTGCTTCCTGTCTTATGATGGTGCACATTGTATTGTTGAAGTTTACAAAAGTTTGAAAGGGGCACACCTTGAGGAGTAATTTTACTTCAGTTGTTGAATTTTGATATGTTTCTGACTAGACACATATGGTAGATTACTCTCTGTTACAAATTGGGCAGCTGTGCTGATCCTCAACCACATGCAGCCCTGTAATCCCAACATAAACAGCTGACTTCAGGATGCTGTGTTGCAGGTATGTTTTTTATATAAGTGTGCAAAAAGTGACAGGAGGTATTCAATAATTTATTATAAAATTGTCTTTGTGTTGGATGATATCACCTACTAAACACTAATTTATGTATTGTGTGAGCACTTGGAGTTGTTTAAGCTAAGTTTTTCATTGAATAATTTAATTTGTGTGTGTAAAAATTACAAAAATCTATACTAATTCCTTATTAGGAAGAAAGCAAGATAAAAAAGAGAAAATATCTGTCATTATTTAAAAGTTGTATTTCTATTATCTGATATCTGTAGTGCAACTGTATTGGATGAACTATATGATTCTGATGCCATTTTCCTTCATGAAGTCATCCGAATTATATTTTGAGCTGCTTTCATAACTTCAATTCCTATATTTCTCTTAACTTTCTCTCTTGAGGAAACCACAAAAAAAACAGAAGCCTCTAGTATATACTTATGGGATGACTGGAGCTTCTCTTTCTTTTGCAATGTATTTTTCATGGGTTTTACAAAGATTTGTGATGTGCCTTTTATTGAACTAAGATTTTATTCTTTATCTTTTGGTACTGGTGCCTGGAGAAAACTTCAAAATAGTACTAAAAATATTAAAAGATTCTTCCAAAGTTTCAGTATTTTTAAATATCCCCAAATCTCAAAGGCTACAGCTTGTAATGTGAAAAAGAAATCTCTCTCTTCTCCTCTCATAATTATCCTGAACTATTGGAATATAGAATGCAAATTAAAAATTCTGTTTTGTCAAATCGTTTAAATAGGGATACAGGTGGACCCATTGCAACAATGAGATTTGTCGAAAGCGAACTTTACAACTCTGGTGGGAGGGGGCGGGAGGAGTGGGGAGGTTTGGGGGGCAGGGGGAGGATGGGACGGGATGGGAAGGGGAAACAAAGGAGGAGGCTACAATGCTTGATAAATAATGTACTCATTTTCTTGCCCAGGTAATTGTAACCCCTCTGTACAGTATTTTCACAATAAAAAAAGAAAAGTTATGTTTTGTTACAGAATAGGTTCATTAATTTGGGTGGTGTATGCCATATTTTTGTGTCGTTATAGAGTAGCAGCCAATGCTTGATGTAGTTAGGAGGGGGTGTGGTTAAGAATAAATTTTATTTTATTGAAAAATTGTGTACTTGATCAACATTGGTTAATATGAAGAACAAGCTATGCTCAAATGATGAAATAATAGCAATATTTTGTTTGCTCTGCTGCAACTTTTACCTATAATTGATGCAGTTAAAATTTGGCCAGTTGATCAACTGGAAAATTAGTGATCAAATATTTTACCAACAATCATTTAAAATAGGTGTAACCATGACTTAATTTCTTAAAGATGTAGTTATATACAATTCAGATGCCAAAGTAATCACAATGAGAACCATGTTATGTAAACATGTTCTATGAGCTCTGTTGTTCCCTATCCTTATGGTTTGCCCTCCATCTCTGTGTAAAAAATCTCTATTTCTTCTATAGTGCTTGCAATGGAGAATAGATGGACTATTTCTCTTAGAAATGACAATGCTGGTTTAAGTGATGTCACAGAGATGATTGCCTCTTTTTTCATACCTTTCTCAGTGTAGAAAATCTACATTATAATTGATCTGAAGTAAGAGAATGTAAGAACTTAGCTTTTCATTTGGTTGTTATTATTTTTTTTCCAATTCTACCACATTTTCCCTGAAAGGTGTGATTGTGTAGAAGAAAAAGAGTCCTCAACTTTCATCTACAATTGTCTAGAATTTAGTCTCTGTAGCTCAACCTTTCCCCGATTTCTTGACAATGGAGAGAGGGAAAATGACTGGAAGCCTGACTCTATTAAAGAAGGAAAAATAATTCACAAAACCTGTTAATAATAATGTTAGATAGTTGTGAGCTGCTGCAATACTATTTTGCACCCTAGGACATAGATATCTTGTTTATGTAGAAATGACGTTTTTGTCTTTTTTTCATGGTGGTCTTTGGGCTTGAACTCAGAGACTAGGTGCTGTCTGAAAGCATTTTTTTGACAGTTTGGGACTTGAACTCAGGGCTTGGGCACAATCCCTTAGCTTCTTTTTCTCAAGGCTAGCCCTCTAGCACTTGAATCAGAGCATCACTTGCATCCTTTTCTGTTTATGTTGTACTGAGGAATCGAAACCAGGTCTTCATGCATGGTAGGCAAGCATTCTACCACTAAGCCACATTCCCAGCACCTACCAAAATATTTTTGCTCAAGGCCAATGCTCTAGCACTTAAACCGCAGCTCCAGTTCCGGGTTTATTTGTTTTGTTTTGTTTTGTTTTCTGTGTATGTGATTTACTTCTTGCCTAGGCTGGCTTCTAACTATGATCCACAGACTTCAGCCTAGTGAGTATCTGGTATTCAGTTCATGTAGAGTTTTTAACAGAAGTTAAATGATAAGAAAACTAAAGCATTTGTTAAGGAGAAAACGGTAAAACGAAGTGATCTCCAGTTTTGTAATCTATCCACTGGAGCAAATGTTGGGTGTTTCAAATACATTTCTAGACTCTTCCCACTGTGTGGGAATGTGTGGGGAATTTGCTGATGGCAGATTTCCTTCAGTCATTCCTCTAGGTAAGGCAGTATTCTGGGCTGCATTCTGTTACCCTGGGCTAAATTTGATCCTCAAATTCTTAAAAAGAAATAATAGTTCGTATACAATGCAGCCTGGTCAGTTCACAAACTGCCAAATTAAAAACAAAAGATCATTGAAGATGTGTTGTTGGGGGATTAAATTTTTTGAGTTCCAGGTATATTTTAGATATGAAACCCTTGTCCATTGTATGGCTAGTAAAGATCTTCTACCATTCCGTGGGCTTTCTATTGATCTTGCTAGCTATGTCCTTTGCCATGCAGAAGCTCTGCAACTTCATGCAATCCCATTTGTACAACAACCCATTTGTTGTGTTTCAGGGTCTCTATTAAGAAAATTTCAGCCTGTGCCAAGGAGACCTATGGTTTCTCCTAATCCATTCTGTAATGTTTTCAGAGTGTCTGCTTTGACTCCGAGGTCTTTGGTCCATTTGGAGTTGATTCTGGTGCAGGGTGATATATAAGGATCTAGTTTTAGTTTTCTGCAAGTAGTTAGCCAATTTTGCCAGCATCATTTACTGAAGAGACTGTCTTTCTTCCATTCTATGTTTTTAGCTCCCTTATCGAAGATTAGATTGGTATAGGTCTGTAGGTTCATTTCTGGGCTTTCAATTCTATTCCATTGGTCCTGAGGTCTGTTCTTATGCCAGTACCAAGCTGTTTTGATTTACTATGGCTTTGTAGTAGAGTTTGAAATTTGGTATTAATAGTCCTCCAGCAGTGTTCATTCTGTTGAGGATCGTTTTTGCTATTTGGGGTCTTTAATTGTTCCATATGAATTTTTGAATTGCCTCTATTATTTCCTTGAAGAATGAGACTGGAATTTGATCGGTATCGCATTGAATTTATAGATAGCCTTGGGAAGCATTGCCATTTTCATGATGTTGGTCTTTCCAATCCAGGGGCATGGGAGTTTTTGCCACATTCTAAGTTCAGATTGATTTCATTTTTCAAGTTTTTAAAGTTTTTATAATAGAGGACCTTCATTTTTGGGATAAGTAAATTCCTAGTTTTTTGTGGGGCTATTATGAATGGACTTGCTCTCCTAATTTGAGCCACACTTTTCTCATTGTTCGCATACAGAAAAAGCAATAAATAAGTGGGCTAAAGACTAAAAGAGACCTCCATACTGCTTTCCAAAGTGGTTGAACAAGTTTACATTCCCACCAACAATGAAGTAAGGTTCCCTTCTGTCCACAGCACCTCCAGCATCTGTTGTTGTTAGAGTTCTTGATTTTTGCCATTCTAATTGGCGTGAGGTGGTATCTCAATGTTGTTTTGACTTGCATTTCTTTTATGGCTAGGGAAGTTGAGCATTTCTTCATGTGTCTATTGGCCATCCTTCTTTCTTCTTCAGAGAAGTTTCTCTTTAAGTCTTTCACCCAGATGCCCCTGAGTAGATGAATGGATCAAGAAAATGTGGTATATATACACAATGGAATTCTATGCCTCCATCAGTAAGAATGACATTGCCCCATTTGTTAGGAAATGGAAAGCCTTGGAAAAAATAATATTAAGTGAAGTAAGCCAGGCCAAAGAAACATAGGCCCCATGGTTTCCCTTATTTGCAATATCTAGTATATGTATGAGTCAAGCGGAAAAGATCAGATAATGTGATGTTAAGAAAATGAATCCTTAGATATGTATTTTAATGTTTTTTTCTTTTATGCATGTGTTTCTAACGCATTTATGAGATTATTTCTTTTTTGCTTTGTTTGTCCCTCCCCCAGAGTATAACCCCTGCTTTCACTATATTTGATGTTAGTATAACTTGTGGAGGAGATGGGGAAAAACAAGTCTTTTAACAATACAGGTGGACCTGTTGCAACAATGAGAAGTACAAGTTGTCATGTCCAAAACGAGCTTTACAACATTGGTGCGGGGTGGGCGGGGGAGGGGGGGAAAAGGATTGGGACTGGGTGGGGGAGGGAGGAGGCTGGGAAGGGATGTGAAGGGTCAACAAAGGAGGAGGTTGCAATGCTTGGTAAGAAATATACGCATTATCCTGCCCATGTAATTGTAACCCCTCTGTACAGTATATAAACACACACAAAACACACACACACACAAAAAAAAAAGACTTAAAGAGAAACTTCTATGAAGAGGAAAGAAGGATGGCCAATACACACATGAAGAATGCTCAACCTCCCTAGCCATAAAAGAAATGCAATTCATAACGACATTGAGATACCACCTCACTCCAGTTAGAATGGCTAAAATCAAGAACTCTAAAAACAACAGAAGCTGGAGGGGATGTGGAAAGAAGGGAATCTTCCTGCATTGTAGGTGGGAATGTAAACTTGTTCAACCACTTTGGAAAGTAGTATGGAGGTTCCTCCTTCCTACATTGTAGGTGGGAATGTAAACTTGTTCAACCACTTTGGAAAGTAGTATGGAGGTTCCTCAAAAGACTCCACATAGAGCTCCCCTATGACCCAGCAATCCCACTTTTGACCATTAACCCAAATGTTTACAAACAAGACCACACTAAAGCTACCAGAACGACTATGTTTACTGCAGCACTATTTACTATAGATAAGATATGGAACCAACCCAGATGCCCCTCAGTAAATGAATGGATCAAGAAAATGTGCTATATATACACAATGGAATTCTATGCCTCCATCAGAAAGAATGACATTGCCTCATTTGTTAAGAAATGGAAAGACTTGGAAAAAATTATATTAAGTGAAGTAAGCCAGGCCCAAAGAAACATAGGTCTGATGGTTTCCATTATTTCCAATAACTAGTGTATGTCTCAGTCAAGCAGAAAAGTTCAGATAAGGTGATGTTAGGGAAATGAGCCCTCAGATATGTATTCAAATTTTTTTTTCTTTCATGCGATTGTTTCTAACACATTTACAAGTTTATTTCTTTGTTGCTTTGCATGTTCCTCCCCCACAGTATAACCCCTGCTTTCACTGTACTTGATTTCGGTATGATTTGCGAAGGGGAAGGGGAAAAACAAATCATTTAAATAGGGATACAGGTGTACTCAATGCAACAATGTAATGTACAGGTCGTTATATCAAAAAATGAACTTTACAACTTTGGTGCGATTAGCGGGTAATGGGGAGGATTGGACGGGGGGGGGTCGGGGGGGAGGTTTGGAAGGGATGGGAAAGGGAACCAAAGGAGGAGGCTACAACGATTGATAAGAAATATACTCATTATCTTGACCATGTAATTGTAACCCCTCTGTACAGTATTTTCACAATAAAAAGATAAAATAAAATAAAATAAATAAAAAATAAAAACAAAAGTTCAGGCTTCAAATTGGCACTCTTAACCATAAAAGCATATTGCAACTGGACCTGATTTGCTGTACCTTTCTAAGTGTCCTGAGTCTCTTTGTGTCCGGGTCTGTATATCTCTCTCAAAATTGTGACCTTAGGAGGGTGACAAATATAGGTGGTTTTTACCATGATGTTCTTAGGTCTTGCGATATTTGGACTGAAAATAAACATAAGGATTAAACTCGTTAACCTTACCTCAAAGCTTTACATGTTTAATCACAATTCTTTTTCTTTTTATAGCAAATCATTTCTACACACGTACAATTTAATATTATTATACTGAATTAAATATAATCCGGTAATGAATTGGCACCGATCCAGTTATTACTATCAATAAGTCCATCATGCAAACTGTTACCCAGCAATTCTTTAGAATGCTAATTTTCAGAACTTCATCTATTATTAGAAGGATGTGTATATGCAATGGAAGATTTATTAAGTACAGACATCAATTCTATGACAGTTGGCATGCTGTTGTGTGTTAAAAATAAGAACATTGTCCTTAGAGTCTCTTGTGAAACACTGAATTTGAGTATTTGTAAATGTGGCATCTTTCTAAGTTATTTACATGTCAACCTTCTGTTCACCATCATCCATGTCTCCTTTTCAAATTAAGTATATAAACTTTATTATCATTAGAACACCTTTGTTTTTCCAAAAGGAAGGATTAGGTGAAGTCTCCTTGTAAGTGTAATTATGATTCCATCATGGTCATTATCCTTAATAATCCTTTACACATACATGCATGTTTATTTTCTCATTCTGACAAACTGATATCCTAGGAGTATTAATTTATGAAAGGGTAGAGCATGTTTAGTCAATACATTTCTCTCAGGGACAATTTGTTCTTAGTTAAGAGAAGAATAATAAAGCTAAAAATCTATTATTGTTTTATTTTTTGGAATGTTTGTAAAAAATGTCTCTATAGTTGACTGATGTTTGTTCTAGCTCTATTTTTTTCTGTGGGACAGGAAAATCTAATTAGTCATTTGAATTTTACGTAATTGTCTTCTGGCAACTCAGTACATGTCTGTCCTAGTCTTCCACATTGATATCAGCATATTATGTTCTGATATCCTTAATTAGTCTACCTATATAGATTTAAATGATTAGCTTACTACCAACAAAAGCTCTATTCCTACAATATTTTTGAAGTAGTAGAAAATTTTTCTATTTTAATGATAATTGTCTTAAATATTTACTGACTGTAGTTCCAATGGGCTATGCTTCAAACTGATTAATTAGATATTTTTTCATGTAATGCTTCATAGCTCAGCTTGCTTTATAAAATAATTTCTCTTTGTAGTAGTTACTCAAATAAATTATTTCATAGTGTCTCTTATATGGGAAGCACTTTTAATGTATGCTTTAAATAACATGACTACTATATAAACTGAAATATTTGAAGAAATAGGACTGTTACAACATGAAAATAAGGACATTGACATTGCAAGTATAAGAGAGAAAAGAAAATAGAATTCCATTATGAATATAAACCACATTTTCTTGATCCATTCATCCACTGAAGGGCATCGGGGTTGGTTCCATATCTTAGCTATGGTAAATAAAGCTGCAATAAACATAGTCATGCTGGGAACTTTAGTGTGGTCTTATTTGTGATCATTTGGGTAAATGCCCAAAAGTGGGATTGCTGGGTCATAGGGGAGCTCTATGTGGATTTTATTGAGGAACCCCCATACTGCTTTCTGAAGTGGTTGAACAAGTTTACACGACCACCAACAATGAAGTAAGGTTCCCTTCTGTCCACATCCCCTACAGCATCTGTTGTTATTAGAGTTCTTGATTATAGCCATCCTACATGGAATGAGGTGGTATCTCAATGTTGTTTTGATTTGCATTTCTTTTATGTCTAGAGAGGTTGAACATTTCTTCATGTGTCTATTGGCTACCTGTCTTTCCTCTTCAGAGAAGTTTCTCTTTAACTCTTTAGACCACTTTTTTATTGGGCAGTTGTTTCTTTGAAGATTTGTTTTGGGGGGTTTTAATTTTTTAAGTTCCAGGTATATTGTAGATCTGAGACCCTTATCGGTTGTATGGCTAGTGAATATGTTCTCCTAATTTCTTCGGAAATGGAAAGACTTGGAAAAAATTATATTAAGTGAAGTAAGCCAGGCCCAAAGAAACATAGGTCCCATGGTTTCCCTTATTTGCAATAACTAGTATATGTTTGAGTCAAGCAGAAAAGGTCAGATAAGTTGATGTTAGGGAAATGAACCCCAAGATAAGATTCAAATGATTTTTTGTTTTTTTTCTTTCATGCAATTGTTTCTAACATATTTATAAGATGATTTCTATGTTACTTTGTATATCGCTCCCCACGTTATAATCCATGCTTTCACTGTATTTGATGTTGGTATAATTTGTGGAGGGGAAAGAAAAAAAACAAATCGCTTAACTAGGGATATAGGTAGACCCATTACAAAAATTAGATATACACGTCGTTATGTGAAAAAACAAACTTTACAACTTTGATGGAGGATGAGGGGAGGATCAGGTGGAGGTGGGAGGGGAGTATGGGAAGGGATGGGAAAGGGAAACAAAGAGGAGGCAACAATGCTTGATATGAAATGTACTCATTATCTTGC
Source organism: Dipodomys merriami (assembly GCF_024711535.1). Lineage (NCBI taxonomy): Eukaryota > Metazoa > Chordata > Mammalia > Rodentia > Heteromyidae > Dipodomys > Dipodomys merriami. Next base: position 1,124,044 of record NW_027204293.1, read on the forward strand.
CCATGTAATTGTATCTCCTCTGTACGGAATTCTCACAATAAATAAGAAAAGAAAACAGAATTACAGCTTGTAAGAGAAAGCTTTTGATTTATTGGAAAGTCAATACTTAAAGAAGTAAGGAGAGTGTCATGTTTTAAAAATTCCTAGACATGATTACATGGCTCACTCACTAAGAAAAATAGCATAAAATACACTTAGCTTTGATATAGAATGATACAGCAATTAGTATTCTATAAGGAACTAGTATTCTGTAAGCAATTGAAGGAAGATTCTATTACTTAAAATAATAGGCTTAGTTGGGTCAACAACTCAAAACGTGGAGTAAGTCTTAATAGTAGAGTTTCAAATTTGGTATTGATATTCCACCAGCAGTGTTCTTTCTGTTAAGGAGCGTTTTTGTTATTCGGGGTCTTTTATTGTTCCATATGAATTTTTGGATTGCCTCTTCCACTTCCTTGAAGAATGAGGTTGGAATTTGCTCGGTATTCCCATAAGAACATACCTCAGGACCAATGGAATAGAATTGAAAACCCAGAAATGAACCTACAGACCTAATGTCAACTAATCTTCGATAAGGGAGCTAAAATAGTAGAATGGAAGAAAGACAGCCTCTTCAGTAAAAAAAAGCAAAATTGCTTAACTACTTGTAGAAAACTAAATCTAGATCCTTATATATCACCCTGCACCAGAATCAACTCCAAATGGATGAAAGAACTTGGAGTCAAAGCACTGAAAACATTACATGATGGAATAGGAGAAACCCTAGGTCTCCATGACTCAGGCCGAAATTTTCTGAATAGAGAGACGGAAACACAACCAATCAAAGAAAGGTTGGACAAATGGGATTGCATGAAGTTGCAGAGCTTCTGCATGGCAAAGAACATAGCTAGCAAGATCAATAGAAAGCCCACAGATTGGGAGAAGATCTTCACCAGCCATACAATGGACAAGGGTCTC